>NW_021938999.1:16175016-16534768 GCF_001715985.3 Manacus vitellinus
GGCAGAGTGGGACGAATACCAAGCCTGGAGAAAGATCTATAGCCCTGAGTGACACCTATAACACCGGACAAGGCTTTACTTCACTGGACTTTACTCCATGACACCGGATTTGACACTATTATGGACTGGACAGTTATCCCCAGTTATTCCCCAGTTGTTGTTGTATTGTTATATGAATGTTTGTACCCCAGTTGTTGTTTTTGAAAAATCACCCTCCATATTGTCTTCTTCCTCCCCTCACAGTTTTCCCGCCTTTTTCCCTGCTTTCCCGCTCCTCTGCCTGCCATTGGTTGGAGTTTGGTGCAGTGCAGAGGTAGCTCCCATTGGTCCTTTCCCCCGGAGACTCCCAAGTTCCTCCCCACCTTATTTAACTACCCAATCACCATGCTTCCCCAGTTGTCAATCCCACGCTCCTCCCTAGTCCAAAACTCCACCCCTGAGCCTACCCTTTATAAGTTACTGTTTCCCCCAATAAAGTCGGCATTGCTCCACGAGACTTCTACTGTGTCCCGGACCCTTCTTGCAGTGCCCGATCCCTTTCCCTTCCCCGCGGGTCGTGGCACTCATACATTTCTATTGCTTCTTGTTCCCCTGAAACGGAGGGAACTGAAATGAATTAAAGCACCCAGGTCCTTTCAACGTGCTTAGTGACAAAGTCTTATATTCCTTTACCTTTTCTCATAGCTGAGCCTCACTTTTCATTTTGTTTATGATCATTCCACTCCCAGGTCATTGAGTTTTAATCCCCCACAAAACACAAAAGACAATGGCTGTAGCAGGGTACCACACAGGTGCACATATAAATGCAAACTATTATTTGAGTAATTGAGGTGCAACAAGTCATTCCAGTGCAATATTTCAAAATCTTTCTATCGTATATTTACTTTCTTCTCTCCATTTCTTATATAGTCACTTTCAACAGTGAACTGGATGGGCAATACCAGGCTGTTAGACATCAGCACAACTCCTGTTAAAGCTGTAAGTTTGTTATAATATTATACTGTAGTCCTGCATAACTGAAATTACCAAAACATCTTAAAGCAGACCATGAAGCACATTTCCCATCAGAGAAAAGACCTTATTCTGACAAATCACCACACATACCGTATAAAGCAATTTTATTCAGAGCTAACTTCAATGCTATTATTAAAATCCGTCTTTCTTATCCACAGACAGAAATCCTTTCACTCATAGATAGTATGAGGATAAGTCAAATGTAAGCCAGCACCACCTTGAGGGTTTGGAGGGACAAAAGCAGTTGGCTGCCCTGATTGACTCTGTAAGCTAAAACATGGTGGTTGTGTTCATTCAGAATGGCAACTTGCCCTCATGGTAAGGAAAGAGAGGGCCTAAAGCAGTTAATTAGTGAAAGCATCCTGTGCCTGCCCACAGTTCCTCTGAAGAATAGTCAGAATAGACAAGTTCTTCACAATTTGACAGGAAGTCAAGCAAAGGCTAAATTTACTATAAAACAAGGAACCTTAACACCAGGGTCCTATAAAGATGGATCTTTAATGTAAAATGTAAAAACATTGACCTTTCCGAATACATCTGCTTTACCCTCACCACAGTGAGAGCAACATGACTAAAATAACCATCTCGGATCTTTGTAAATGTTTGCTTTTACATATATGGAACTCAGGTTGCAGCAATTTGCCCTGCTTCTTGAAGACAGTTTGCAACAGCAGTGCTCTGTCCACTACATCTGTTAATATTAGTAGACTAGTTATTAGTGAAACATGGCACCATGACAGTGATCTAGGCTGTCTTGGAATGGTCTTTATCTAGATACAAGCAGTCAAATATTCTGTTGGTAAAATGAGGTGAAAAGAAAACGACAATAAAAAAGTAAAAAGAAGTTAGCACTTCAAGATGTAATATAATGGACAGAAGATTTCAGAAAAGAAGGAAAATAGCCATTCTTACATATTTTAAGGAGGATAACCACTTCATTTTTGTTGCTGGCAATTTCATTTTCCCGTTTGGTTTTGAATACATGTAAATAAGGATATGGCTCAGAACAAAGAGATTGGGTAGAACTGAGAAAACAGCATAATGTGGAAGCTCCTCTTTGATGTTGAGTCGTTCACTCAACAGGCAGTTCAGTTTGTCCAGAATCCAACTTTAACAGCAGCTTGATCAAATTCGCATGTAATGAACCTGTGCCCTGGGTGTATTACTGACTGCTGAGGGATTGATCAGGAAAACAAACTTCTTACCTATTTTGTCACCAACATACTCTTGTGTGTCTGTTCCGCTGTTTCTTAACACCAGTGTGTGTAACTGCCCCTAGAACATCAGAAAGAAGTGAAGTTAAACTAATGTTCTTTACATTTTTTTATTAGGCTTCTGCTTTCAAAAAACAGACTGGAATTTTGCCAATCAGATGCAAAGCAAGCTTAGAGAAACCACATAATACCTACGGCCCTAGTAGAATGATCTAAATATTTTCCATGGTTCAAAATCTACAGCTGTTGGCAAATAACAAAGAGATGTATCTTTATTTAAAACTTCACTCTTATATAAATAAAGCATTTCACGAAAGTAACGTCAAATTGTTAACAGTGATATGAAGCAGTCTCCACGTGTCATTTATTCTTATTTCCATGCAAAAAATGTTGAAAGGGCTAAAACATTCTTGGCTTCTAAAGAAGAAACCATATTGGATCTTTCAGCTATTTCCTTTGGGAGGACATTAAAGTCAACCCTGAAACATCACCAGGACATCTAAGGAAAAGGAATGGTTAGAGAGAAATCACAAAAAGAAATAATGATAGTTGTAGGGGTCTTGAAAGTTAGATAAACAGTTGGTGATTTAGTTGGTTTAAAGACATTAGCCTTGCTGTTGCATGCAACAGTATTACACTGCAGCCATCCTTTGCATAAATGATATCAGGCTATCTATTTTACTCTCTCTCAATTAAAAAGTTCATATTTCTTTTCCACCAAGACTTGCTGATAATAAGAAAAAGGAAATATTGAAAACAGCTTTTGAAGGTAACTTCAAAGTTTTCTTTTTGGCTGACAACATAAGATTTTTCTCCCACCAGTTCACCCAACTCCACCCTTCTTGTCAGCTCTTAAACATATTTTTCAACTATTCCTCTATTCATTGTTCATTACATTTTCACCATTTCCTCTGCTAGATATCCTCTTGCCTATTAACTTGAGACCCTTCTTGCAGATTATAACTTTTCCAAAACTATGTGCTTTCCTGTCAATTAGTCCTAAACATGGTTGTGAGCTTTCTCCTCATCAAATGGCTCACATTAGAAAACAGAAACTTGTTATTTCCATGAACTTGAGGTTACCCAGGGAAAATGCAACCCTAAATAAAGAGTAAATGATGTATTTTTCTTTACATCTTACAACTGTGAAGGAATGTCAAGATTTTTTCATTCAATAGGAAAGATACTAAATTTAAAAAAAAAAATAAATTACTATTTGCGTGGCTCCAGATACCTTGACTTTACTGTTCAACAGAAGAAGCATTAAGTCAGATTGCTTTGCTCATGAGAGAGGAAAGGTTGTGTAGAAGTGGGTGGAGTTGAGTAAGAAACCTGGATGAGAGGGGAAGCACATTTCAGGCAGAGGGAGAGGCAGGTCATACCAGACTTGGGAGGGACAAACATCCACAACAGCAGGGATATGAAGACTCCTGAACCCAGTTGTAACTTTTTGGGGCACTTGCATAGTCAGTGTAGGCAAAGAAGCCTAAGTGCTCTCCAGAAGTCTAACTAAGCTTGTTAGCTAGGCCCTGAGCTAGAGGATGGGCTTAAGGTCAGAATATCTCTGGGGCAAATGCAACAGGTTAGAAATTGTTTTGAATGCTGGAGTAGGCTGGCTGAAGTAATGTCTCACGTGGTTTCTGGAGAAACAGGTCTTTATTTTCCAGAATATTTCAAAAGACAAATTCTCTAATGTCTTGGACAAGAATCACAGTCATGCAGGAGCATCAGTCTGACTGGCCCCAAACTGTACCTCAGATATCTTTTGATTTTTTTGTGGGCTAGTGGAAATCTAATAACTTTCAGACATCCAAACCAACCATCTGCACAGGAAAATCATCAGCAATGTATCCCATGCCAGCTGGCCTAGCATAGCCTACACACCTCAGTCTATCTGTACTTTTCCTTTCTCTTGAGCAACATTTGTCATGTAATATGAGGAAACCAGCTTGGGTTTTAAGTCTAGATCCAACCTCATCAAAGTAAACACAAGACTTTCCAATGACCTCAGCGGAATTTGGATATGGCCCTTCACCATCTTCTGTCTTTGAAATATAGATGAAGATTCTGAAAAGTCCTTTGTGTCTCTACATATCTTTTCTGCATCTACGTCTTGTACCTCTGTTTACACAGAGCCAGGTGGCTCGCTGCTTCTCTTTCCATCTTCTTTTCTTGTGTTTTTTATTATTATATTAAATCCTTTAAACAGAGGCTTAGCATACTTAATTTGTTTCCCTTTACAGACCTGAACTTTTTAAAACCATATGCCAATCCTGAGCCACACCTCTGTGGAATTTAAACCTCATATCAACAGTATAGCACTGGTCCTGTTGCTAGAGAAAACAGCTGAGTGATCAGGTCTGTACCTGCCACAGACAGACTCTTCTTTAAGAAAAGATAATAAATAAAAGAAGCACTTATCTTTCACAATGTTGTTGAAATGGTACTGAAAAGCTCCTGGAGTATCTGAGGCTAGAATCCATGGCAACATAATATTTGCAGGCTCGAATCTTAAAGAAGATGTGAATTACTATGGAAGTTCAAAACAAATGTTTAATTTCTTCATCAGGGAAGTCACAAGGCACATTCTTCAGTAGATATGAAACCAACAAAGGTGTATGAATATGTTTATCTCCAAGTTGATATATCTGATATGAATCTGAGCAATACAATATTGACTGCCCTTTTTTCCCACTTCCGCCCCCAAACCACTTTGGATATAATATTTCAAAATATATTAATTTCCCTTTTAAATGTGTATAAGTGAAGCAGAAACAATTTTGGAACATTTGTTCTTCCTTCTGACAGTCATTTCATGTTGGCCCCATTACAGGTTTGCATTTTTTCTCTCTCTGCCCAGGTACACCTCTCCCATCCCTACAGATAGACATTTCTGATCCCCATTGGAATTCTGATCTGATACAACATCTGATCATTGTTCTGCCACTAATGATGTTTGAACAAGTCACAGACCTAACAGAACATGTTTTCATATTGCTTGGAGAGGAGGAACCTGCATACATCTCTTCACCACGTTACAATTTCTCAGCCTTTCTGAACAGTCTCTGCTTTGATGAGCACCTCTTTAAGCACCCCCAGCTTTGTTTGAAGGAAAGGATGTAGCAACAGTCTTCTTTCTACATCAAGAATCAACACGAGGTTCATTCCACAAAACATGACCTCCAACACTTCTGCTGAGTGGTGATCTGTGTCTCCATTCAGAAACAGGGCTGCCTTTTCTGCAATTTAGTTTTCCTCCTCATTCTTATTTGACTCATCTAGTTTGTGGGAAGGCATAGAAACAAAATTTTCTGAACTGTATTAAATAGTAAAGGCTTCACAATTTCTCTCTACATGATGTCCTTTGGTTTAATTTGGAATCACAAATATACTGAAGGGTGGATCTGCCCCTAACTAAAGTCACCAACCAGTTCTCCCTGATATAGACACTTACAATATCACTTAGATGCAGTGCCTAATCATGAATATAACCTTAGCCCTCAGTAAATGCAAGATAAGCTCTCCATGGTTTATCTGAAAATCAAAATACATATTCTTCAATATTGCATCAAAATATTTCTTTCATCTCCTATTTTAAACTTATTAGGGCAAGAGTTCTCTCTGTTTACACTAATTATATTGTAATACACATAATAGGTTTCTGATATTATTTATAAGACTAACTCCAGAGCGATGGAATTACTAGTCCCTGTTGTAATAAAATAAAACTCTTTTAATCTAATAGATTAGAAAGAGACTAAGACATGCTTGAAAAACAGTTAACCAAATATTAAATTATTGCATTTTCAACCAATTTTTTTCCATGTATCATCCTATTATCTTGTCTGCTCCCTTCACTGAAAATATTATTTAAAATGCTCCTAAACACCAATTGGATCATGAGCTCTTGACCACAGAACAGTGCTTCTTGGGCCACAGTCCAGGTCCCTCAGTGCTTGGCCTTTTTTAGGCGCTGGTTCTGCAGAATTTTTAAGAGGATTTCATTTTTTTTCCACATTTCTCAAAAAAATCTGTTTCTTCAAGATCATCAGTTTGTAAATGAAAGGGAAAACAAGGGAATCAATTGTTAACAAAGAAAATAATTTTGTGGTTTTAAATCTATTACTGAGGTATTTTATAATCTTCTACCATTGTACAGAGAATGAATCTTTTTTATCTACTCTGTCAGGACATCCTTGATGGAAGAATTTAGATATATAATTGGTAGAGAAAACAAAAAATAAAAGCCTAATACTCCTCTGGTTTTTGCTGAGGACTGATCCAAAGATATTACAATTTTCGTGTCAAAATCCCTTTTGTGTGCAAAATTATGGACTGTGTTATATCAAGGACATGTTCACTGCTCGCCAAAAGCAATAAAAGTCCAGTATTGTTTAAAACATAGAAATAAAGCAGAAGCTTAGAAGTGGAATAATCGACACTCTCTGCTAGGAGGTACATCACTGAGGCACTTCTAACCTTTGTAGGAGCTGGTAGTACTTAGCATCTTGATTTATTAATCACTTATTCCCTAAAAGTCATCGCCAAGAAAAAATTTTCAAGTAGTTTTGAGGTGAAGGATCAAATTCAGCCTTTGAGCATATGGAAATAACTCAAAGTTTTTCTATATATTACCCAGTAAAATAACCTAAGTGATCTCAGCTAGTTCTGAAAATAGGACTTGGGTACCCATATTTCACAGACATTAAATATTATTCAGGACCTAAATGCCTGAAGATATTTTAGAATATGTCTACATGTGCATTAACTTATACTTTATTCCAGGCTCTGATTTTATCTGAGATTGTGGGTATAGAATTTACAATAAATTAAACTCCTGTTATGTAAATTCAGCCAAATGCAAAATAAATTTTCTCTAAACAAGCATTAGATTTATTCAGTCAGGTTATTCACTGTCAACCTAAAGAAAGATTTCTCTAAACTATTGACTATTTTCCCCCCGGCTGTACCAGTTTGTAATTAAAGGTGATACATTGATACATTCTCCTAAGGATTTTATCAACAAACTGGGCAGATCAATTCTGAAAACCAGAAAGGAAAATGAGTCCCTATGTATATGTATAAGATGTATTTCTGAAGAGATATGTAATGCCAAATTCTTCATCCATTCAAACAGGACATCAATAGTGGTACCTTCAGTAAATTGTTCTGTGTAGCTCTAACAAGGGAAAACAGTCTATGAGGACAGGATATTATTATTGTTATGGATGCAGAACTAATAGTACATCCATGTTATAGATAGAGAGGGAAAATTAATGTACAGAAAAACAAAGACTAGGAATAGAAAAAAATATTCTTATAACTGGGCTCAGCTGGACTTTTTTATACTAGACATACAATATGTGTTCTAATAGACATATTTCTTTGCTGAATTGCAGTTATAAACAGAAAATATGAATTCATTCTGCTGTTTGACCTTCGCACTTGAATTTAGCAACTCTCCACGTGAAATCCTTGCCAATAGATCAACACAAGATCAAAATCACATTTCTTATTTCTCTCAGTGTTAGAAACTTAATACGCAACTCCGTACATTATTTTAATTATGTAGGAAAGAAAAATTCTGTGCTGGAAGTGCAGGTCTTGGGTGTGTCTAGTACTTAGTTTATCTACTTTGAGGGGTTTCTCAAGGGCTGTACCTGATTGATGGGTCTCTGCCCACAATGAACTGAACATGGGGTAGATCTTTGTCCCAGCACACATTCTCCTCTTTCAACATGTACTTGCTCTGGGACAGACACGTACTATTTGGCATGAGTAAATCATCTGAAATGAAAGAATAACTTGTAAAAATTTTGAATCCTCAGTTTGATGCTTTTTGGTAACAATAACTTTCGAAGATGACAAAACCAGGTAAAATAAGGTGGAAAATCAAGCATTTTATAACTGTAATTTGAATCTCACTGTAAGTCACATTGATGTTGGTCCATATTAACCTTTATACATTGATCGGGTAAATTCAGAGCAAATGAACATGATGTGATGGGGAGGTGTGGGAGAAGGTTCTTAATTAAACAAATTTCATGAAAACAATGCAATCAGCAGTATTATATTTAAAAACTAATTTAAATTTGCACAAAAAGACAAACTTCACATGCCGTCCAAGAAAATCTCCCTGATGGCAATTGGGGAGAAGTAGAATTGACAAGATGTAACCTAATCTCTCTCAAAATATATATATGCAGCAAAAAAAAAAAAAAAAAATAAAAAGAGACCCTAGCTAAAACTAAAGAAAAGAAAACTGAAAATTTAGAAGACAGGGTTCCAAACATCTGTCTGTCTGTTTAAGTCAATGAAGACTGCAGTCATATATGTCTTAACCTCTGAATCTCTTTTGGAGATCTCAGATCTTTGGATCCATTTCAATTTGACTTCTTTTGTCAAGT
Organism: Manacus vitellinus; assembly: GCF_001715985.3. Taxonomy (NCBI): domain Eukaryota; kingdom Metazoa; phylum Chordata; class Aves; order Passeriformes; family Pipridae; genus Manacus; species Manacus vitellinus. The sequence goes on from NW_021938999.1 coordinate 16,183,652, forward strand.
GTGGAGACTTGAGGGCAAAATCAGGCACAGAACTTACAGGCACCCACAATTATTTTTTAGCTAGTGCATATAGACATAGGCTAGAACAACTATGTTGTACGGAAAAACTACATCTTGCCTTGAGATAGGTGATGATGTGTGGCAGGATATAGCATAAGATATATTCACAAACAGCAGTACAGTCATCTGAGGAGTGCCTGCTGGCCATAATGACACCAGGGAAATGCAGAATTGTGAAGTTCTGCTGTTCTTTGAAGTAAATGGATCATTAGTATTGCAGATCATCATCTGAATCTACCTCTTTTCCTCAGATTTTATACCTTTTCCTGAAGGTGTTTTTCTTCTGAATAATTGATTATTAACTTACTATTAGCATAAAAATCTCACTTCTTTGTTTCCACCTTCCTATTATGAACAAGTTATTGTACTATGGGCTCTCTCACAGGTTAATGGCAACAGCTGCTGCTCGGTGATATCCACACTTATATCACAAGCTGAACCTCCTGAATTCAGAGTCAGGTCACATCATTGATTATGTAAGTCTAATGACACCTTCAAGCAGAAAACTTTATCTGCAGTTGTCTGGGATGTTGCATTTCCCCCAAAATAGGTATTTGGTAACTGACAACTCAATTTCTGCAATTCATATTTATAGATAAAATCACATCCCAGCCATGTGCTCCATGCTCTGTGTCCATGCCTCACTGAACTCCTTGAGCAAGAGGTCCTGTCCTGGGTTTCAGGCTTTATTGACTTTATTGTGATTACAGTCTATCACAGCAATCCCTGCCTGCTGGTACCGCTGAGTTACTCATCAGTAGTGAGGGATTCCTGCTATCCTTGTCTGCAGATGTGTCACACAGCTGTTTAGAACAATAACTCCATATCTGTCAGCTATTAAGACACTGATTTTCTCTTTTAGCCACCAAGCTTGAGAGGCAGAGGCAAGAGTTCTAGGTACTTCAAGCTGAAAATCTGTGTCACAGAGTAAAGTTTTCCTTACAAAAAGTACATTTCTATAGTAAACCAAACTTGTCTTTCCAAGGAAGACTGTGAATCTTTATCTACAGCACGATGATACTAATCCACTGCTAAGTTAATTATTTTTAAATTTCCAGTCTTGTTTTAAGTGCAAAGTCTGGGAGACCCAAAGCTGGATTTCATCCCAGACATTAACTCCTTAGTGTCAGTGAGGGTTTGTACATTTTATGAAGCTTTGACATGGCAGATAAAGAAAGAGTCTCTGTGGAATGGATATGGATGAGCATTTTTTTCTTTCTCCTGTTTTTTCCATTAGCACTGGAATGCCTCAAAAACGAGAAGGAAAGATCCACTAACTGTCAACAACTATTTAAAGACTCCTTCTGCATGGATCATTTGTAGAGCCATTAGAGCAGGTCTGTCACTTAACTCCATATTGAGAAGGCAGCCTAACATAATTCCTGCAGGCTTTGCTCCCTTAAGTGTTCACTTTGGATTGCTTAAAGAGCATTAGCACACAATGTGACGGGATCTGATAGGAAAAAAACTAAATGCAGACTCTCAGGAGGGGAAGGAATAATCATCTCAGTCTTTTCCTTCAGCACCTCTGAAGAGGTACTGTAAGACCCTCACCTAAAACTTAGGCTCAAAGAGCCAGTTTCTTTCTTTCCATATACATTTTATTTTTCTTTAATAATGTCCTCACAATCCTACCAGGAAGCATCTGCCCTCCCACAAGAACTGAAAATTTGTTGCCCCTTTTTTTTTTTCTTTTTGGGTTTACTTGTTTCCTTTAAACTCTCAACAGGTTACTTTAGGAATTTTAAGTTATACCTTGATAAAATACCAAAAAGTTTTCTTCAAACTGCACTTGTTCTTTGTTTCAGAACAGTGACTTATCTGCATTGCTGTTTACAGTTGCATGAGTTGATCTAGATGGTTACAATCAGAAACTCATCAAGCACTAGAACACAATGCAGCTGCAATGAAGCAATAAAAGTCAGAAATGAAATCTGTCCAGAATTCTTCCTTTTTTACAGATTTCTCCAGAAGAAACTCTACACTTATTAAACATTCATTGTTATTGTAAAAGCCTTTTGTTAAAGAAAAGAAGTTTGCTTTTCGTTGTTGCTTTGTTTTGTACTGTACAACAGTACAATCTTCTTTGTGCCTATTCTATTTAATGCATATACAAAAATAAAGTTAAATTCCAACTTTATATTTATGTTTACAGTATGCATATTGAGGATCATCTAGTTATGGAATTCTCTTTTGTTTGTCTGTGTCTTTTAAAATAGATTTTTACAAATATTCTTTCTGTGCTTTTGTATGTCAAACAATTCCAGCCCCTATGGAAAATCATTCAAAATGTCCTATTAGGTAGAAACAGTTTTGACCCCAGTGCAAAACTTAGTTCCACCAATCCAAGCCCTATAGCTATGTTAATTATTATTCATGTGTATAGCAGCTGCTTCCATAGACTCACACTTTTTTTCTGATAAATTTAGGGTATTCTCTCAAGGAAGATCTGGAAGGTTTATTTAAAGACCCATTCTGTGAGTTAAGTGGTGAAAGAATTAACATGATGAACACCTACCTCTATCCCCCTCTGCATGCTGTCTTGCTTCATAAGAACAAAATTTCCTCCTCCTCCACACACAGTAGTGGTACACCAGGTGTATGACACTGTTTTCTGTTTAACCACAGGAAATAAAAGATTTTTTGAGTTGTCTTGACACTTTCCCAATCTTGTTTTCAATTTAAACCTGCAGACATAGTTTGCCACCTTGTGGTAAACGTGTTTTTAAAAACAATGAATGAATAGGCCTGTTTTCACAAACCATGTCTTATTTCAATCATTTCCTAAAATTTAAGTCCACAGTTCAAAAAAACAGCCTTTGAAGCATGGGCCCTCTTTTATAGGAATTAAATAAATAAATAATCCTTTTTAAAATATATTTAAAATAATCTCTCAGTTTAGCTAACTGAAGTATACTGATATCTGCAGCCAAGAAAAAACATTTAAACACTGATGACATTCACCTAATCTATGTAGGCTGCTGACAGATAAGTAACTATAGACAAAGTCTTTCATACCTACAGGTACCGACCATCTTATTAAGAGAAAAAGTTTTCTTAAGATCAGCAATTGTGGTTAAACTATCAACAAAGACCAAGGTTTACAAGTAGCTGATGTTTCCGTATGGTGGCGAAACGACAAATAAACACTATAAAATTGGAGTGGTAGTAAAAATACTACAGAATTATTTTGTGTTCTTTTCCAGTCATTTTATATAGAAAAAACAGCTTGGTTACATTTACATGTGTTCAACCAGAATACTAGAAACAAAGATCCAAACACCTCTCCACCTAATTGGAGCTACAACTACACCCATCCTGAGCATTTAATTGTTAGACAGTAGAATCTGCTTCCTCTTTCTGGGCTATTCACTACTCAAATAGTTTATGAGAAGGCATATAACAAAATGTTTTGGACATAAATCTGAAATATAAGAGACATAAAATTCATTCCCAATTGTGGACTGGAAGGAAAGGAACTCTGAACCTCGGTCCACCATGTCCCAGAGTGGTTCTGTAGAGACTGAGCACACGTGAGAACTGCTGCCACCTCTACACTGGCTTGATGAGCTATTCCATAGACCTTCTCCTTTCTACGAAACTTTTGATTCTCCTATTGCTATTGTCTCAACCTGAGCAGTCATTTGAAGATTTTTAAGTCACATGAAATACTTTTCTGTTAATTAACTGGGAAGAAAAACCTATGTTCTTAATTAGTCAGACTATTTGTTTGTTGGTGTGGTTTAGTTTGGTTTTGGGTTGTTTGTGTGTTTGTTTTTGTTTTTTTTTTTGTTAAGAGCTTCAAGCAGCTATGGCAATGCCAGGATTTACTCAGATTTAATAACTCTACCTTTGGGCTGTCTTGTCTTTATTCCAATTTTTTTCCAAATGTAGATTCAGTTTTTCCTTGAAGTTTCTTTTGGCTCACAGATCCCATCCTGGGAATCTTCTTGTTTTATATATGTTTCACTACTTTGATACAGGCTCTGAGGCATAAGGTAGATGTGAACGAGAAACTCATGTGTCTTAGGCTGAGAAGTAATTGTCACAGGTCTTTATGGTCCTAACAGATTAGTCTCCCAATACCAACTACAGAGAGAGTAACCAACTACAGGAGAGAGTAATCAACTGTCAGGTAGAGATATTCTCAAAAACGAGAAGTAGAGCACTGCTTCATTGAAAAAGGTTATCCTCAGCTGCAAATGTTGTGTTTTCCATCAAGTTTTTAATATTAAGCCATAAGGGACAGTAAAGAGCGATTCATGTAATTACTTCAAAGTGGCAGAGAACTCCACGACAAATCATTGAGCATCTCTGTTAGCATATAACCTGCTAGCTCATTTTGGGATGTCATAAAACAGAGTTCTCTGGATTACTTTTTCTCTATGTTAGGAAAGCTTCCATTTCTGTTTTGAATGAGAGATAAAATCAGACCACATAGTTGTTTCTCAAAGGTATAGATCTCCAAAGTCTTTCTCTTCTTATGAGCAAAACCTCTTTCCTGCCCCACCCTCCCCTTTACCGTCTGAATATCCATTTGGACTGCTTATTTTTTGATTGCACTTTGAAGCTATATTGACATATTGACCTGTTTCATATCACTTTATGAGCTGATATAGTCATACCAAGACTGAATATCCTCTTTCCTGTGTGTTTTCTTTTCCTTTAGAATACAGATACAAGCCCCTCTCTCTGATCCATCCAAGGGGCAAATAATGCAATTGCAAAATATTGGAAGCTAGGTGTTTTTAACTTGTCTAATCTCTCAGTATCTATATGCCAGACTACTTTCCTAGGTAAGGTTACAGATGCCTTAAAATCGTTTTCACTTGCTGCAGCTATTTTGAAAATCAGGAATAAGTAATGCACATGTTAACACAACCTTGGACATTTTCTGCAATGGAATACTCTACTGTTTAGCAGTAATGAGACTAAAAATCTGCTCAAGTGAATTGATTCATTTCCTCCCTTTCTTTGCCAGAAATCTTTTGTTCCTTTGTGTTTCTATCACATGGCACTCAAGAAGAAGACAGCATATCTGGGTTCTATCATAAAAACACAAGGGTTCAGGCTCAAGAGCTTTCTGCTGCCTAAATGAAATAAGTTTAGTCTAACAGCAATTCAGTCATACCCTGCTAAGCAACTTTATTCTTCCTCTTTATAAGTATATAACTGTATCAAGGCACCTGGGAGCACTAAATAATAACTTATTTTGAGCCTTAAGCATATTAAAAAATCAGCATAAAATAAGAATGATAAAATTCTAGCGTGTAGTAGATTGTAATGACTCTGCTTCTACACTACAAATCCAAAATTTTAAATAAATCAGAAGTAAACAAGCATTATAGGAAGAAGAAAGCTGAAATTTCTTGTAAATCTGAGATCCAATGCTTTAAAGAAAAGGAGTGAAATACCACTTAATGCCATGAATCTTCAGTCAAATTATGGGAGCCATGGAAATTAAAAAATGCAGTACCTAATCTAACTTTTTTCCTTCCTGTCTAAACTACTAGCCTTTGGGTTAACATGAAAAATATTCAGCTCTTACTCACAGTGGGTAATTATTCAGTCATGAGAGGCAACTGCCCAATTAGGAGTCAAGTACTCTAACAGCAGCTGAAGAATGACCAGCTGCAGACAGCATTACTGATACATTGGATCATATAACCATAATGCTTTCCCCTTCATGCTCCAACATAAGAATGTAAACTACCTTTAGGAGAACAATAAAGTCAGTAATTGTTGCATGAATTTATATCATTGAGAATATATTTGGGATGTGTCTGAACAGAACTGTATTAATTTAATTTATGTTCCTTGCCAATTACTTGATTACTAAACCAAATTAGATTCAGGTATTCCAGAACATATCCAGTGTTCAGACAAAATACACTTCTTATCAGCAGTGAATATTTTCATGCGTAAGCCAGAGTTTTTTAAAAATTCTTTTTGTGAAAATCCATTCTTGCCTCTTCAGGATGCAGTAGAGGCAAGAGATGCTGGTGGGCAGGGTTAGATGATAAGCTTTTTTGGGATGTAGCCCTATAAGCTTATGAGGAAGTTCAGGTTTGGTTTGTTTTTTTTTTTTTTTCATTTAAGAGAAAAAGGGAAAACATCCTTTCTTTTAGCAAGCATTGATCGAGATTTTCTTCCAAAGGACTGGGCTCAACTCTTCTGTTTAACAACCCCTGTCTACATTCCAGAAACTCCTATGAGGTTTTCCCTCAAGTAAAATAAAAAGTATTTGAAAAATATAACTTTTAGTTGATCAAGACTTTTTGTTTGTTTGTTTGTTTTAAATCTTAATCCAAAACTCTGCCCACTTTTAAGCATAACTTTAGGCTGGGATCTAGATAAATACGCGTAGGTGATCATTTTATCTCTATAACAAATCAACCCAAAACCTCAGGCATGAGCACCTTCAGGGAGTTCAGATTCATGCTTGAATCCAAACGGTGTGGCTTAGGCTCTCTTCAACAGATACACAACCAGTAATTAAAAATCATCTCGTGCTTCTTGGAAGGAACCTTTGAGGGCCGTAACAACATTTCTCACTCAGTCAAGGAATAATGGATATTAAAAGCCACTCAACCATCATATTAAGACCTACATGGTTTCTTCCGTACACTGAAAACAACTGATTTTTTTGTGAGTTCCTGCAGGATTTTGTGAGTTTGTTTATTATAGACAAAAATCCTTTGGAATAAAGTCAACAGTCTCATGTATATAAAGAAAATTATCCTACCTGACACTTTAGGTAGGGTTTTTAATTTCACTATGGCAACATGAGGCTTTTGTTGTGAGTGTGCCTGTCCATGTGTATTCCTAATTTTGCACCTCCTTTCTCCTCCCAGTGAAACAAATACTTTGTTAAAGGAGTTCAGCAGGAGAGTAGAAGGATCAACTATAATTCAGCTTCTACCTGTTTTTTGAAAAAGGATTACCAGCAAGTGAAACTCTGCGTTATGCCTAATGGAGGTAAAAAAGAGATGTTCATGTTCATGCCTCCCACATGGGAAGATTTTTTAAACAGGTCCCAGACACAGCAAAAGTTTCAAATGGAGCCTTGTGCTTTCTTTGACTCTGAAGTAAGTCAGGCATGCAGCAGAAATATATGAGCACAAGACTTCCTTATTTCCTGTGTCTATGGAATTCCTTGTTTAAGTAATTAGTCTTCATGACTGTATACTAACAGCTTATATAAAGAGAATGCTTCTGGTATTGTTTTTTATGTAAGAGCAGATGAAACACCAGTTGTGCAAGAGATTTCCCTTTGTGAATTAACCCAACAACTGCAGGGTCAATTACCTCTTATCCTCCCATACTCTCACGTGGAACAGCAGCTGTCTCTTGTGTTCTTGCTGCCTGGGAGGCAGCAAGAGTATGTGATAGGTACATTGTTTTAATTAGCATCCTTGCATGGATATGCACTCAATTAATGCTAGATTTAGTGCATGATGAAACAGCTTGAGAATTGTCAGAATCAAGGCAGCTGAACAAGGATGTTGGTTTGATCTCTTGAATCTACCAGGAAAAGGTCTGACTTCCTTCTAATGAGTATTGCCTATGTGCCTGGTGTCTTAAGAATGGCTCATTGCTTTTCAGTCTCATTTCCTAAAAGTCTTGGCTGAGTAACATACCTCATTATGCCCTGACATGGAAAAAATAACCATGACTATTTCTTAAATTTCTGAAGCAAGTTCTGTGGGAGATGTACGATCTGAGAAATGCCTGAGCAATACTTTGGCTCTTCAACGCTGTTAGGATACCACAACATCCCAGAGTTTACCCTAGAGGTATATACAGCAAGATATCCTTGCTGAAAGATTTTTTTGTGGTACTTTTTTTGGTTTGCAATATGATCTTTTCGTTGTGAAGACCAGAAATCTGTGTAAGATAATTTGAATACATCAGTTGACTTTGTTCTCAATGTATTCACAAGGTATAAGGGCATCTCTGATGCATGAGTTGTAATCAAGGATCTAGAGAGAAATTTTCATATAAATAAACTTTAAGATGTCTGTAAAAGAAAGCACCCAAAAATCTATCAAGCAACCTGGCTGCAGTATGAGATAGCGGAGGAAAGGTTTTCCTCGGAGATGCTTCTTAACAGTCTTCCCTTCTTTTATCTCTCATAATATGATTCCTTCTCTTTTCTGTAATAGTTTTCTATTTTTCAGAGATTTTTTTCAAATGTAAGTGCTTTTGTAGGGAAACCACTTATAGGTAAGAATCTTTCACTGTTGCAGGCACTTCCATCAAAGCAATTTGTGTCATTCTTGGAACAGGCAGCCTTTTCCTTTGATTCTTGGAAGAGGCAGCCTTTTCCTTTGTGTCTCTTTCACAGTTGTAACTGATTTACCAGCTCTCTCCTTTTCCTTGGCACTTACAATTTTGCAATTTAAAAGTCCCTAGTCCCGACTTTTTCTGGAAAGGTGAGTCTGGCTGTGAACACAACTTCTGAAAAGCTAGTCTGGACACTGGCAGAAGAATTAATAGCAGAATAGCCCCTTGACAAGAAAAAAAAAAAAGAGAGTGAGAAAGAAAATAAAAAGAGAGGACTCTCTATCCCCTGGCATATCTGTTGTGACCCCCTGTGTTCAGTTATAACGTTATGGTTTCATCTTGGGATATCTAAATTAGTATTCCCCAATGAGTAAGATGTTAGCACCTTTCACTATGGCAGCACAGTTCCTCCATTGTCCTTCGAACACACAGTCCTTTATCCCTATTAGCAAATAAATCTATCCTTTAAAAATGTAGAAGGTTTTCTGCTTTAATATTTCATTCCTCCAGTATAATGAACAAAAGACACAGCTTTCCATTGTCTGAGTAATGGGAAGTATTTTAAAGAACATAAAGAGGATTTTTCTGAAAGCATATGTTATTACCCTGCTACTGGTGTTTTTGTCTTATTATCAACAAGACAAATCATTTTTATTCAACTCTATTTATACATGTGGTAGACCAAGAGAAAATGTTTTTAAAAAGGCTCAATGACGTGCTACTTAAGTGTGGTTTTCAGCTTTAAGTGATTTATTATCTATAAATTGAAAGATTTTATTCCAGAAGGCTTTAGGACACTGCACTCTTCCTCTTCCTTGTAAACTGTATTTGGGCTAAGATTACATCAGGTGAAAGTTCTGATGTCTGTTCAACAGATCTTATGAAATAATTGCATCCAGGAACCATTTGGTTCTCATTAGATCCAAGACTGAAGGAGCAAAATATTTTGAAGGAAGGAAACTTCCCTCATCCAAGAAACACCCCACATCCACAAAAATATATCCTATAGGCAAGTTCTTTATCACCCCAAAATATGCCTAGTAAGCACACAAACCTAACTTCATGGACCTACCACTGTTTTTTAAAACCCAAGATCTTTTCATGTAATAGTGCATTACTAATTAATTACGTGTCTTAGTCTTCTTCTGCCTTCCAGTGTTTTTCCCTCTTCCATATTTTATAGCTCTAAATGTTTTTGTGGTTTCAGATCTCTGCCTACTTTTTCTCTCTTTTGTCTCCAATTATTCCTACTAGCAATGCTATGGCTCTCCCGTATGATAAAGGATCACCATAATCTGATTGAAAAGTGGTTTCAGAAGAGGAAGAAAGTAAATGCAGTATTTTATACTCATGATTCCTGCTTTCTTTTGTTTGTTTTACTCTGTGTAGATGATGATCTTCAGAAATTCATTCTAGCCCAGAAAATTCCCTCACAAAGCAGTCCCAGGAGATCCTGTGTAAGTCTCAATAGAACAGGAATTGGAGAGTTGGCTAGGAGCTTCAGTTTTTTCTCCCTCAAAATAAATTTCTCTGTTTCTTTCCTCAGGCTTTGCTTCATTTTCTGTGACCAGAGATGTTGCCTAAGTGTGAAAGGAAAAGGAAACTGTCAGCAAGTCAGACTGGGTAGATAATTGGCAGCAGAACATTAAATTTCTCAAGTCGAAAACCTCTTTTTTTTCCACAATACAAGGCAACTGTAGACCTTCTGACATCAAGACTTATGTCTGGAATGGCAGCCTTAGGAATGTCTTAAGGGTAAACAACTACCAAGATTTTCTTTGATAATCAGATAATTAATTAATGAGAAACTGTGCGAGTTGAGCACACAGTTACTTCTGGAGAGTCTAATTAATATCTATCTCCATCTTCAGGTGCCAAATCCGGTCCCATGCATCCTGCTGGTTCCTAACAAACCTTGAAGTCTGAGCACTGTCAGCACCCTCTAAAATTACTTGAAGACTGACATGGGAAAGTTATTCTAGTGTTCTGGGATGTATTTGTATGAATGTCAAGAACAGATCATAGGAAAGTCTTTCTTTCATTTATTATTAACTCATTAGAGGTCCATTGAAAAATTACTAGCAAAGAATGGGAAGAGACATTGAAATTTAAAGGTATGTATTTGTTTGCCAAAATTTCAGAGTCATCCCTGTGACTCATCTTACGTAATCACTGTTTTAATTGCCTGTGTTTCTGAGATGTCTCTACTCTGTAGCTTTCTCAGATGGTTTTAATTACAGGTACCCAAGAATAATTACAGTGAAAGTAGTGCAAGAGAACAGTTCACTGTGGCCCTTGAGATGTAGGTCTAGCCCGTACAAAAAGAAGTTAAACCAGTCCATTTATATCCTACCATCAAGAAGATGGGTAACAGATGTTGAAAACTATTAATATATACTTCAAGGTTATGAAGGGTGGTGTCCTTCCGTCACAAAACACATCAGTATTGCTGTGGTTCATTGTCTCATCTTCTGCTATGAATATTTTTGTCATTTAACCACCTAATATGGTTGTCTGCTTCTTATGGAAGTTTGACTCAAGGTTTTTGAGAGACAAGGCAATCTCCCATGCTGCAGAGGCAGCTGCAGCTCTGCTACCACAATATTTTCAGTCTTACCAACTTATGGAAGTTTGTATATCTATCTAACCTGTTTGATCAGTACATTAGTCCATCATCATGTAGGAACTTTTTGAGCTAAAGAGAAACATTTTCCCTTTCTTCATAGACCATCCTCCCTCATTTTGTTTTTCATTCCTCAAGTAGGGACAAATACTGTAGTTAATGAGGACGGAATGTGTAGAGACCAAAAACCTGCGTTCTCTTTCCTTTCCTGCTATGATTTCTCTCGCTTTCCTACACATTTTTGTATCTCTCAGTCCCTTCTATGGTTAGCAGTGTGTCCTGAAGTTAAATACCTGATAAATTCTGTGAGTTGCTAAGAAACTATAATAATAGAGGGAGATTTCAGATTGTTTTTTCTGTGGTCACTCCCTAGAAGTTTAATTTTTTTTTACTAGTTTGAGACTGTTGTGGTTCACCTCTCTCCACCCCAATAACTTGAAAAGCATCAGTGTTTCAGATTTACTAAAAAGCAATGTTTGGCAGGAAAGGGTCTTCCTCTTCGATGTTCTCAAACATCTCCCTTCCTCAACGATCAGGTTGCATGAAGTGAATATCCTGTGAATTTAAGTGTCCTTTTATACCATCCTCAGGAGAAGACAATATCAAGAAACTCAGACACCCAGAACAGACCTGTTACTTTTGGAAACAAAAATCCTTTCCCTGAAAAGCTTTATTTAAGTGTTCCACTTAAAGCACATTTCCCCAATTATTTTTTCATATTTAAAAGTCTCATAAAAACTGTACATTCCAGATCCTTTATCTGTCCTCAGATAAGGATTATTGTGTGTCATAGGATAAAACTTTGTGGAAGTCCTTTGCAATTACATCTGTACTATATGATGGCTGTTTCTGTTTCATTATGAAGAACAGAGATTGGGATTGATGTACAAGGAAGGAACATCAAAGATATTATTTGCTGGTAGTGCAATAAGTCTGGCCAGAAATGTTCACAGTTTGCTAACATGATTAAATAGTGGTTAGGGACTAATTCAGTAGGAGTACCTGACTGCTTAGTATTCATGACATATGGTCTTTTTCTAAAACAAATGTAGAAGATCTGAGATTTGTCAGGGAACTTTCTCTCAAATAAATACTGAGAAGGAAATAATTAAATCATTGCTGTAATGCTTCTGTAGTTAGCAAGGCTTGGGAACATTGCAAATGATGTTCAACTAGAAGCTAAAGAAAAGACATTATTAAAATAAATGATTCTACTGGTGAGTTTGGAGTTGAAAAAATGCCACAAGTGTTGTTGAAGGATTGAAGTAAGAAGAAATTAAAAGGATATATGAGAGTTATGAGACCTCAAATGTAGTTGACCACAATTTTATTTTTCTTTCTCCTTCAAGACATTACTTATTTGAAATGGAAATTAGTGCCATATAGCCATCTAAATGTTAATTGTCTCTTCTGCTACCTATGCACTTACGTGCAAAAAAATCCTAAGGTCGTAGTCTTGTGAGAAGAAAAGGCCACAGATTCTGTGAGTTCTTCCACTTAGAATATTCCCTAATTATATTAACCTTTGGCAGTTACAGAATTGGGACATGAAATTTAAAGCTACACTCTTTCTTCAACTATTAATGTAAAAAACTCAGGTAGAGAAGTCCCACAGAGGAATAAAGCAATATAAGGAAAACAAAGTATTTGCCTTGCCTCTTCCACCTTTGATCTTTGATTTTCTTTAACAAGAAAGTCTAAATGAAGAAGATACTTTGTGAGGAGTTTGAGGAAAGAAGAGAAGGAATCACTGAATATAGAAGAGGGATCATATAAGTCTCACATGAGACCAGTTCTGCTGAAGTCTAGTCTTACTCCACAGTGTGAGGACTCAGAATCAAGACACTGTGGCTTTAATGCCAAAACTAATGTACGAGCCCTATGTAATATTAAATGCTTTAAAGGCACTAGAACAACAGTATTTTTTAAGGCTTTTTTTAATCAGCCTCCAATCCCATTATCCAAAAGCTGTCACAAGCCTCATTCCTTGCTCCTTCAGGTTGTACTTCAGCCCACAGCAGGCCTTATGCAAAGAATTTACAGAGAGGGTGTTTAAAGACAATCACTGAGCCACAGAAGGCACAGGCCCTAGCAGCTGATATCATCACACTCAAATTAGTGCACTGAATGTGTGAGAAATATTACCCTGATGATCCAAACACAATCATATCCATGAGCCCAACCTCTTGCCTATGCCCTACCAAAACCTCTTCTACATAGAGCTCTCCCAGGCATGGGTTGTCTGCCTGTACAAAACTGTGTATTGTTCAGTCACTGTGTAAACACTTATCACTACATTTATAAAAAGGTCGAATTTCCTGGAAAAAGCATATCTTCACAGCATGTTACTGTGCCATGTGGGAAGAGTTTTCAGTCCCAAACGTTGAATAGCTTATCCATATCAACATCTTTGATTTCCTCTTATCAACAGAGGCTACTGCCCCTGTCTCTGACTCCTGGTACTGTAATAGCTAAAGTTTAGAAGAAAGTGGGTCTATGTGACAGAAATGTTCTTGCTTATGTGCCTCTATGTGACAGCAAGAGCACTAAGAGTGATACCAACAACCATAGCACACACATTCAGTGCAGTAAGATGGTGTTGGGAGGTGGGTTTGTTTTGGGGGTCTTTCTAAGCTATTATTATTTTCTCCCTGTAAAAACACAAACCAAAAGAAAAATCTGAGCACTCAGAAGCACAAGAGGAAAATTGCACCCTGACATCCAGTGTGCAGGAAGGCAGGGTACTGACAGACACATGGGTAAATAGCCAGAGGCTCTCCTAGGCCCCAGCTAACTTGTAAACACATGTGGGTTCCACATGTTCACTTCTGATCTGAAGCTGGATTCAGTCTCTAAATAGAAGGCTTGGCAAGCATGCTGCTAGTCCTGGGGACTCTGTTTTCTTATCAGACCTGAGGTGTCTGAGCTGACTTGACCTTCAGCAAATGTACCCCTCCAATTGTTGCTGTGAGTTCCCACACCTCTACCCCTCCGAAACTGTCCTGTGAATGGCATAAGGCTTTGAAAACTAAGTTAATTTTTCTTTTATTTAAGTCCCTTTGTATCTATGTTTTCAATCTATGTAATTACAAGATCTCACTTTTACTGGATGCAGTTATAGCAAAGAAAAAAATGTTTAATATTTTGCATCTTACAAACTGTCTAGAGTGGAACACCAGGGACAATGTTGATGTTCTCATCCAGGAGAGCACCCACAAACAGCTGTTCAGAGAGCAGACAGACTGCTAACAGGAGTGCTGGGAGACCCACTGCTGTGGCTGGGTCATGTTACCCTGGGCAAGACAAGGCAAAAGTGCAGCAGTAAAATTTTCCTGGGAGAATGACAGATTCAAAAAAGGTGTTTTGTTTTGGTTTTGTTTTTTTTTTCATTTGACCAGGGACAAAACCCATCCCCTGATTTTCATGATGTGGCAAATAAAACCAGTAATGTGCTGCTTTCAACCTACTGAAAACCTTTGCTTGCTAATCTTTTATGCTGTCCTAAATTTCAGAAGCAAAACAAAGTTTTGAACAGAACAAAGTTTAGGAGGACAAGAGAGAGTTGTTATTTTAGTCTTAAAATATTCACCATTTTCACCATTTTAATTCTTATGTTCTAATCAGTTTGGGGTTTATCAGATAACATTTTTTGCAAACATTGCCAAAGGGCTACTGACCTCTTCTATTCAGATATATATTAAGAAAGCAAAAGAGCTCCAGAATAGTAGCAATCTCCTCATCTGATTCAGAAGTATGGTTATGATGATATCATCCAGATATATGCAAATCTCTGAAATACTTTATATGCATACAGATTTTAAAATACGGTCCTAATGACAGAAGTCTGGGAGGGATAAATTTCATGACAATTTTGGTACATTGAAGCTATGCTTTCTGGGAGTTCAAGTATGGTAACATTGATTTAAGGAACGGCCAAAGACTTTAATCCAGAAGTAGTGGCACAATTAATGCTCTACTTTGGCCTTTCTAGGCAAAGTATTTGCAGGTAGTTTTACCTCAGCCTTCCCTTCTACTTGAAACATCATGCCTGCTTTCACAAGCCAATTCTTAAAATGTGACAGATGTTGAAGTACTTTACAAATCGTCCTCAAAAATTAAGGCAGCTACTTCTTGATTCACTGGAGGCCTGTCCCTGAGAAGTGGTGACATATTTCTGCAGCACATACAATACCCTTGGCTCCTTCTTGCATTGTCATATCCAGGGATGGTTCATTATTTTCACAGAGTGTATTGCAGGCATTTAAGATACCTGAACTAGCCCTAAAAAAAAAAAGCTCTGAGATGTATCAGAGACCCAGATTACAGCACATCTTTTAGATGCCTGAGATACAGTATGTTGCCCTTTACTTTAAGCCTTCAGTGCTGTGTCCTTTAAATATGAACAGACTTTTTCAACAGACATAGATATGAAACATTCTAAAAAAATTATCTGAAGGGTTTAATAATGTTTATGGATATTTGCTTTTACCAGTGAAACCCTATGTCTCTCAAAGATAACATTCGAGTTTATAATTTGAAAATTCATATTATCTATTGATTATTCGTTTATCTCTGTATTTCTGAACTCTATCAGTTTAAAGAAGGTAGCCAAAGGAAAGAGAACAGTGGACATTTCTAAGGTCCTAATTATTATGTTTATTATAAACCTTTCAGAGATTCATTTAATGTTCTTATTTTTTCTCTTTTCTTTTCATAAAAAAACAAAACACAAACCAAAACAAACAAACAAAAAACCAGCAAAAAATACCTGAATTAAAAGTCTGAATGTCAGAGATTGCTGACACAGATTCAGAAAACGCAAAGTGATTTTATGTAGAGGTGAAACACTAAAGCTAATAAAACTCGTTGGAAGGCTGAATTGAGTATTGATGATCATCTGCCACCGGATTAGTTCTGGTAATTTTTGGTACAAACTCGAACGGAAATTTATGATGGTTTCTTCCAAGTGTGGGGTCTTGCTACCATCTAGTGGACAAAATAAATCTTCTCACTATTCTTTCTATACCGGGATTCAGAAGCTACAACCACTCATATCTGCGGTAAAAAAAAAAAAAATGGAGACCTTATATTCGTCAACAAAAGCACTACAGGTGAGAAAATTATAAACTAGTGCCACCAATGGAGACCAAAAAGTTGTTTGTTTGGGTTTTTTTATTAGATGAGTAGGAAGGTATGATTTCTTTACAACACATTACATAGTTTTACTGCAGATTTAGACCTCTACTGATTTCAAAAGAGAGGCCTGGGAATCATTTGATGTTGGCTCTTTTGGCTCAACAATCAAGCACCAGCCTAGCAGATCTCACTCTTGGTCTTCAAAGACAGACATAACAGATTATTCTGATACAGATAATGAAGACAGATAACTATTGGTAAAAATTCTGTTGTACTGGATGTGGGACCTGAAGACAGATATTGTCTAGAGATTTTCTGCTGAACCCCGAGTTTAACAGCTAGACGTAATCAGTGGAATAAAAATAAAGTTATCTGTTCAGGATATAATGATATTGTACTGGATAGCAATAAAACTGCTTAATCATTGCTCATAGCACCTTTCAATCTTCTAGTTTTTGTTTTCCCATCTCGTTGTCCCTTGCAGGACAGATTTATTATTTTTTTCCATGCTGGGGAGCAACTTTTCTTGTGGATTTTCACTGGTAATACTGACTCTGCCATCTAGTGGCAGACATACAAATAAAGAATATTCAGGAATGCTGAATGGCTGCAGTTTTTGGGAACTCTAGGAAGAAAGTCCAGTTATTAATTAATGTTTCCATTTAGTCTTCTGAATTAATCTTTGCAGGTTTAAAACTGAACATAAGGAGTATTTAGATATTTTGGACATAGTATTATTTTTGAGAAGGATCTGCTGTGTGGAAAATTTCATTTACTCAGTTTTTTATGCAAGTCAAACTAGTGGTTTTGTAGTATCTCAAGGCCATGCTTGTGGGGCTCAAAGCCCCACTAGAGCTTTCCTTAGTGAAGGATTAGCAGCTTTTTTAAGCAAGTTCACGAAACAAGCCAGGGAAAAGTTTGGAAATACTTAAAGTTCTTTCTAGTTTTTCTTCAGAGAAATCAAGGCACATAATATTTTACAGAAATTCTCTGATTCAGTCCAGCATGGAGAACAATACTGGTAATTTCCACAAACTTGTCTTCACCACAGGTTCATACACTACTCTATAGCTAGTTTCAAAAGTGATTTCTTGTGTTAGTAAAGGCATTTTAGGGTAAATCTTTATTATTCAATGTGACCTAGATGCCAAAATATTTGTTTAAAACTTTCTACTGTCTTTTGGGATTCCTAAAAATTCCAACTCTTAGTGCTTATTTTCTTATATGTTCCAGACCTTGAAGACTTTGCTTCTTGCCTAACCTTAGGGAAAAGTCTAGCCTAAAGGTAATCAGTAAGTTCAAGTAAATACTGTAAATAAAAGAAATGGTGCATTAAGAAATTCCACAGAAATGGAGGGATAAGAACCAAATGCAAACCAAAAAAATAAATAGAATGAGGAGCACTCCGGAAAAGTGTGGGAATTAAAGTATTTTTCTTAAAAATTTGACATTATGTGAGTGCTACTTTTGTCTCACAGCAACAAAATGGGCTAGAAAAAATGACTAAAATGGAAACATGCAAGCAAGATCAATCACATCTGTAACTCTTGGCAGGTCAAGATGCACAATCTGCACATGTTCTGTCTCCCTACTGCCTGTTCTGTTGCTGAGCCAGTACCTGAGGCAACGTCCAGTGTACAAAGTAATAAAACAAGAGAAGTTGTGGAGCTGCACTTGTGCCAGGGAACATATCACATCACACAATTCAGAGAATAATTGTTTTGAATAGAAATCCCACACCACAGCTGCAGGCTGAGGGCTCCTTATGTCTTATTACCCCAAGAGGTAGCACATGCTTCTATCGACTGAGGACAGCCAGTCTGTAGCCAGACAAGGAACAGAAACATCAGCTTAATCTAGAAGCTGATAAAGTCACAGGACTGTGTGAAAGACAGAGAGTTTCAGGTCTACTGATGTTTGAAGTCTACACTATAGATGTATTGTATAGATGTATAGATATACTGTTAGAGAAGCAATCCTCCAAAATAAAAGTATCAAGGTAGTTTAGCAGTCCATTCTGTGGAAGCTACCTTGTGCTTAAATTGATTGCCACTGAAGATCCAGCAGCCTCAATGAGCACTTTTTCTTTCTTTGGTGTTTGTTTTTTCGTTTTGTTTTTTTTTTTTTTTTTCTTTGGTTTGTTTTGTTTTGTTTTGGGTTTTGTTGTCATTGTTTGTTTGGGGTTTTTTTGTGGTTTTTTTTTCTTTTTTTTCTGTGAATGCTTCATATGCCAACAACCAAGATACAGATTTCTATAGAAGGGGACACAGAGCTTCCATCCATGTTAGGCAGGCTGGCACTGGGCAATAAATGCACAATGCTGTGTTTAGTGGAGAAACTGAAATAATAATATCAGAAAGCTGTGCTGGAGGGATCTCCATATTAATTTATGCCTTTACTCTCTGTTCCTTGCTGGTAGTAGTTTGCAGAACTGTATGAAGTTCCTTGTTTGTAAAGCACCACAATAACCTGTGTCCTCCCCTATGAAGACAGCCTGAGAAAATTTGGGCTGTTCAGCCTGGAAAAGCGAAGGTTGCATGGAGACCTCATAGCAACTTGCCAGTACCTGAAGGAACCTCCAGCGAAGCTGGGGAGGGACTCTGCATCAGGAACTGTAGGACAAGGGGGAATGGCTTCAAACTGAAAGAGGGAAGGTTTAGATTAGATGTTAGGAAAAAATTCTTTACTGTGAGGGTGGTGAGACACTGGAACAGATTGTCCAGAGAGGTTGTGGATGTTCCAATCCTGGCAATGTTCAAGGCAAGGTAGGATGGAGCTTTAAGCAATCTGGTCTAGGTGTCCTTGCCCATGGCAGGGGGACTGGAACTAGATGATTTTTACCCAAAACATTCTATGATTCTATGATCTTATGAACCCAAAACATGTTCCTTCTTCCATGTTCTTTGTACATACAGAGATATTAATTATGAGAAATTTATAATTTCTAAAATAAACATAAGTGAACATGAATATATGTATGTTTTATCTTTACATTTTAACAACCCCCTGTTATCATGATTTTAAACCTCAGCTTGTATAAAATGAGTCACTTTAATTCATGTCTATAATTTCACCGCATCTGCATTTATCTCAGTTTTTAATTTCCTATGTTTTATTTGGACTTCCAATATAATTACTACTTTCTGTGCCCAAGTTGTAGGAGTTAGAAGACCTATGTCAACTCTGAAACTGATATAGTTTTGATCTGGATGTGCAGTGAGTCCCAGGTCTGGCTTTCTTTTTTAAACACAACCCCCCTCTTAAAATACCTTGCAGACAAACCCGTCCTTCTGGCGTGTTGGTCTAGTCTCAGTGCCTGCTGCAACAAGCTACATCACAGATGTCATGAACTGCTATACAAGGCTGAACTGTAGAATTAAGTCCTGAGCTCAGGTCTGAGCACAGACTCTATGGCAGGACCCTCACCCACCACATAAACTTGCAGCCACCTGGCTACATTCCCCCAAATCCTGCGTCTTAGAGGACTGCCTTCTGACTTTGGTGCTTGTATATGCAAAGCAGAGGTTTCAAAATGACATTACGCCTTTGTAAATGTGAGATTCCCTCTCTGAATCTCAACAGAAAATACTGCACTACCTGTCCTTTGGTGCTGCCCTCCAGGGCCAGGTCGAGTCAGTACCTCTCTGCTCCTTCATGGATGGTGCTATTGTATCACTGCACTGCTTTCCTTCCTTCAGATTGTTCTGACTATTCCCATTGCTTTAACGTGATGTCTTTTTTGAAAAAAAAAACCACTGATAGATGGTATTTCTTTTATTAATCTTCCATTCTAGTTTGCTTTTAATTATAGCAGTGTACCATGGTTCCAGGCCTGCAGAGGCTCTCACCAAAGTGGTAAAGTTGTCTGTATCTTTCACTGGCAGCTTGTCTTTTGCATTGCCAGAGATATTTTTTTAGATTCTTACCTAAATTATGGGGATGGAGAAGAAAACAAAGCAGGCTTTTCTCCCTCTGAATTATATTATAGAAGTGTCACTGGAGTAATATAATGATTATAGGCTGAAAAGAAACTCAAGTTTTTCAGTTCTTGTTAATATTTTTCACAGATAAAAGATATCCACAGATCTTTGAGGCACCCTTCAAGTTTTGTCAAGCAAGGATTGTAAGATGCACCGATTTACCATCTTAAACACAGAGTCAGAGACTCTGGTAAAATTCTTATATCTTAGTGTTAAAATAGGATTCTTAATCAGCTATTTGTCTTTACTGAATTTAACCTCAAACATTTCTAAGGAACAATGGTATTTTTCTATTGTCAAAAGCAAAAAGTAGTAAGATTAATAGGAAAGTGTGAAGGGTATTTAGGCATAAAACTAAAACCAAAATTGATGAGGTCTGAGCCCTTAAATATTTTTTATAAATCTATCTGTTCAGCTAAAGGAAAGCATCAACTCTGTCCAGAAAAATTACAGGGAAGAATAATCTTTCTCTTAAAATTCATGAAGTTCCAGGATCATTTATAGTAGGTAAATATTTCATTTTCTTTGTTTTGTAATTATTATGATAATTATTCTTTCAGAGAGCTAAGTGATGGAATCAAATTGGCAAAAGCAATAGGATTAAACTCTCTTGGTTTCCAGTTAACATTTGTTCAATGAGAACACAGTACTCCAGCAAATATTTTTCCTTCTATAATATATTCTTCTGTCATGCATCTCTTCAATTTAAAGTGAAATTATACCAAGAGACAACATAAGAGGAAAAGGACTAGACCTGATGTCTACCTTTGATTAGCAGGTGGAAGAGAGATGAAGGATGATTAGCAGGGGGCAGATAAACAATGGATGAATTTAGGTTGAGCCAAAATTACATATAACATGATATTTGCCTTTTGTACATTTCCAATAATTAGAATAAGACAGCCTTTTTCTGTTCAAAGATGGTCTAATCATGAAAGATTACACATTAGATATTGTATTCTACATTATTATATAATATATTGCATATATATTATTATAGAATAATCTGCATTATTATATAATATATATATTTTACATTATATAAAAACAGGTAGATTAAAAGCAAGAAAATAAGAATATATGATGTTGAAATAAAAAGTCATATCTAATAAGGAAATAAAAATAATTTGCCTTTCAGGATCTAGCATTCTACTGCTTTGTCATCTTGCCGACACCATTCTTTAATTTTTTTATTCTATGAACTGGTCATTTTTTTGTCAAAAACCCATTAATATACACCAAAGAACAGTACCTTCAAAGCCAGTGGTATCTTTTCAAAGTGAGGCATTTGGAATCCCAACAAACAGCTTTAATTCATTTGTGGAGATTATCTATTTAGGTGACGGAGATCAAAAAAAATCTCTGCTCATTTAGATGGATTAATAGAGTAAACAACTGGAACAACAGCTTGGCAAAATTCGAAGTGCATAGTCAGAGAAGCTTAGTGTGGTGTTTGTCTAGCATTATTGCCTTAATAACAACTAGTCCTCAAAACCAAACAGACACATGAAGGAAACACGGGACATGAAGGAAATGCAGAGAGCTGCCTCCGTGGAGCTTTAAGGTTCCCCTCTGCTCCCAGAGTGGCTTTCCATGGGACTGGTTTGAGCCCTGTGCCATTGCATTCATACAGCCCACATGAAAAGCAGATGCTTAATTTTATCATATTCCAGTCAGGAGATAAACATTGGGAAACAGAGAATAAATAAATAAACTGAGAAACAAAGCAAAACAGCACTTTTGGAGTGACAGCTTTCTGAAATGGACAGCTACAGCTTGAGGCAGAAGGAAAGGTCATAAACCAGAAAAGGGAGTGAGCCATTGAAGCTACTGGAGCTTCTCCATTCTAGATTAGGTGAGGAGCTGTTCTTGCTCTGTCAAGAATCCCACTGTATCAAACGGGCATCCAAACATATCAAACAGATATCCAAAATATCCAGACTTCTGTGCATTTGTGTTGCTTTAGTCATGTCTGTGTTGTTCTGCTTTGCTCACTGCTCACTCACAGCGTTTAGTTTTGGGGTTTTTTTGTCTGCATTGAACATATTTTGTTAGTTTCTTGTCTGAAATCACACTAGTGATAGCAGAATAAAACTGGAATCTGCTTTGTCATTGAGATATTTATACTTAAAAAGTTTATGATTTTGCATTCAAGAGAAAGAGAACATTTTCTGTTATGACTTTTAGAAGACAGCTGTGGTAATTGCAGATCCCAAAGTCAATATTAAAGGATTTTTGCTCTTCTTAAGTTTGGAGGTTATATTCCATGTGAGTAAATACAACATGACTTCTCTGTCTTAGAAAAGATATTTTGCAAGTACAGTAGGATTCTTCCAACAAAGGTCATAAATGTAGTAAAATAAATATTTTTTCTAATAATAATTATCGATTCCATTATTTTTCTCTTTCTAGTTGTCAATATTGCTCTCACAACTGCCATGCTAAAAAAGTACAGTTTGCAGCTACAGAAGACAGACAGAGCAACTGACTTGTCCAAAGTGAAACAAAGTTCCAGATGCTGGTATCAATTATATGTCTGGAACAGCTGCACCTAGATGCTGGACTAAGACCTGACAACCTAGTTAAGTTGTGGTTTTTCAAGATGTACATCGGGTTGGCTCAGCTGTTTATAGTGATTGTGTTGAATGGAAGGTCTGATCTCAGGTTGTTTCTTTGAGCTGACTAAATGTTTCTTTTCCAGCTCCATTTTTAACTGCATATTAAGAAAGAATATCATACATAAAAAGAAAAACCAAAATATAGAGAAGGTGATTTTCTTTCACAAAGAGGAAAATAAATAGAAAGTATGGAGTTACTTTAACACCAAAATCAAAGGGTTGCTAACAATAAGCAATCAGTGAGAAACATTTCACTCCTAGAGCCCTTTAATCTACCTGAGCATTTTCAATTTCCATCACCTGATTGGAAGCAAGACTGGAGACTGAGAAAGCAGTTCAGACTTCCTTCTGAAGGCTTTGGAAACTTTTTAAAATGTTTCTAATGTTTCAAGTTAGAAGTCAGAGCACACTGGGCCTGTCTCATCCTCAGATCTCCAGATCCACTTGAAGTTAAAAGATATTCACTTTTAGTTCCGTGGTACTTATTTAGAAGATATGTATTTGATCATGTGTACTTCAAGAAGTGGATAAGCTTTTTAATTAATTCAGCTGTGGTTATTTTGGGGACAAACCATTGTTATGTTCTTACAGCTTTTAATAGCTTATAATGATAGAAGTTCTTAAGAAAAATCTCATAAGTCAGAGTAGCTGTACCTGAATTTAAGACTCCACCTAGAGCCCAAGGTCCCACGGTAGTCACTGTGTGTCTGGGATTCAATACAGTTGCCTAAACATACTAAGTTTGTGTGTTTGTATCTAAAGGTTTCATTTTATCTTCAGGGTAAAGAAATTATAGTGTTCTATCAGTTTCTTGTTGGTAGCTCATTTTGTGCTGGTTTTGCTAGCAACACAGTGATTCCTTCTTTTTCTTTCTTTTTTTTTTTTTTTTTTTAAATATTCAGAAAATGTGAGTCTGCTTTAGGTCCTTCATCATATCTGCAAAGCCCACAAGAAAGTTTTGGAAATACAAAAGTATCACAAATTTTTTTAGGCTTTTGCAACTGACCTGACTTCCAAAGGTCCAGTGGTGTGTTTACCTACCATGTGCTGATATCTCACATATAGTTGTTTTGGCAGGCTCCACTGACTGTATTGGCTGGAATGCCATGATCTATGAGATCTTAGACACTTAGCTTATATAGACAGCTGAATGTAGGTGTTTCATCTTGAAATGACTCCACACAAAGGGACAAATCAGTCATTGCTAAGTGACATGTTTATCATCATATGTTGTGTATGATTTACATGAAAAGTTAGAATAACACTTCATAATTCATTAAGGTCACCACCTTTTTTTTTTTTTTAAATAGTGTTCCTCAATCTAATTAAAAGTATCATGAATGTGGAAATGGAAAGAAACACTTGAAAGGAGTAACTCATAATTTCCATAATTTTCACTGTATATCTCAGCGCCCAAATCCATAAAATAAAGGGAATTAAAATAAGTTGACACAGCCATATATAAAGACCATTATGTGTTTATATCTACTTTCTAAAGATAGAACAATGAAGAAGACACTGGATATGAGCTGCAGAGAAAGGAAAACAGAAATGTTACTACCACTAGTTGAGGAGCTGGGAAAGAGAAAGAAGAGAAAGAAAGGAACTGTAGCAGACATTTCCCCAGGTCCTTCTGGGAAGACCATACTAAGCATCTGGCTGGTGATAGTTCATACATCCATGACTTGTTCATTCACATTAGTAACAAGAATAAGCAACAAACATACAAGTGGATGAAGACCGAGACACACGGATCCAAAGCCACAAGCCTGGCAATGTGGAGATGCTGAGGAGCACAACACTTGGCTTTGGAGAGTGATCTTTGTCTCTGGAATCATTAGCTGACACTTACAGTTATGTGGTTAAAAACCAATCAGCAAGAACACAAAGGCCCAGGGAAGATCAGCAGAACAGTTGCCAGACTGAGGAACTCAGAAAGACCTACTTGGGAGTATCCAAGGGGAAGGGTGGGAACGCTGCCCCCAGTGGGAAGCCCACCAAGAACTAAGGACCTCAGAGCACCTTGCAGACTTCTTTACCCCTCCCTCTCAGAACACCTTGCAGACTGATGGGGTTACTCTATGCACAGGTAGAGGCCTCACTATGGGGTACCAGGAGAAGCAGTACTTGAGGATTATATAAAACTTATTATGGGGTATTTTAAGGGAATTGTGACAGGGCGTGAGATATTATAAGATGTTTAGGGGAAGAATGAAAGTGGGAAAGGGAGCTGTCAAGGTGGATTATGAAGGAACAAGCAGGAAACAATTGAAGAAAAGACAATAAAACAAACTGGTCAGGTACAATTGTCTTTTGTTGTTACACTTGTCAGACTGAGATCAGTACTTCATAATTGCAGTTTGTATTGTCTTTTCATTGAATCCTCTTTCTACTTATCTTCTGTATGGGTATGTTCTCTATTCTGAGTGAGTATGTGTGAAAACTGATGAAATTCAAACTGAATTTGGCAGTAGGTACCAGTTACAAGGTTTTTTATGGTAAAAGAGACCAGCTACTGGAGCACAACTGCAAATCTCTGGGGCTTGTATGTCTGGGTACCAGCAGGTGGGAGGACCAGGGCATCTGGGGAGAAGCTTCTGGGTAGGCTGAACATCTAAGGCTCACCACTGGAGTAATTAATATTTTGTATACATACTTTTTTTTTTTTTCTCCACCACTGAATTTCCATCCCAATAGCCAGAAATCAAGAACAGGATCAGGCCATCACACTGTTCCTGTTTGTGTGAGTGCTATGTGCATTTCTGTGGATGCTGGCAATGCACTGTTGTTTGTGCTGACCTAGGTGGCCTGCTCTGACTGTGTATGGGTCCATGTACATGTGTGTCTTGTGAATACATACTCAGCCTTGCTACTGGCTAGACCTTGGGGCACAGCCACAGCAACCTCACATCCATCAGGCTACTGCTTTCAACTGACTCAAACAAGAAATATGCTTGTCATTGTGGAGGAAGGTGGGACAATCCTTCAGCTGAGAGAATATGACACTGTCAGCTGAGATCAACAGAACTGATAATTCACCCACGAAAATGTATTCTTCTATTACACTTTTTCACACTTGACACCAGGAAGCTGTCAGTTGATTTTTTTGAAGGCAAAGCTGCTTAGCTTAGCTTTTAATATTGGTCCTGTATGGCTTTCTGGAAAAAAAAAAATAAAAAGTTTGAAGCAACAATGGTAGTATTTCAATTAACTTGAGTTTGGAATATCCAAAAATAATGGAGTGTTATTGCATGGAAGCCTGCAACTGTGTCCTTATTCTTGATATGAATATATCAAAACAATAGTAATGGGCTTAATTTCATATAAAATATTGTATGTTGCCACTTATAAATAAGAGGGCAAAGGAGGGCTCTAATGTAATTCACACTGATTCTTTAATATAAAGATATTGCATTTTTGGAAGGAGAGATATACTATGCATATCAATCTTGAGAGAAAGAAGCTATATTTGTTGGCACTGCTGCTGCAGCTCACAATTTTTCAATATGTCTGAGGAAATGGTGCTCTGTAGGAAACAACAATGCAAAGCCAAACAATTGTGGAAGCCCACAACAAATGTGTGTCTGTAGTGTAAGTACTGGAAAGGAATTATTCCCTCACAGGAATTATTTATTGTTCTGCTCCAGATGGCTTTCAAGGGTAATGCGTTAGGATTCAGACAAGTTGAAAAGTACATGGGTAATTTATGACACCAAACGTATTGTAGCTTGGAAGGTCAAAGCCATATAAATTGGCAAAACATATAAACAGTCTTGAAGAAACTATAATCCACTCTTTGGTATCAAAAAAAAAGAAAAGAGGCCTTAAAGGCTCTAGGTCACGACATCAAATCCAGTGTTATTTCCAATAATCATGTAATAAAGATTTAAAAATTGACCTTACTTACCTTAAAAAAAAATTAAACATTCTTTTTCTCCTGCAAATTGTAACACAACTTGGTTCATACGATTAATTGGATTATAATTAAAATAATCTAATATTCAGAACTCTCCTAATTTTTTTCAAAAAATCAGCCTTGACATATTTATTCTTGTGCCAGCATTGCCCATCAATATGCATGGGCGTTTTTTGACAGATGTTCTTGCTTCTTCAACTATTAAAACCCCTTTCAGTTTTTTGTTTTTCTTTTTAACTTAGAAAAACAAGAGCTGTTTAGGCTTTGGGTCTGCACAGGTCTGTACAGCCATGTACTGGCAGTGATTGAAAAGTTCTTCCCCTCTCCACAGTTCTTGTCCCAAATATTTTTAAGCTAGTTAGTTTACCACTAACTAGTTGTTCTGTTCTCAGCCTCTCAGTCCTTCATAGCATCAATTGCAAGACTAAAAAGCAACACAGTTCTGCTGACTTACAGATTATTATCTTGAGTTGTTCCAGCTCAATGTCCTACAGTGATGTAAATTTTTAACAGGAAGAAACTGATTGTTTTTCATGCTTAAATATGTTGTGATTCTAGCAATGTGCTTAATCAAAATTAGTGCAGGGAGAGAGAAACTTTCTTGCTTTTGACGTGCATCCAGTATTTCAAGGTGTCTGCTGATAGAGAGGTAGTTTGGATAGTAGTCTGAAGAAAGGCAGTTTCAGGAACTGATAAGGGTGAATGCCTGATAACTTTTTTGAAAAAAACCCTATAACTACATTCCTGGCAGCAAGAGGAGTTTCCCCAGATGAAGTCTCCTATACTCATTTAAATGGAATTGATGTTCTTCAAGCCTCACTTTTTCCCTGATCTGGGACCTAAATGCATTGTCAGACAAGATTGGAACCTGACAACAGCAGTGACAGATTTGTTCCATTTGTTAGGCCAGTTGTCACTCTTGGGCAGCTTTCCCATTCTCAAGTTATTGTCAGGATACAAAAATAACTAAGGTGAAAGAAAGTAATTTTTCTTCAGGATGGGTTATGGAGTTGAAATTTTTCACAATCATTTTGTTTGAAATGGATTTGTTTGCCCACTGCACTGATAGTTATACTCTTCTTTCTTTATTAAGATCAAGAACCTGCAAGTATGGAGTTTAAGAAGTCCATTTCCCCTTGAAAGCTTTACCCTTATACAGGGAATGAAGTGCTATCTTCATTTTCAGCTCTTAATGGTGTTGTCTGTTTGCTTCACTTTGGGAATAATAGTTTCCAAAGCGACTTTGGAATCAAGCAGACAGGCAAACAGCCAGCTGACAACTATCAAGCAGCAAGCATCCTATATGTGTTGAGATAGACCACAGGGTAAAATTTGGCTTCTTGGGTTGTAATATGAATCGGTCCTGCTGTATGATCTTATTGATAGGTTTATAAAACTAGCTTATAACAAGCTGTATTTTTGGTCCTCTGGAAGGCAGTTTTGAAATCCCACTAATCTGCTGGTAAGACCCAAAATGACAAGAGATCTGTTACCATGCAACTGTACTGTGCAGTATTTGCCAGAGTAATCTGCACACTGTGGCACAGATACAACACCAGCCACAGCACTGCTACCTCGAGGGGGGTTCCCTGTGTGGGGACCTTGCAAATTCAAAGCTGGAGAGAATTATGGGCAAGTTCTGCCACTGATGGTTTACACTTAAAGGAAAATGTTGTGCATTAAGTTCTCTTACAGGTAATGATAGGCTGACATTTGAGGTACAAACTCTCTTTCTTCAGTCCTTTCTGAGAAAAGGGCGGGCAGTGCTTAGAAAAGTAAGAAATGGAGAATATTAATATTATGAAATTGTGTAGCACATCCTGCTTAGCCTGAATACTATGACATAGTCATTACACTGAGACCTACACTTTATATCCCTATTTAGAGGCTTCAACACCAGCTGCAGTGAAATTGTGTTGCAGCTGTCATGGCAACTTTCAATCAGAGTTCTGTGTTGTGTGTCATTATAACTGCTGTAGGGGATTTTCTTCTGTTTATAATTTACTCCCTTGGATGTTGCATTTCCATCCTTTATCCTCTTACATAAAGCAGTGTGGGGATATATTACAAACTAATGAATATCATCAGTATTAATAGTGAATCCTTTTTTTTTTTAAATATTGTTAGTTTTTGACAGTATGTATGTTATGACTGAGTATAGGCCACGTGGTACTGTTTGTTCTGAACTGATAAGCAGCTGAGTCTTTTCTTTGGATTATTACAAAAGTAAAATCAGCATTTAATTTCTTTTTTTTTTCCTCTTTGTAAGATCTGCTTAATGTGTGCAATTTCACTATTTCTGCTGGTAAAAGTCCTGAGATTAATCAAGAATGACATGAGATAATAAGCAATGAAGAATTCTTTAAAAATGTTCATTTCTACTTGGATTTACTTTACTGTGTTATCCACCTTGCCCAATTAGGAAACATTTTAGATTATAAAGTTCAAAGAGAAAAACATTATCTCTCTGGAGCTGGCTATGGAAACACAGATTAACATCAGTCCCTTGGAAAAATCCTAGAAATTCAATTTAAATTTGATAGAGAATGATTTCCATTGCATAGGGCTTTTTAAATAAACATGTAGAATTTTATAGTAAGAGTATTTAAAATTCCATATGGATTTAAAATCCTCCTCTCACACCCTGACCTTGCACATACACACACACAAACACACAAATATAGATTTTTTTTTTGCAGAATAATTTTACAAAACTAAACAGAATTTCCCTTAAGGCCCCACCATACCATCCAGGTTTAATTTAGCTTTTAAACCCACTCCAGCTCTGTCTTTATTCCTCCTTGAGTCTGGGGACTTCTCATGTCTCCCATCCCACTCATCGCTATGCAAGATTCTCTCACACACTGTCAGTTTTACTTATTTTGTTTTTCATACATGGTACCGAGTTACATGGATAAATTAGCAGAAACACTAATTTTACACAACCTTCAATAACATAAAGGGGGTTGTAGCTGAAACGATTTATTCCATAAGATCCCCAAGGCTTAGAAAAATCCATTTTTATCTGGCTCTCAGACATTTTACAGATCTACTACCCCCAGACATCAATAACTAAACCGCTGTTGATTCCTGTTTGTACCATGAAATTCATTTTCTGTTGGAGTAGAAGGGTGTGGCTTTGAGTGTCTTCCAAAAAAACCAGTTACCTTCATTTTGTTCTGCTAATTTCATGTGCTTGGCAGCATCTTCACAGCCTGATAAGTGCACACTGCACCAATATAAAGGAAACTATAAAGTACAGCTGGTCCTTTGTCAAGGGACTGAACTTTGTCTGATTTTCTATTTTTGCTTCTTATAAGTTAGGAACAATTTTTAAAAAATGAAATAGCTATTTAAGCAATAAAAAGCTACATTTCTTGAAGCTTCTCTCTTCAGATGGGCAGCAGAAGTATGGACACATGTCAGTGAGGTGCAATTCTCTGCATTTGTTTAATTTCCTTGCCTCCTTTCACCCAGGCCAAACATTGCACATGAATGTGGATAATGGAGAAGGTACAGATACACCAGTTCTTCACTTTCTCAGTTTCCTTTGCTTTGGACCTAAAGGTGACCTAGAAGATATTTGAGAAAAGGGTTGGGCTATCTGTACATACAGCTCTCTCCAAAGGGTTTTGAATGAGACTGTTTCTGAACTCCCGAAAGGGGGCTGTGGTGAGGTGGGTGTTGGTCTCTTCTCCCAGCCAACTAGAGAGAGGATAAGGGGAAATGGCCTCAAGTTTCACCAGGGGATGTTCAAGATGGGTATTAAGAAAAATGTCTTCCCTGAAAGAGTGATTAAGCATTGGAACAGGCTGCCCAGGGAGGTGGTGGAGTCACCATGACTGGAAGTGTTCACAAAACAAGAAACGTGGCACTTTGCCATATGGTTCAGCAGGCATGGTGGTATTTGGCTGAAGGTTGGACTTGAGCATCCTGAAATTCTTTCCCAAGCTTAATGTTTCTATGATTCTATGATTCCCTGAATGACGCTATTACCAAGAAATGACACTAAATATTTGACCATTTTTGGGCCAATGCCAAAGGTTCAGGAACAGTTGGAATAGCTCAGAAGAGAGAATTCAGAGCTGTCTGTTGGCATAGGCAAAATGTGGTAAATATAACGCAGATTTAAAATAAAGTTCTTTGCTTATGCTGTAGTAATTCTCAGCTCCTCTGGGAGGAGCTTGTGTGCAAGCTACAGACCAGATTTTCATTGGGAAAACATCTCTGCATTTTCTGTGTTTAGTACAACATTCAACCTCACATGGTTCTTAATAGCTTAAAAGCTTCCGTTTGGCGAAGTAAAATGAACATCCAGTGTATATAAATTTTAAACAACATGTAGTAGACTTCTGAATTTAAACATCCTTATTTTTTAATCCAATATCCCAAAACATAGCCAAAAGGGCATAACTCCTGTGATGCTGAAAGAGCAGACCATAGGTTTGGTTACACAGCTGACAGCCACCGACTTCGAAAAGAATTTTCTGTTGAAATCAGAATTTTACACTGGGGATATATGTATATTATGTTACCAATTAAGGTACATTGAAAATAGTTCTGGTTTTAATATGCCCAAAAGATATTTAAAAAATAAGGAAAAGATTGCTACATTATGTTGCTAACATCACATAAGTGATCTATCTGAGCATTTGAGAGTTTGTGTGTGAGGAGCAGTCTCAAGCATACAGTAACAGATCAACTATTTTTATTCATTCAACCAGATTTGTAAAATAACCACTAACTCCTTTCATACAGACCAATAGTCACATCTGTCACTCAAAATGGTTGCTAAGAATTATTTTTCTACTCTGACAGAAGAAAAACTTGAGAATTGTTTATTCGTTCTCCCAGTCTGGCAGTATGTGGTGTCCAAGAGAGCTGACTCACCAAGCAAAAGCTTGTAAGTGAAAGTTTGAAGGAAAACAATTTTATTTAGTTCAGCACTTTTCCATGGAAATTTCATTCGCCTCTGACCCCCTTCTCAGCAGACAGATTTGTTGCAACTTTCCAGGGAAATTCAGCCTGAGGCAGACACCTGGTGTTCTAATTGCAAGTGTCCAGTTATAGTTTGGACAGGTAATGTGACCGTAAATAGAATTTCAAAGTAGAAAACATAAGGCAAATTTATAAATTTTGCCACTGATATTAAATGTAATCTGTAAATAGTTAAAAGTCTGGAACTCAAAAATATGTAACATAGGTCTTTAGATTTGCATGGTTAGTAAAATCCATGCCTTCAAACGGCGGATCTCAGTATTAATTTTTAATCATCAAATCAAATAGAATAGACCAAAGAGTTGGATCACTACTGTTCGACTGTCATTCACTATCAAATCTGAAGGACTTTGGGGATTTTTCTGAGACATCAGTAGTTCCATTGTGAATATCCAGATGCTGGCTTGCACAAAAAACATATTACATTTTTCCCTACTAATACTTTTTCATGTAAGGAATTTCAATGTCAGATGCTGAGCAACGAATTACCAATGAAGAGAAACAGCTGTGAAATGTGAAGTTGTTGTCAACATTGCAGAAGTTTGAGAACTTATCCACTGAAAGTACATGGCAAAGGAAAAGTTATGCCATCAGAAGAATGGACTACATGTCATCTCATATGTATTAAAGTGTGAACTGGTGCCAGTTCCTTGCTGTTGGATAAAAGTGCTCAAATTATGAAAATTTCCTTTTTGTTTTCTTTCTTTTTTTTTTTAACTTGAATATTAGATATGTTTTCTAACTACAAGTTTAGTGGCTAGAACTCAGAAGGGAAAGCAGTAACCAAACACTTAGTTGATATGCAGCATATGCAACTCAAATAAGATTTTTAGGGAGTTTGAACCTTTCTCAATATTTTTATGTGGTCAAGAAAAAAAATCATCCCTGTCATTAAAAAAAACCTGAAAAAAACAGCTTCACAAAGATCTCCAGAAGTCACAGAGAACCATGGAAGCTACTGAATGCAACATTTATTGAAAAATAGGACCAGGTTGATTCAGGCTGAGATCCATCATATATGACTTTTTCAGTACCTTAGCTTTAATTTAAAAGCCCTATGTCCCCTACTTTACTGAGGTGTGTCTCGTAGCAGTATGGAGCTTCAAAAGGGCCTAATATATACTGAAAAGCTTGTATGAAGCTCACAAAACCCCAACTGAATCTGCACATAAAGCTGAAGAATTTGAAGAATTATACCTTAGAAATTATATCTTCTGTTCTAAAGAAAATTGGAGTGTTTTTTTTTCCTTTTTTTATTTTTTTTTGGCCTCTCTTTTTTAATTCGACCATAGAATAAATACATTTTTATTTCTACAGTATACTGGAGTTTGTTGTATGGGCTAGAATCCAAAATCTGTATCTCAGATAGATGCTTGACGTAAATTTGTACATATTTAGTCTAATGGTTCTGTAGGAGTTTGAGCATGTTGAACTCTCTTGGCACAGATATTGATTTTGGCAAAGAACAGAAAATCTTTGCTGCTTTTCACTGACAATGTGAATGCTTTTCTCACTTCACAATGAGAACTAATCCAGATGCCTAAACATACCTAAGTCACTAATGTACCTTTGGATAACTCAGTCAAAGAGGAATTATTGGCACTCAAGAATCTAATTCAAAACACCCAGAAATGAATAGAAAAGCTTCTTCTGATTTAACTTGAATTTTTATCCAACATAAGTTAATGGACCAACTCATGCAAATGACTGTTACAGGATTAGACCTCGTAGGAGTATTTATTGTTTATTATAAATGCAGCGTAAATAGATCTATTTTTGATGTCTTACAAGAAGGATGAAGGCAGTAAAAGGCTTATTTTTAAGTCTTGCCAGAAAATGTGGAAGCAACCATCTCTGATGCCATACAAAATTCAAAACTTAATTACATCCTGTCCAAATACAACCCCATTCCTATTAAGACATACTTGTTTCCAATGAATAGACAAACCATTTTTTTGTGAATTATTTATTACTTATTTATACTTTTTGAAAATGACAACTGCATTAGCTTTACCTTTATTTGAATTCCTTTACATTTACTGTTATCCTATTGTTCTAGCTTCCCAGGCCATTTTTATTTAAAGTGTGACTTGGAGTCAGATATTATGGCTAGATGGGTACTAGTAGGGGCAAGAGAATATTTCTGATTATAGATCTAAAATATTAAAATGGCCTCTAGCGTGATATTGGTCTGAGTGAGCTACACCAATGGGGCATGGCTTGGAAGTTAACAGAGATCAGGACCAGTCAGAGGTTTACAAGTATCCACAGTGACCTGGAGGCCGAGAGCATAACAGCAGAGGAACAGGCCAGGTGATGGCAGCTTCAACAAGAATGGCCCCATGAAGATCTCATGTGCTGTGCAGACGCAACTGAGTGCTGTCAGTGACACCTCAGCAGACCTGGTCCTAGGTAAGAAATGCAAGACTTGCACAGGAAATTGTGGAGGAACCGGTTGCCATGCAAAAGACTCAGGAGGTTTGGCGGGAGAGAAAAGAAAGAGGGGGGAAACTTTCTGCCAAACATAGTTCCACACCACATATTTTGCTGTGAAGGATGTGCTGTGCAAGCTGTTGTTATAAGCACAAAAGCATCCAAATTTGTCAGTAAAGTTTTCATTAGCAGGCATGAATTGAACTCACTATGCATCTGGAGCCTATCAGACTTCACAAGACAGTTATGTGTCATATTTAACCTTCAAGATAGTGACTGATCTTCATAGTTGAAATCTCAAGGGACAGGTTTGTGAAAGACAACAGCATGAAAGTCAGTAGTCCAACTTTTCTTTAAAATGTGTTTTAATGGGCAATAATTCCACTGGACAAGTCAAACTAATCTCAGTTAAACTACTGGAAACCTGGAAACTAGATATCTTGCTGATAAACATCAGCTATACTGTACTAATTTATCTAGGAATAATGAGATAATGATTGCTTCCTAGAAGAGACTACACAATGCCATGATCTAGAGAATAATGAGACAAACAACCATAAGGTTTTTTTGTTGATTAGCCTACATTATGTTTACAAATTAATCACCATATTCTGAAGTTAAGTCTGTGTCATTCTGTCTAACAGCAGATACATATTTTGTTGTGAAAAATGCACAGCCTCATCCAGAATGCCTTCCTTGGAAAGAAAAAGTGAGGATTAATGACTAGAAATTGTGATAACTTAAAGTGACAAAACACATCCATAGAGTTGAAAACTTATTCTGGGTTCTCTGCAAATGATGAATGCTTTGCTCCATAGTGACACTTGGCAAAAATCAGTGGAACTATTTCAGCACCTGAAATTGAACATTTCTTTACCCACAAGTGTACAGGAGTTCTTGTGACAAATCCTGTCTCGCCTGTTTCCTTCTGTCACAGCAGAATGAACCCACAGTCCAAACCTCCCAACCCTGTGTTTGCTTCCAGAAGAGAGTCTAAAACTCAGGTGCAAGTGCCATAGATAAAGTTGTTTTCAGTCACATAGAGATATTTGCAGATGGATTAACTTATTTTGTTAAAGACAGGTTGATAATTTGCATGTTGACTCATTCTTGGATTTTCCTTCTTTAATATATGTATGAACAGAAAAATTTTAAATGATTCAGCACTAAAGACCTGGTTTCACACCTATTTTCACTCCCCTCCTTTTTTTTCTTTACTCTCTTTTTATTTTTTTTATTTTTTTGTTAAATTTATTTAGCTATCTTGGGTCATTTTAATACACAATATTTGATTTATCAAATTTTTCATTATTAAAAGCAAACTCAAGAGTACAGCTTAAAAGCTACAGTGAGAGACTGTCAAATTATAGGACAGAAATTGTCAGATTGTGAAAAGTTTTTGTCATGTGTTTCAAGACAGAAAGCCAATCTCCATTTTATAGAACAAGGCAACATAATGTTTATATATTAGATTTTTAAACTTATTTCTCCACCAAGACTTTTAATAATGGATGAACTTTCAGGTTATGAAATATTAATTCATTAAACAAGGATATGTAGAGTCTGAAAGCTTCACTTTTGATCTTGTTCTCCAGACGTATCTCGGCTTCCCTGATTTCCGTTTCTAAATCTGATCCCATAATAAAAAAGACCATCTGCTTTTTATTTTCATACTTTCTTATGTTTGTTAAAGCAAGGGAATCATCCAACTTTCACAACTTCTGATTACATACTGAGCATTTTCTGAAAAGGAAAAGCATAGTTTTATAGTAGTACTTAGGATTGTGGCAGGTGCATTGTTTTGACATGATAAAATACAATTGCTTCTGGGATTTAATGTTGAACCATGTACATAATAAGATGCTCTAATTATCGAATTTCATATTAAAATTATTAATGCCGAACCCCAATAACTCACCTGCATACACAGTTGTTTTTCTGTTCTTTTTCTTCTCCAGCTGTTTTTATATGATTGAGTGCCATTAGATAGGATATGACCATCTTATAAGAAACAATCTGCCTTTTAAATTGATCATGGCCATTGGTCAAAGGGATCTCAGATAAGTTGATATTTATGCAAAATTTTGATTGCAAAAAAGAGAACGATGTATGGGAAAAGCAACTAAGATATAAGAGATTGGATAGAGTGCTCATATGGAATTGGACTCACACTGATAAAGCATTTAGCCATTACTGTGGTGCCACTGTAGGTGACTGACTTACTGTGTAGCATTATTGGTATTCACTTTAGCATTTGTATATCTTATACACTGTACAGAAAGAGTGCTGGGTTAATACAGTCAATATTCTGAGCAAAAAACACCTGAGCCACCCCATAGGCCATGCTGTATAAAATCATTCAACACTTCAGTGTGTGCGCTGCTTTTTATAGTTATACCAGAGGTGTATTAGACTTTTCAAACAAATCACTGACTTCTACAAACTTGTATAATGGTCTTATGTCTTTAAGATTTTTACCTAGATACTAAAAGTTTGATATGGAAAATTTCCAAGTTAAATCTTTTCCATCCCAAGAAAATCTACTAATCACCAGGTAAGAGCCAACGCTGAAAGATTATTTCTTGAAGTGGGACAACTCTGCTGAGAATCTCGCCATGTTCAAACATGAGAAATCAAAACAGAGGGGCTGAGTTCAGAACACTCTCTGAGGAGAGATGTGAGCACTAAGATGCTATTCATAAACTCTATGTGAAAGCATCACCAGACAAAGTGTGTAAAGTGTAGAAATGGTTGTACTGAGGATTGGATTCCCTTTCCTGGGACAGGTCCTAACCACTTGGACTCCAGAGCCTATATTCCACCCAAGCTACATATTAGTGTTATAAGTGCCTGTCTGGATCTCATCCCTAACCTGAGGATATAATGTTATTAGCTCGAGCCTGCGGTGCCTTGAGTTCCGTGCCAGATCCTTCTCCTTTCCCATTCCAAACACACGAATGACACATGCGCACTTTCTGCGGTTTGGCAGCAACTTCAGTCTGAATCTGAGCCAGGAACACAAACCGTGCTCAAGACACCCCCATATGCCACTGGTTACCTGGCTCATGGCCAGCTGGACTTGAGCTGTAGAACTCAAGGTGGCTGAGGGGAGCAAAAGATCCCGCCTTGGTATGGGGTGGTGCTCAGGTTTGATGTCAATTCTCAAATGTAATCTTAGTCCCATTGTAATTAACAACAAAACTTTCATTACGTCAATAAGATCAAAATTACTCATGCAACAGCATGGAGTAATAGAAAAGAATCCATCAACTTGGGCTTTGAATTGTTATATCATTTATAATGAAGTGGTTCAAGCTTGGTGGGCATAAATTACACTTTTTTTTTGTGTGGTACCTTCTGAAAGATACCTTAAAAACACAGGATAAATTCTTCCTTTTCTTACTTGATGCATAACAAACACTAATCTCCATTTTTATGTAGTTTATCAATGTCAATAATCTGCTGAACGTGCAAAGTAAGAAATGGGACAAAAACTAGAAACGGTGAAGACGTGAAAACTTGCTTTACCTTTTAGTGAACTCGATTTCATCAGCTTCAGTTATATGGCTGTCCTTGGGCCTAATTCAATGCAGAGAAATGAAGTAATATTGCTAGATGGCTGTAAACCTCAGGGAAATCCCCTAAGAAGGGAATGATGGCTCTTAAGGGAATATCAGGCTTTATTGTTTCTCTATTTTTTTGAACACCATGTTCTTCAACTCTGAAGCAGCACCAGCATTCAGTATTTTACTGCCTAAATTGGGATTGGCTAGATAACTTGGTTATTCTTTACAGACATGCACTATAATAGTCTGTTGAATTTCCATTTCTTGGAAGTTATTTTTCTGATTCAGAATTAGTCCAGTGGAAAAGGAGAAACATTTCCAAAGGCTTGAACCTTGAGGGAGAAGACACAATTAGGACTTCTACAAGCAGTATTGACAGCCTATAAGAGAAACAACTTTAAAAGCCTCTCTAGAACAATTCAGAGGACAGAAAGGCAAAGTTTTTTCTTCTAAAATGTTAATTCAGACAGAAAAGAGAGCAGTAGAAAGACTTTTTACTAGGGCATGTAGTGACAGGACAAGGGGGAATGGCTTCAAAATGAAAGAGGGTAGGTTTAGATTAGATGTTAAGAAGAAATTCTGAGGATGATGAGGCAATGGAACAGGTTGCCTTGTTGTGGTTGACAGAGGACTTGTGGATGCCTCATCCCTGGAACTGTTCAAGGCCAGGGTGGACAGGGCTTGGAGTAGCCTGGTCTAGTGGAAGGATCACAGGACACCATCTCCAGCCTTGCCACAGCCCTACCCTGCCCAGCCACAGGCCAGGTCACTGTCCCATCTCCAGGGAGGTGCCTGAAACCTGCAGATACAGCTGTCTTGGTATCCCCTCTGGCCCTCTCTGCTACAGACTGTGCTATGCCCAGAAGCCCCCGCCAACCCCCAGCCCAGGGACCTGCCAGCCCCCACAGTGCCCTGGCACCATGTGCCCATGGAAAGGTCTGATCTTGATATAGAAATAGAAATGTGACAACTAGAAGCTAATGTTTCTGTTTTCCAGGTGTTTTATGGGTAGTTATTGTTGATGTGAGAAAAAAGTGTAGTTTATTTTTAATACAAAAGAGACCAGAGTGGTGCCTCCCCTAAACTCTTGCTTTCCCTTGGTCTCACTCCTTTCAGACCAGCATCTTTCTCAAAAAGTATTCCTTTATAAGGAAAGAAGTGAATACCTCAGTATAACCATTTATTGTTGCTGGAGCTGAGGATTTGATCGGTGTTTGGGCTTATATTTTTTTTTCTGTGCGAATTTTCTCCCTCTCCCTTCTAATATATTACTTATAAGGCAGTTTTGCTACATTTTTGTCCCAGCTTGCACCACATGACCCATATCTCAGAAGCCACACAAGCTATAACCACCTGCTCTGTGTGCTCTGAATGGTCATACTCAAGTTTGAAGGGCATTTAGCACTTAGCAACTTGATGAAGCTAAACTTTTTGATTAGAAAATTTCAGGATGAGCATCATTGTTAAAATTATCATCTTCCACTGGGGACCGAGCCACAGGCTGGCTTTAAGGTTTCCTGCAATAAAAAGTGCAATGAACTCATTGTCCTGGCTGCCAAACGCTGGTGTGAGGCCCTTGACAGCATGATGATATCAAAACTCCAAATAGAAGCAATTCTCCTAGCAGACTGCAGCTTCCGGCAATGTACATAGCTTGATACAGTCATTAGTTTTTATGCAGTTTTAGAGCTAACATTTTACTAGAAACCCAATTTTATTCTGACAGAAGAGACTATTAGGGACCCCAAGCATGACAACTCTCAAGAGTCCTTCCAATTGAAACATACCA
Source organism: Manacus vitellinus (assembly GCF_001715985.3). NCBI lineage: Eukaryota > Metazoa > Chordata > Aves > Passeriformes > Pipridae > Manacus > Manacus vitellinus. The sequence goes on from NW_021938999.1 coordinate 16,223,057, forward strand.
TTGACAGAAGGTGATTTGCCTTCAGAGCTATGTGCTTGAAAAAAAAAAAAAAAAAGAGAGAAGTAGCTTATCTCTACTGTTTATGGTTAATGCTCATCTTAAAAGTTTGCAGAAGAGTCTTCTCTAAAGGCTGTGTTCAAAGGATGCTTTGATTTTTGAATAGGTAACAGCCTTGAGTTTTACATTATGCAAGGACAGCTGGCAAAGCATGTGGGCTGTGAAATAAGCGGGAGGCTTGATAAAATCCATCCTGAAAGAGAAAACAAGGTTAGGAGCAATGAGCTGTGACTGACTAGAGCTGTGGGAGCTTGGAAACCTTCCCCCCAAATGCAAATGCTTAAGGTTACTTATCTGGATTGTCTGTTAAAGACATTGCGTTCTCTGACAGCATGAAAGGAGGGAAGATGAAGCTCAGCCCCATCCCTTGCTGTTCTGCAGTGCCCAGAATTCATTCCCAAAGAAAGTGCTCAACTTGCAAAAGCAACTTAATTTCTACTAAGGAGGGGAATACACTGTACTGGAATAAAAATTTCATTGCAGTTTTTTTTTCTCTTAATATAGACAAAGTAATATATTCCCATATAAAAAAATGTCATAGATGGCTCAGGAGCTCACCTTCTGGCCTTTTGGGATACTAGGCTCCAACAATAGTGCCTCAGAAGAGGCATTTTAACACTACACAATATACAGAAGTTTCTGTTTGCTGTGCAAGCCCCAGAAGCCAAAATTAGGTCAGAAAACTATTTGTCCAAAGAAAACTCTCAGTATCCATCTAGTCATCAAAATGACCCAAACATCTAACATTTCTAGAGAACTTTTTCCTCCTATTTCTATTACTCCATTGATTGTGAATTTTATTTCCTGAGGTCTCTGAAATCTATCAACAATTTCTCATTTAAATTTCATGAGATGAATGAGGAAAAGAGGATTTTGTCTTAGCCACTACCTTCCTGAAGAATGTCCTGGAAATATAATGTACAAAAACAATGTTCCCTCAACCTCTGATACCATACTTATTAGGGATTAAATGGCAAAAATGGATTTAATGTAAATGTAGTAGAAATTCGGAAATCTTAAACATTTTTAAATATTTTTTCAGTAAAGTGGCAGATAATAACTGACAAAGAGACTTTGTTTCTCTTTCCTGTGGAGGTTGTATTGATCACCTCAGCTTACCCTAACACAGTTGATATGAGCTAGATATAACATTGTTGTCCTGATTAGACAATTGGATTGCAATCAGACAACTAACCTCACAAGAAATTAGATGGAATAGATAGAAAAATGTAACACACCTGAAATGAAAATAAATGCTAATAGATTGATGGAATACCATCATAAAATAACAAACAAAATTAATTAACCTTTAAGGAACAGTAAAAGCAGGATGATTCATGTGTTAAATAGTGCGTTACATTATTAAGCTCTGACATTGTTTTGTGAGTGATAATTTACACGAACGATTTTGTAGAATTTTTTTTGTATACTCGGAGGTAATTCAAGCATTTGCAGTAAAGTTTATTTTGTAACTAATTCTAATGATTTCAAAATTACTTCTCAATTTATGCTGAACATAATTTATCTTTCAATAAGAGGTACATGATAAATTATTTTTCACAGAAAGTTTTAATTCATGGGAAAAAAAATCCTGAAATTGTCTTTGGCTTACTTGGGGCATTTCTGCAGAATGCCAAATATACTTCTTTGCAGAGATACTGTGAAAATAGTCAAGATGAATAGACACAATACAGTCACAGATGTTCAGAGGTACACAGGGCCCAGACCAGGTCAAAAGCTGGAAGCATGAAGTACTGAATGCAGGCATATATGGGAAGGTGCTGCTTGGAGCTTCCAACTCGACTAAATAGTGAACTACTTTTGAGAAAGAAGCTGCAGCTTCCAACAGTGAGGTGTGATATGATCAGTGAAGTAATCAATTGCATTTTGTCTCAGAAAAGAATATCTCCTGACTTCTGCTCGGTTTCTATCAGAACATTTAATCTGCTCTGCAAAAGAAAAAGCTTTTATGTCATAAACCTCTGAAAAGATATAAACCTTTAAAAAGTTGTTTCAAAAGAGATCATACTCTGTATGAATGCTTTAGGGAAACCATGTGGAAAGATACATTTTTATTAAATAGAGTTTGATTAATCCCTACCAGAGAAGAATGGAACTGGTAGATAGTGACAGTATTAAAAAATAAACTAAACTGACTTGCCAAGGAAACATTTCATGGTTGAAAGACAAAGACAATTTCTAAGTATTTTCCTATTCTAAGGATAATGGAGGGACATGAACAAAATAGATTAGACTTGATTAGATTGTGTGACTTTGGAAAATATGAAGGAGATTTGGAAAATATAAATACATGAAAATTGATAATGGTATTTTATACTTACTAAGGATGAAATCTTGCCTATAAGAAGTCTGCCCTTTAATCTGTGCCATTTAAGTAGAAGAAAATATTTTAAAAATTCCTACAATGTAAGAATGTGTATTTACAGAAGAGCTGGGATTTCATGGAATAGTTGTAGCCTAATTTTGAAATATGACAAAAGACATTTTTTTTTCTCTTAAATGCAGTTCCTATTAAATTCAATAGGATCCATAAGCACACCCCCAAAGGCAAATTTCGGCAATTGAAATGATTGTCTTTCTGCTACCATCTCTTAAAGTAAAGGGCAATTGCAGGCCAGATGACTAACCACTACGAAGATTTTGTGTATTCAGTTAGGAAAAGTTTCCAAAGAGCTATTTAGAAGAAGCTACCCTGCATGATATAAAACTGCATGAAAAACTGTCAGTGTTAAAATTTTAGCTTGTGAAACAGTGGATCAGATTATTCACACTATAATCAGTACACTTCATAATATCTTTGCTTTAAATATCTGAAAAAGCATCCAAACCATTAGCCTTTTTTTTTTAATCGACAACTTTTCTTTTAATTTTATGTTGGTGGGAGCTGTATGCTCGTGTCTACAGTTCCAAAGGTTGAAGTGCATAAATAGGATTTTCTACATTTTTCAAACTCTTCATATTAATAAGAATGCACCACAAATTTAAGCAGTTAAATAAGTGGAAGGGATGTGCCAGCATGAAAATATAGAGGCATATAATCCTAATCTGCTGAAAACACTGATAGGTTTTCTCTTGTGTGGTCAGAGCAGCTGCTACAGAAAGAGCCAGATTTTCAGAGATTTTGTGAAGTTTTAGTGTATGTGTTCTGTATTAAGAGCAAATATTCCCCTGTATGAAGAACAAATAATATTTTTGGCATTCAAGTTTATTAGTTACATTTTGCTAAATACATAAAATGTTCATCCATTTTTCAGAAAATTATAGAAAAGCTTATAACAAGTGTATGATATCTGATAAAAAGAACCCATAAACAACAACAACAAAAGAAAAACAAAGAAAACAAAGCTATCAATCTGCATCTGTATAGAAAAGTTTTCAAAGGTGTCTATGACATCGTTGATAAATTCATTTCTCTGCCACCCCCAAAACAGACAAATTTTTAACACCATCAATATTGTCATTCACTCACTATTTAACAGTGACATAAAAAATACAGATGTCTTTCTGAACTTGTGTATGCCCCAAAGAGACTCAAAGCCCATTTTTATCCCTATACGTCATGTGGTGGCAATAAGTAATACAACCTGTATGGAAAGAAGTTCTTACAGCTACAGAGGATTTTCCCATGATCTATGGAAATTTGGGAAAATACTGTTTACAGATATCTTTTAACTACTGGAAAAGACATGGTTTCAGGAATTATTAAATAGTTAAAATGCAAAACTGACTTCTGGCTAAGATTATGCAAGAAAACTAGAAACTACAACTACAGAAAAACATGTGATTGACAAATCAAATTAAGACCATAGGGATACAGTGGAGTGCTTTAAAAGCAGTCTTGAAGTTTTCATTATTTTATCAGTTTGAAGACAGAAGGAAAGTAAGAGCAAGGGGTATTTTCTTGTTTTAATATTTTTTTAGATTCCTTTCTTTCTGTTCCTTTTTTGGTCTTGATATCCTTTTGATAAAAAGGTGTTTCCACAGTTCGTGAACTGTTCATAATGTCTGCAGCTTTCAGTGTCTACAGACTGTGCAATGGAGCTTGTATGAAGCAAAAGCTCGCATTCAAAAATTTACCCTATTCATGACCTGTTCTTTTGTATAAGACTCTTCCTAGTCCTTCATACTCATATAGACTCCCTATTCACAGTGTCATCTCAGAAATAAGGAAAACAGTAGTCAGCTTTACTAGGTACACAGCTGAGGGATGGTGTTTTAACCTTTGTTTCTGGGGGAAAGTCATATATAAAAATATCCTGAATTTGCTCCAAAATCTTTGAACTTTCACATGGGACTGACCTTAAACTCACAGGCCATTATGAATTGAGTGTTTGAGTTCACCTGTCCCTTTGTCACGCTGTTCTGTTGATTGTCCTGCACTGTCACAACAGTAAGGAGAGAGATAATACTGTAAATACTCAGAAGCTTAACGGATTCATAGGACAAAAGCAATTTGCTGCTCCAATAGTAAACTCTACTAACAGTCTGTGAATTTTAGAGTTATTTTCCAGATGATGGGAATAATTTAAAGGCTCAAATTGAGTGTTTCAGATAACAGATATTTCCTTCCCTCCACCGTCAAATGGAATTACAGTTCATATGCAGGTTCCTCTTTCTGCAGAATAAAAAAAAAAATTCTTACAGTAATAGTTCAATGAACAAAGAAAAATATTTTACATATTTCAGATTATATAGATTTCTCTACTTTTTTAAAGTACCTACTTCCCTGAGAAGGAACTCTCCTAAGCAGAGAAATGATTGGAAAGATCATTCAGAATAAGTACAAATAAATTATTTAAATGTTATATCTTTTCTTTGAGAGGTTGTTGTAAAAAGAGAGTGAATATAACTACTGTGGAGATTATCTTGAAAGGGAGACATGGGAGAATATGTTTTTCTTTCTCAATTTTTACTTAAAAATTTGCAGAAGTACTTACAGTTCCTGAGTTTTCCTTGGTCCTGCTGATTGTTGATTCTTAATTTAGAGTTTACAACCCAGAACTTGATTTTCTACATGGGACAGATCTTTTACATTGTGCCTCTCTGTCCTTCTGCTGAAGGGCAGGAACTATGTGTTTGGAAAAATATTAATGATGTATAACATTTAATCTAAATCATGCTGTAAAATTCTTTAGAAGAAATTGTGTATTCATCGCACCAGTTTCCTCTAGGGAGCATCATCTCTTCAAAGACGTGACTCAAACCGGTACCGTGTTCAAACTGATGTGATACAGTGCACTTCTTGCACTGGCTGGACTACTCTATTTTTAAGGAAAATCAGCACATTTTGGACATCTGCAAGAATATGACATTGTCTCTGTCAAACCCAGCATCTTAGAATCACAGAACAATAGAATGGTTTGGGTTGGAAGGGATCATTTCATTCCAACCTCCCTGCTATGAACAGGGATGTCACCCTCTAGATCAGGTTGCCCAGGGATCTTGTCCCTGCTCCACTAAATTCTCCTGGGTGCCATGGGGAAGATGGGACAAGGGGTGACCATGTGGCTCAGCTGAAAAGCAGTAACATGCTGGAGGCAGTGTGCTGTACAACTGATCCAGAGATGGGGGCTCCATGCAAGGAGTTGAGCTCCTTGTCTTTGGGCAAGGCACAGGCTCCCAGCTTCTGGCAGACACAAAGCTGGGTTCCCATGGTTTTCCTGCATGTAGACAGGAGGAGGGATTGTGCTCTCATTCTGGTTCTGAGGCTTCAGCCAACCTCCCAAAGATAGGCTTGACACCGTGGTCACATACTGTAATTTGCAGAAAAAAGACATTAGCAGAAGGATGCGCACCTAGACTTTTACAGATGATATAAAGTGTCTTTGGTTTTAATCCTAATCTATTTATTTGATTCAATAGAGAGGGTTTATAAGTTTTATTTGTTTATAGATATCTCCTCCATCTTCTCAAAGCAACAGCTTCTATTTATACATATTTTCCCAACTAAGTAATGTGCTAAATCATGGATATATTAGAAGTGGCAAGAATAGTAAAAGGAAGCTTCTGTATGCTTTTTGAGATAGCTAGCTGCTGAACTTCCAGGGACCCTCATTTCATCAATAAATTGCTTTAGCAGTAACTCTTAGAAATTTAGAGATAAACCCATACTGTAGATAAATCCTACATAAGAGGGAATAGAATTACAAAAGAATGTAGAGTGCCTTTTAAAACTAATTGTCTTTGTTCAGTTTGGCATAGGAGTGAAAAAATGCCAATCTTAGAAGTGTAGCTATTTGATTTAAAAGACAGCTATGTCATTCACATAAAAAAAATTAAATTTGTTAAGCCTTCTGTGTTCTCTTTTAATTAAAAAATATCAGTAGACTTCATAGGCTGATGAACATTGGCAATTCACTTATTTAAGTTATCATGGATAATAGCAATATCTTTCCTTCAAAAATCACTGTTAAATATGTCTGGGGATCTTGAGACTAACTGTTTAGCTAGAGGGGAGGATCCTGTCCTGGCTGCATGCTGATCGCTGGAGGTGCCTCATCCACAGAATGAGCTTTCTGAGGGAGGCTGATGCAGGAGCAGCAACAATTGTACAGCCACGAGTCAGCCCCAGCTCAGGAGTCTAAGGCCAAAGCTGTCAGACATGCTGATGCAGAGAAAAAATGAAAACTTCAGAAATTTAATATTCTAATCCAGAAGAGCAAAGTACTATTCATGTTTATCTGCAGAAGAAGGAACATTTCAAATACTGCACAACTTTATTGAAAAATACATCAGTATTTTCAATTCAAATATCAGTAAATTCACACCTAAACAAAACTTCAGATTTGGCCCATGACTTCTATGTGAATACTGAATTAAACTTTCTGAGAATAATTTTAAACCTTTACTTCAGTCTTGTGCAATTTTACAGCATGTTTTCTTCATTTTTAGAAGTGACCCCTTACATTTAAATTGGGAACGATACTTTTAATACACTGCTCTACACTGTGACATTTTAGTGATGAGAACACCAAGGGACATTGGTTTTTATTAGGGAAAAACAGCAGCCTTAGAGCATGGATATATTTTTCTGGTATTCCAATTCAGAAAAGTAGGGTCATTCTGGCTTAGACTTTCTGAAAGCAATTGAGATAGATCACATAAATGGGAAAAAAAGATGCTAGGCTGTGTTTCAACTTTATTTCTTCTACTCTTTTCCCCTCTGTCTTTGCCTGTGCTTGGCCAAAAAAGAGGCAAGCTCTTCAGGGAAGCTGTGACCTCTAGTGTCACAATTTCTAACTCCACAGGGCTTAATTCTGTTTTAGCATCTATTTAGCTCACACTTTTGAAATATTTGAGGTGTGTTTTCCCCTAAGATAATGAAGATCTTTTGCTGTTATGGTTTATTTCAGGAAACCAATACGATGTGCTCATCTGGCTCTCTGGCAAATACTCCTCACTGATTTCTGGTGGCAACAGTAGATTAAGAAGGCAAAGAAGACTGGACACCATGAAATAATGATTCAAATATGAATCCAACTTGACTCAATATTTCCTGTTCTATGTCACTTGAAAGAAAACAAAACAAAAATCCCCATTCTGACCACTAAACAGTAGCATAAATTGTATGTGGGCTTTGTAATAGAAGTGATCACCATCCCATGATTGTTCTTGGGGAACTTGGGCATCTGAGGATGTGGTGACACTTACTTTGGGGACATCTAAGAACTACACTTAAATATGAATATGACTGAATTAAATTCATTGACTGAATTAAAAACCCTGCAGTGAGTGCTGATTTCAAGACTAGGTTTAAGGAGTTCCACAGAAGAAAGTAATCAGCCTTTGAAAATTTCACGTTTATCCTTTTCTGTGTGAAAGAGGACAATTCTGATGAACACCTTTCAAAAGGGATTAGTATATTACAAGAGACATTTCCTTTATTGTTGTAATGTTGAGACTTTCCTGTTACCTACAATCAGTATTTTGGAAACCAGCTTCTTTATTGCATAGGTCTTTTGTATATCTCTTCTGGTCTGTGCTGGTTTACAGGTAAACTGGCAATTTAATAAAAATAATACCATAAATACAATTATATGGACAAACAATTGGTTTAACCCACAAAACCCGGATGCATAACCCAGTACCCTGGGGCATGAACAGAGTGGTGTTCAGTGGCCCCTGTGCTGAGCCCCACATGGTCCCCCTGAGTCCAGAGTAAAAGGAGAGGAAAAACCTGCTGGTGAGAATGCTGGTTGCAGTCCAGTCGAGGGTGGTGATCACAGTCTGGTTGAAAGTGGTGGTCACAGTGTGGTTGAGAGTGGTGTTTGCAGTCTGGTCGAGGTTCTGGTCCTCTTCTGGATCCAACAAATGGTACTAGAAGTCCCAAGACCCCTAGATTATATACCCTCAGGTTCAGGCAGAAATACCCAGTACCTCCCCCAGGGTGGGGAGTTCCACAGTGGATGATTGCGAGTTGTGAGCATGAAGACAGGAGCATCCTCCTCTCTCACAGGCCTCTTAACACCCAGCTTATAACCTGTGAGGTCAGGTGTGCTCTGGGCAGCTGCTGCAAATGGTCTGTTGTTAACAGTTCCTGGGCAATGACATGGAGGGTGTAGAATACACGGTTTGAGTTACACCCACACAGTGATGAACTGGTCCCAGCTGTTCTAACTAGGACATGGCCTTTCACAAGCAAGTTGCAAACATGCAACTGTTTGCTGTCATAAATCAATAGGAACATGAGATACCTTTTATTTCTAATTTTCATTAAGATTTACAGTAAATCATGGAAAAGGAAATCTTAAATGCTAATTCTATAATTAATTTTATAGGCTATGCAGCCACAGGAATAATAATTAACTTAAAAAACTGAATCAGATGTCAGTAATAATTTTTTTTATTAGCTGAAATTAAAGCAATTAATAGTAATAATTTAAATAAGTAATTTAATCAGGTGTGATGAAGTTCTACCACCATATGTCATATGGATTTGTTTGTTTTCCCTCAGGAAACCTGTTACTATGGGATCAACTATGCTACAGTTGTTCCCTGTTCAGCATTACCCTTGTTGACAAAAAACAAGAGAAAAAATATTCAATCATTTTTGATACATAAATGCAGGCACCTCTATGCTGTAATGCAGGTTTTCAGGAACAACCACCGCTACCTCTTACTAGGAAGTCTGTGAGAGACAATAGCTTCAAAGGTAGGAAAGCTTAGGAAAAGCCCTACCTGAAGATCCACGTGTCTGTTTAATTAAATAAATTTGTTAAGAGTGAGAAGTGTGAGACGAGCTGAAAAGATTCAGCTTTTTCTTTAATACTAGTGAGTTATAGAGCTCAAGTAAAAGAAAAAAAGAATTTATTAGAACATCTCAATTCTTTCTATTTCTTCTGCCTCTGCAGTGAAAGCCAGACTACAATGCCCACTTGTATATGAGGAATGAGACAGGAGCTCAGTCCCATGAGTCTCTGGTTGGAGCCAGTATCTGTAAGCAAAATTTCTAGCTACTTGTTCTGAATGCTTAGACATTTGTTCTTGGGTTTCAAGGTGAAAATAATTCTTGTTTAAAACGTCGTTTTCCAAGAACAGATCCCAGCACTTCAAAACATGTACTGTGTTTCTACTCCATAAAGAACTAAGGTCTCTGGGGAATGAAGACCAGCCTAGAGATGTCTTTTACAGGTGATGCATCTTGTGAATAATGATGCATTAATAGAAAGTATTCCCTCCACATGAGCCAGTTAACATCATTACAAACACATTGAGATCACCAGGTACACTGCTTAGAGTCAAAGAAGGTCTTACCTAAATCAGCCCCCTTTCATTATATTTCTGCTTGTTGATAGGCTTTGTTGAAAAAATCTTTTCATATCTTGGAAAGAAGAAGTTGTAACAGAGTTCAGAAATAGATTATAAATAAAATATTGAAGTGCCTAGGCTCTAGCAAAACTGAAACAAATAAAACAAAGATCAATGATAAAAAAATTCAGTTTTGTAAAAAAAAAAAAAAAAAAGTTGCAAAATCTCTTCTTTCCATATGGTTTAACATAGCTTGTATCGAGACATCCTCAAAATGTGTCAAGAATTACTATTGTGGGCATATTATACAACTTGGCTGTTATGTGTTTAACCCTAAGAGAAGAGAGAAAGACTCTCTGAGGATGAAAAGTGAACAAGAGCTTCACATTCTTTTGAGGTACATCAACCAGAAGTCAGAAGACATCTGAGAACGTTCACACACACACACACACACACACACACACACACAGCCTGCCCCAGAGTTACTATTTTGCAAAGTCCAGCTGCCATGTTGGAAAACTGCACAGTGAGGACTGAACTCCTTGTGCAGCCTTCCTAGCTGCTTTTGGAAATGTCTGTTAGGGAGATGAGAACCCTTCCGTATCACTTCAGAATCCTCACAAAAAGTAAGGATTTACCTCTCTACTTGCTCAGAGATCTTTGCACTACACCTTGGTGCCTGCAATAAAGATCTCCTCAGCTCTCGCTGCATCTTGTCCCAGGTTCTCACCAGCAAAGGCAGTTAAACATAGTATGACATTTCACAGGAGTGTGGTGCAGTTCTTCCTAAACTCCTAACTTACTGTCCGCTGAAATTATGAACTTCCCACGCCTACCCCAAAATCCACTGACAGGAGCTCTTTTTGAGAGATATTTGTACCACCTCCTCCGTGCTGTTCTCATCTTCAGACATGGAGAACAGGCTAGACTCGTCTGCTTCACTCTGCAGCTCAGCATCTACGCTCTCTCCCTCCAACAACTCTGAGACACCCTAATTAAACTTATATAAGTGCCTTCAAGATAATTTTACCAAAGGCTTCTAATCTCTCAGTTGCAATTTCTATTGTGTCTACAGCCCAGCACAACTAAACCTGTCATCATCTGGGGCATGTTCGAGGTGCAGCTCTCTGGATCTGCTTAGGAGCAAGACTTGTAAGCAGATATCAAACTTTTCAAACAGAGATCGTCACCTGAAATATGAGGAGCTCTTCACTGCTTCATTACCAGCTCTTTGCAGAAGCACTGGTTAATTCAAAACTTGTTTGGATAAAACTGCATTGCAGTTCTATGAAACTCTAGAGTTACAGATAACCGGTTTTGGTAAGCTTTTCCTGTGACTGCAATAGAGGCATATTTTGACATGACAGTATAATGCCACTGTCTGATCCACATAATCTATCCCAGCCTAATGTATTTTTAGTCTTTAGTCATCATGCAAATGGATAGTGACAAAATTCATCAATACCATGAGTCTTGCTGCTGAGACTACAAAAGGGGACCTGGTATGCTTGACTGAGAGTATGGCAGCAGTTTTTTTGGTTGTACTTTGTCCCCAACACTTAATTAAGAAACTGAAATATATGTTAGCTGGATAGTCTAAATTTTTAGACTTTACCAATTTTAAATATTTTTTCCTTGTACATCTTGTTCTCATGCTCCTCTTTGGACAAAGCTGATCACCTGTAGCTCAATTTCCATGACATACAGTCTTCTTTCTCTGAAAATTCTCTCTATTTAAAGAAATAAGTACCAAGTCACTGTTTCTAAACCGATATATGTTTTATAGTGCCTCACAGTTCTCTGTATATTATCAGCCATCCCATGTTTTATGCCTATTATGATAATGACAAAGTTATTATTAAATATTATGACACTTTATTTCTATAAGAAGTGCTAAAATATAAATATAATGATTCTAAAGGAGACATCTCTTGAGAACAGCCTCTAATAGCTACAGCTGACAATATCCTGTGACATGTCAATGGAATTTTATGCTATGCAAAGCAATTATCCAAGAATCATGGAATAAAAATGCAATTTTGTGGCAGAGGCAAAATTCAACACTGCAAGCACAATGTTCACTAGCAGTGTGTGGCATATGTATGGCTTGCAAGCTGCTCAGACATGGGCTATTTCTATTGTCAGGTGCATAATATCTGATTTTGGGGTCTTTTTTCCACCTGTTATTTTAATGCCTGCGCAAGTGTTGAAGGTATTAAGGCATCTATTTACCTGCTGGATGGTTTTTAGTGAAAATTTTGAAAAACAACTATGTTTCCTTTCAGTAATCTTCTGTAAAGGTGCTTATTAAACATCATGTTATCCACTATGCAGGCATAGTTTTCTGTGTCTATTTAGATTATAAACTGATGAGGCTGGGGATTACTTTATGTAGTTCTCGTAAAGCAGATTTTGAAGATTTGAAAATATAATCAGTTAAAAAAGTGCCTACTTGGTTCCTTAGACTGGGATTTCAACTAATAATATTCAGAGTGACACTAAAGAGATCATAACAGCAGGGAAGGTCTTTGTCAGCATTTTACATGGAGTAGAATACAGTAAGAGAAGGAAATTTAAACAGAAGCATAGCTTTAAATGTTATATATTTGATGCATGTGATGCTCGATATTTAAGTAGTGAACATTATTACTAAACCTACAATTTGAATTGGTAACATGACCTAAATATGCCTCTGGAATGTATTTTTAGGAGAGTTCATATGAAACTGCTGTACAATTTCTGTGTTAATACAATACTTGAAGTTTAAGGCTCTTAATCGCCTAAAAATTTAACTTTCCTTGAAAGTTATCTGCAAGTGAAACACTACTTTCATTACATGTTTTATTCTTATCTACATTGAAAAGGTTCCACTAATAACTACTTAGAAAGGGGATGGATTATTGTACTGAGTGTTTGCTCTGTCTTTGTAATTCCCTTTGGATGCAATTATATGAGGATAGAGGTGTCCTTTGAACTGCTAGTAGAAATAATTTACTTTGAAGTAACCAAAAAGAAAATAAAACCAATAAAGGTATAACCATATAAATATGCAGCTCTAGAGAGGCAGTGAAAAAGTGCACAGAAAAGGAAAGTGTTTGTATAATATTTTCTAGGATAGACTGTATTCAGTTTGTTCTCTCTCAGCTTGGTACAATGCAGATCTTGTTGCTTTAGGGCTAGACATAGGGACATTTTCCTGAAACTATTCTAGATATGGATACAGATTTCACCTCATATTTTTTGCAGAAGAGAAATGTATTCAGCAATACTGAAATATATAAAACACATATTATATAGAAAATAGAACTTTCCAACATAATGTTGATTCCATTTTAAGATTCATAACTTTTCACTTATAAAACATCAATAGAACACTTTTTTAATTTGATGTTTAAATTAAAATTAAACTTTATTTTTAGCCTTGAATCAAAATTTACTTCTGTTTATTTTTAATTGACAGAATTGTTCTTGTCCCCACTGAAAGAAAATATTTGCACAACTGCAGCATTAACCTTCCAGCAATACAAGTCTTATGTTGTCAGTGGAGATTTTGGATTTCAGTGCCACCACAAAGGCAGCAGGTCTCAAGATACACATTCTGTCTGAAAGCTGAACCAGAACTTGGGTACTCTATTTCTCTCAGCTTCCCTTGTCAACTGCCACTCATTTATTTTTCCTTCTCTTTCTCCTCCTTCCATTTTCCTAATTTCACCTTCTCTTCCCCATTACCATTTTTCCTCCTTGGCTTTCAGATCTCTTGCATTTCACTGCTTATTTACACATGTAGCTTTGCATTTAACACATATGGTGAAAAACTAACCATCAGTAGAAGCTGTGAATGCCCAGTCTAAATCTTACCGGATGTGAAAAGCCCTTAAAGAGCTTTGGATCATGACTCTGTGAAAAAAACTGTACTAAAATAGCTTCTGGGTAAATTATTATCATAGCAATCTCTAGAGAAATCTCAGCTTCCAAAATTAACTACATCTTAGCTCCGACTCATTAGCTATAGCCAAGTCAGTGAAGAAGATTGACCAAGGAAGACATTTTTGTGTTGACACTCCTTTGAAAGCTTCTAGAAGTTCACCAGCCCTATTTTAATCTTTTACTTTGTTTTTATGCATTTTAAATTCTGACAAACTATAAGTTGTTCTATCGTAGGATCATTAACAAATTACTATTACCATATTGCAGTTGCAGACACTCCTATGAATTTCTCCTCAGCCTTGGAGACAAACTCATGATCTGCTTAATTTCAGGTGTTCAAAAAGTGAAAGAAGGAATAAAATGCGATCAGCTCTTGTTCTGCAGATCATCTATAAGTCACTGGAAATGTGGGAAATGCAGAAGGGATATCTGGCCTACATGACTCTCTGATCACATCCTGCCAGTGCTGAGTTGCCATGTTGCAACTCTCCTCCTTTTTTATTTTTTTTTAAATTTAATACCTTTTCTTGGTGTGATTTTTCTCTTAGATCCTGGAGGTGCTATTTTTTTTCTGTCTCACAATATTAGTTCTCCTTTACCTGGCTCTAGCCTGTGAAATTTCTCAAGGTTCTTTCAACTTTTTAGCGATGTCCTCTGAGGTGTGAGCCACAGCTGCCCAGCTGAGCTGAGGCCTGGAGAGGTGGCAGGGAAGTGAGACCCTCGTGGGTCAGATGATGCCAGAGGAGGCAGAAAACTTGAAACATAACCACACCTTAGAAAAACAGACATCAGGAATAGAGAAAATAATTTAAAGATATTTTTAGAGGATGGAAAGTAGTGACAAATTTTCTCCACACTCCTTTTTCCTCAAGTCATTCTTCTTGAGTCTATACCGTTATTAATCCACTGATTATAAATACTAGTTTGCCCAGAACTTAAGAAACCAGTCCATGCTGGGTTTCACAACTGACTAGCATCAATGATATAAGAAAAGTAACCTGTAGACTCCAGCACAAACCTCTCAGTTCAGTTAGTCAGTAGCTATGGTATTTGTACAGGACCTAGCAAAATGGAAGTGAGAGCTGTTTGAGAATCACAATGCAACAAATGAACAATAAAATCAACTTGAAACTTTTTGGTAAAAGTATAAAAGCCAATACTTTTAAAGGTAAAAGAATACCTGAATTAGATGATTGACAATAGACATCTTGGCAGTACATTCTAGCTTAATGTACTGTAATCATGCAGCTATTTTCAATGACAAAGCACAGCTTGAAAGTGCCATTATGGATAAAGTAACTGTTTGAGCTTTTTTTTTTTTATGTTATCTAATTTAGTAATACAGAAAAATAAACCTAATATTTTCGACACAGTTAGGTCTAATGTCCAGAATTTGCATTATAACCTTGGATAACAAAGATCATGACTAGCACATCAATCTTCTTTAATTTTGGAGCACAAGCACATTTCACAACCACATAGAAACTCTACACGTATCATCAGAAGTTCTGCAGAAAGTTGAAGTTTTAACACCATTCCTCCTGCTTCCTACTAAGGACTTTTTCTTTTTCTGTGAAAATAAATCTTACAGAGAAGAACCTAAACAGGGGGGGAAAGAATACCATCCATGTTTTAACAAAAAACTATAGTCAGAATAAATATAATCAGTAGGGTTTTTTCTTTTATTTTGAACAGGTCATCTGCATGTGCATAAGGGGTTGAAGTACTTTTTTGGGACATGTCATCAACAATTCTTGCCTCCAAACGCAGCTCCCTCTTGGATGAAGGTTGCAATCTGTGTTGAATAATGCACATATCCATTCAAAAGGCTGAGTAGGTTCCTGGGAAAGGTTTTGTTAGGTCTGTTAATTTTTTATTTTGCCATTCTGTGCCTTTGCTGGCTATAGTCTGCCATCTGCCAAATGTCATTCAGAGATTGCTACATTTCAGTAGTGCATGAAATTACTTTTGTCTGCAGCTCATATTAGCCTATTTGTTTTGCAAAATGATTGGGATTTCTTGAAGATGAAAGGCCTTACATGTAAGGGATAGTCTCTTTTATTCATCTAAAATACCAGGTCTCCTGAGTCCAGTTATCTATTTGACTACATCTCTGTTTAAAACTGATTTCTTTTCAATTGCCATAATGAAAGATTTCTAACACAATTTACTGGAAATGGTACCTGACAGCCTGTGATATTTGGTGTCACACAACCAATTCTATCTCCTAGTATCATAATGTCTTGTCATGGGGGATGAGTGTTCTCTAAACCCAACATTTAACATGTGTGTTCCCCTGGCTCAAACAACTACTGTTCCGGTACACGGCCCACTGTTTCAGTGCTCACATCATAAGGACAAATGCTTGCTAAACTTTACTAGTCCTTTGTGGGTTTAAATGTGAGGGAGCAGATGAAGCTCTGCTGCACTGGTACAGTCACTGGCCATGGCCAAGAGGATTGCTTCTACACATCTTTGTAAGTGACTCATCGCTGGAATGGACTCCATGACAAGGTACTCAAATCCAGAAAGCCTGACAGAGAGAGAAAGGCAATCTGTTTCAGTAGTGTGAAAGTGAAAAGAACAGATCTGATGATATTCTGCAGATGTCCACACAGGGGGAATGCTTCTCTTGGTGGAACTGTCTGATGTAACATATGAGGCTGGATAGTGACCAGAAAGAAATCACATGTTTTGAAAAAGAAGTAATGAATCACTGGTACAACCTGTCTTGGAAAGGAGGAAAGCTGAGACTCCTCAAAAACAGAAAGACTGACTGAATTTTTTTTTCAAAGTAATTAAATCTAAATAAAAAAATTCTAGTTTTAAAATTAAAAATTTTAAGTCTGAAGCAGGAGCTCCTTTAACTTACTCTTAGAGATAGATCAACTTCATTCGTAATGTCTAGGCAGTAATTAAAATGACACTTACTGGCCATTTTATTTTCTTTAGCTTTATCCCTCCCCCTTGAGTGAAAAAAGGCCATTTGTGCTCTGGATAAAGTGATACATTCCCATCATAAGAAGATTTTACACCGGATTTTGTTTACCTTTTTAAATGATATACCCTAATAAAAAAAAACAAATTATGAAGTCGATGTGGTAAACCTATGGGTACCTTTGGAAAGATGTTGCAGTAACTCAGGTACTGGTTGTATCTGGCATGAAAATGTAGGGCTTCCTGATCAGCTTTTTGTCACTCCACTGTGAAACTGAGCATGGCATAGCACTGAACAGAAATTTCGTTCTTTAAGGAATATCCCTCAAGATATTTCATATGCTTATTATCTTCATTTTCTCCATCATGGAAAACACTGCTATATCCCCATTGTTACATACTCGGAGCTTACATATCAAACTTAATGAATCTGTTATACCATCAGAAATGTAACACCTGAGTCTCATGGTGATACCTGACATGATATTTCAATATCAAACATTAAACAAAAGTCCCAAACATTCATCTACTCTATGTATCCAAGAAATTACAGAAGTTTTGCCTTCAAAAAAATTGTTGCTTTATGTGTTCTAAGCAATTCAGTTTTCATTGCTATTTTTTCTAATTTCTGACATATAATTTTTTCCATGTTTCAAACCTCCCTCTGAAGTCAGGAGAATTCTTCATTCCAAAAATGAGAGAGCATTATAATTATTTTTCATTATCAAAGTCTTGTTTTCTGTCAAAATAATGTCTGCTTTTGTGATCACATTGAAACTTCATTTATTGTAGCTCTGCAGCAACAGATGGGAAAGCTGGAAGTGACAAGAGCATGAAATTGTAAATCCTTGTGCTTGAGATGGGACAGGGAAAAGATTTTTTTTTTAATTTTCAAATTAGAAGATGGTGAATAATGAGTATATAGAATTCTAATCTGTCTAAAACATTTAATTGCAGTTGTGTGCTGCATTTAATTGTTGGCAACTATTTTTACTACTATTATTTAATGTATAAGTAGGGTGACATGGTATTTTGTAACACGGCTGTGAAGACAAGAAAATGTCTGCTTGAGTTCCTCCACCTCCCATCTCCCACAGTGGAACAATTTTTTAAGTTGTTTTGTTGATGTAGATATTGCTTTAACACAAAATTTCAATAACAAAATCAATTCAGGTCAGATCAATGATAAAGATCACTTGAGTAACTTTTGATTATTGATCATATTATCTGGTTTGCCTCTACACCAAACTATCAGGGCCCAACACACTGGTCCTCAATTATAGGCAATATTTGAAAAATAAAAATAATAATCGGTGCAGCAGCTATGTGTTTTCTTAGTGTAAACTTTTTTATTTACTAGTTTATTTCATCTGTCTTGTAACAGGTACAGAACATGCATAGCCTTCCCTTCCCTTCCCAAACCTTCCCTTCCCAAACCTTCCCAAACCTTCCCTTCCCAAACCTTCCCAAACCTTCCCTTCCCAAACCTTCCCTTCCCTCCCCAAACCTTCCCTTCCCAAACCTTCCCTTCCCAAACCTTCCCAAACCTTCCCTTCCCAAACCTTCCCAAACCTTCCCTTCTGCTAACCTTTTAAAATTCTTATTTGGATGCATTTGATTGAATCTCAGGGATCTGCTTCCTCCTCAGATGTGTTTCTGGTTAGTACAGAGGCAGAGAACAAATGGTCTTCCTGAATACTAGATTTTAAGAAACTGTATCAAGAGACTAATATTTTTGTCCAAAATTAAGTGTTTCTCATGGGAAATAAAGTGTGCATTTGTAACATCCATCTCATGAATCCTTCTACAAAAATATTGAGACTTTGGATTACCCATGTGGCTACGGTGTAAATGCAAAGAAGGGTTAAAGAGAAAACACTGTGTGAGCTGGCATCACTGAATGTTACATGTGTGTGTGGTGATCTGAGAGCATTTGTGTATGTATTTACAGACTGCATAATAAATTACATATAGTTATAGTATCCCTTGTAGATCACAAATATACATACACATACATATATATACATACATATATATAGAGAGAGACAGACAGACAGACATATATATATATATATACACACAATAGCTGTGCAGTAAATTTCCACTCACAGGGAAGGGTATTATTAACAGTAAACTTTACATCAGTCAGGATCTTTGCTTGCAAATGGCTGGATTTTGCTGGAAGCCTTCTTCATTTCGATTTGCTGTCAGGGCTGTGCCCAGGAGAGCCCTTTTCCTGCAGAAGGTCTTGCTGGCTTCCGTGGCAGAGAGAGATCCCATGGCACAGGGCCTCATGCAAGGTGAGCATTCAGATGAGCTTTCTGACAGCAAGGACAGGTTCAATATTTGGTAGATATTGTTTTCTCCTTCCTCATCATATACTTGTTTTCAGATCTAGGCGTATTCTTTACTTTTTAACAGTCTGCTCTTTTTCTTAAATTCTAGACAGATCACCTCATTGGGATTTTTTTTATTTATTCTGAAGGATCTTGGAAGAAATTAAAAATCTTATTTTTGTATCTGTACTCTCTATGACAAGCTGTCCCATGGCATCCAGTGCCAGACTTTCAAAAATGAACTTTGCTATCCTGTTGTTCTTAGTCCCCATGGTTCACAAATAAAGAACAGTAGCTTCAGAGGTGCAGCAGTAAACATGCATCTTCTTCCCATAGTGCAGACAAACATAACTGTTGTCTCTATAACTACATATAAAAAATTACATTCTCCCTGTCCTTAATGCCATGAAGGAAGTATGTATCAGTTGACATCATGACTCAAAGGACTTTGTCTCAAGATATCTACAAACTACGACAAGACAATGACAGTTTGGAAATGTCTGCCCGGTCTAAACTCAATATTGCAAATTCACTGATGGCAGCATGTGTAACTAGAGGGGTAAGTCTTCCCCCTCCCACACCTAACTATATCATAAAACAACATCAGAAGACAATAGAGAGGACAGAAAACTCCACAGGAAAAAAAAAGGGGTTATTTCTATTCTTTCTATTGTGAATCTCCAACTAGAGAGGAGAAAATCATAATGTGGGTAAAGGAAAAGAGAGAGTAAGCCTCTAAGTCATTTCCTCAGTCAGTTCCATACTGATCAGGTGTGATAGTGATCAAGTGTGATCACTGTGCCCTTTGACAATAAGAAGTGCTTGATGCCCTGTGCTTTACCCTTTTGTACCCCTCCACACACACTGCATGAATCCAAACTAAATCCAGGTGTTCCATACTATCATAGAAGCTATTGCCAGTAATGTGTTTTTATTCATACAAGAAATTTGGACACAATTATCTCTGAGTCATTTAGGAAAGAGACTCTTTGAAGCGATTTTGGTGCTGTCTGCATGTGTAAATAGCTGTCAAATAAAACACTTCCAGTAGACTGCTGTACTGTACCTCTTCCTCCATTAATATTCAGTCAAGACTGAGCACATTTGATTAAATCTGTGCAACAACCTTCTTCTATTCTCCACAGAGAGAATTGGAACAAATAAATTGAGTGAAGCACTAGGTTTGGATGGTTATCAATCAGCTTCCAAGATATGGCAAGAATGCAGAAGAAATCAGCACAATCTGAACATTTCCCTGCACTATCAGTTTTTCACTGGGCTTTATTTTCATGCAGGGACACAGTACCATTTGTCTTGGGTGAACAAGTTCAGCATAAAAATGGTTGGAAGCTTATACAAGCTCCATTCCTGCCTTTGCCCAGCCTGGCACATTTAAGCACATCACAAACTGCCGGCTGAGGATCCCATACTAGAATTCAAACCACAGACTCAGAGCACAGCCCATGTTCTGGGCTATGGGAACTGGGAAGCACTGCCTTCATGTGGACCTTATAAACACACTGTAGACATAAAATGAGTTATAATTCCAGACTTATCAGTCAGGGACTGAGGTCATCACTTTCCTGTGTTAACCGTAAAGCTTTCCCTGCCAGCTGTCACATCCCAAGGGGTATCTGCACCACCTCTGTTCTGCAAGAGGCCCATTTGCGCTTGACTTCCACAAAGGATCATTCACCCTTGCAGGTATTGTCAGCAAACCCCAAGCTACCTTCCTAATGACTGTTGAAGAGGAAAAGGTGATGGATTTCACATGAATATTATGTGTGACAAGGGATGTAATTCGATGGGTTTCTGGTGACTGCACATCAGTGTGTCATAAAGCTGAATTCTGCTTTTAAAATGATTGTTGTAAAGTAACTAAAACAACCTCTTCTCTTTATCTTTTTTTTTGTTCCATTAATCGAATTTAAGACTACAGTGAAGGGAAAGAAATAATCTTTATTCTCCTAGCACTGCTAAGCAGACCAATCACAGTTTACTTCACGGAAGAATATGTATATAAATTCTATCTGAAGATCTAAAATCTGTACTCAATATACTGCTCAGTTGCTTAGGAATCTGATAAGTATTAAGTTTACATATGAGGAAACTGCGGACAGCATCCATACTCCACTCCATCTACAACATATCAGTGCTCTAATCCAGCATTAGCCACTATCTCAGCTATTTCTATACTCTCCTCTGATTCCTCACTGGAATGCCAATGTAACAGTTATAATCTAAACAACATTTCTGTTGCTGAAACCCTCTCCACAAAACCTTAATTATTCAAAGACCACGTAGGACTATAGATGTTATGTTTGGAAATAGCTTCATTCAATAACATTAACAGAAAAATATTTTTTCTGCTTGTCTGTCTGGAATTTTGGGGGGCTGTCAGAGGATGGGCACAAAGTCATGTAAGACTTTTTTTTTACAGTGTCACCGATGGCAAAGTTGTGAAAAGGAGAGAGGAGGATGATTAATTTTCTATCAGAGCAGGTGGATCATGGCATAGGCTGGTGGCTCCACACTCCAGCAGCAGCCCTAAGATAATGCAGACAGACACCAAAGGCAGAGCCAGGAAAGAGTGATTCCCACCACTGCCAGATAATGGGCAAAGATGAAAGGCAGCAAGGTAGGGGAGTTTATACATAAATCCTTAAAATCAGGATTGACCTTTTTCTCCTGGGCAGATGGCATCCCGGGTCTCTGCAGGAAATTCTGGCAGCTTCTCTCACCCTTTTTTTCCTCCTTCTTCCCTTTCTGAAAACACCCTTTTATTACTGTATAGAGAACCAGGAACAGACAGCTGAATGTCTGGCTGAATGTAACATGGCACAGTAGAGATCAGTGGGGATTCATTCAAATCTTGGTTCCTGTAAGCCCTCCCTCCATCCCCTTTCAGGAGGGAAGCTGGTCTGATGCTCTTCTGTCTCACACTTGGGAGAACTTGTTCTTACCCAACCTCATCATAACTTGTTGAGATCTCATGTCTCTTCTAATCTTAATTAGAGCCACACATGCCTTCAGTATCCATTAACTAAACTCTGACATTTCCAAAGTGATGTTCTCACATTTGTTTTAATAGTACTGCCATATCTGCTTAATATGGAGGGAATCCCTCTGTGGCACACCTGCACTGAGAGTGATCACTAGCCTAACAGGAAGGGAAATGTGGACTGCATTTATGTTTTTTGAGGTAGGAAAAAATTAGCTCAGCTGTTCAGGCAGTGGAGCAGCAGCTTCAGCTATCCTGTGCTGTCACCAACCAATCCATCACCTGTCAGTCACTGCCACTTTGGTAGAAGCCATGCTAATTTGTTACACCATGGGCTGCACACTGGGAGTCTCATATATAACTGAGACAATCACAACCCTGACATACCAGAGCCCAGGACTGCACTTCTGATCATCAGAAAAAAACAATTTAAAATAAAATTTTATCATAGAAGCATGACTCCTTAGAAAAGTCTCTCTCACCCTTCTTGGAATGTTTTTTTTTCTCCTTCACTTTATCCATGTTCCTTGACAGTGACCATACAGCAGTATTATTTATTGATTTACCCTCAACTCTTGCACAGCCATTCAGTGTGCAGGGTCTGTGGCCAATGTTGTGCAGGAGGTTTGGTCAGGTAATCTCAGTGGTGCTAGGGACATGTCTACAAGGTAGTCTAAGAGATGTATAATTCTCACTCCAGTTCCAGGAAAGTGTGTCTCTTTGGCATTTTAGAAGGATATTTTCTGTCTGTACCACACAATAGTTAGGGTAGGTTAAAACAGGAAATTAATTCTTCATTTCATGTCCATTTAGAAGAAAATCTTTCCATTTCTAAAAGTTGAAAAGATACAGACAATAAAAGTGGCATTTTCCAAGATCAAAAAATCTAGTGAATTATAAAAGGAAGGAAAAGCTTGAGCCCTGCAGTCCGGAAAGACCAGCAAAGCAGCACAGCTCACGGAATGAACAGACTTTGTAGAACTGCATTTCAAACTGTGTTGCAGCTGGCATTTTACTTGGATTGACACTGCTTTTTTAAGTAAAACTTGCAGAGGCTCCACTGTCTTTGTTCTCATTGCTGGACTCTGCACACTACTGCAGAGCAACAACCATTGCCCTGACGTACCAAAGAGCAGAACAACCCAGGCTTTCCATCAGTACCTTTACATTTATTCTTTTGCATAAATGCTAAAAAAAAAAATTTTTGAAGGGCTCTCAAAGGTGTAGGTTCAGATATGATAAAAAAGGACCTACATATGGTCTGAATTACTCTTTTAGTACATAAATAATATGGATATTTTTATACAGAAGCAGGAAATACACCTCATGAGTCCTCTCCATGCTGTATGGAGCTACCAACTAACTGCTCAGGTAATCAAGAATTTGATCAAGATACCTTAATGGTCTCACATCTCTGCTTCTGTTTCTAGCTGTGTTTGCTTCACAGATCTACTGTAAAAAAACCTCAAAAATAAAAATAAACCCAAACAAACAAACAAAAACCCCAAAACAAAATAACAACAAAACCAACCAACCAAACAAAAAAGCCCCCCACACTCCAAAATGCAGGGTTATTGACAATTCCTACTTATGTCTTTACAGCTTGTTTTTCATGTCGCTTACTCATAGCTCAAATGAGCACAATTTTCAAGTTAAAAAAGCTAGATAAAATTGATAATAAAAGCAAAGCTGAAATTGCTCAGGGACTTCTAAAACATTAATGCATCTTATTTGAAGAAATACTCACAGATTTAATGACAGAGTCTATGATGAAGGATCACCTAAGCTTTCAACAAACATTGCTTTTTCATTTGATTTTCACATTGTCATGTGAAAAGGAGTGTTCATAATCCAGCTGATCAGAAGGGGCTCCTTTGAATGCTATGATCAGTAAAATGGACTTAAACTACAACAACTTTGATAAGGCTTCAACAGCACGATAAGCTATTGTTAAATTGTGGTTATTGTGGCTGGAAAGTCTCATGTTGATTTAGCTGCTGAAGAAAAAAATGTCTATTAGGTCTTCCTTTGGGTAGAGCTTTGGTGACCTAGAGTTTTTTGATGGCATTATTAAGAAACTGACTGAATGCAATACAAACTGTGCTGTCAGGAATGGCAAACAGCCTCCATCTAACATGCTCTAATTTTGCTTTTCAAGAGAGAAGGCAGAATGACAGAAAAATAGATTTTATCTTCTGCACCAAATCAGTTAGTTTGGGGCAATGAGAATAAATCATGCTAGATCTACCTTGCACCATCCTAAAGGATTTTTCCATTATATTTCACAAAGATCATCTTGAAAAGAGCTATCAGGTTGGCTGCTGAAATGCCAGTTGTAGGTCCAAGATTTGATGAACTGCATTGCCAGAGAAGAGGGAACTGCTGTTTAACCTTCAATTTTGGTTCATCTATGAGTGGTCAATTGTCCATCAATCTTGTTATTTTCAAGATAGTGAGAAACTAAAAGGATTCTGTGTGTAGTGGTTTTTTAGCAATTTCTGGAGAAGAGGAGAGAGTGAGCTGGCAAAAGGTATTTGAACTACTAAAACTATTGTTTCTTCCTAAATTATGAAGATCTTTCAGTTGTCATGGGGAAAAAACAAGAAGAAATGCTGTGACATCCTCCCCTCATTCTGTTTTCATTCAAGACATTGGTGAATCTTACATGTTTTGCATTCAATTCAAATAATATTTGGAAGTGAATAGGGTGTTTCGATGAAAGTTTGTGAGCTGAAATAAACTGCTTTGCAGATGCCAAAACATTTCATTGAGATATATTATTTTTGTAGTGTAATTTGCATTGAAAGTGATTTTGAGGTCCCTGGATTCGTTTCTAACAATGCAGTTTGCAAGAGGTCAGATTAAAAAAAAATTGTCAATCAGTTATGATGGCAAAGGTGGTTTCTTCATTAGGGTCCTGACTTTTGGCTTCCCAGCTGTCTTTTACCAGGATCAGGAGTCATGAAATTTTATACTTTTGGTTTTTGAGGAGGGAATAATAGCAATATGTCAGAGATTAGGAATTTATATCCAACTGCTCTTTCAATAAATTTTTTATTTCTTAGACGTAAATGTGAATGAACATTGGATATAAATGTTGACCTTCATGCTACTGTTATTTATAGAGCTGGCTTTTCACCATATCAGGTGTTGAGGTAATGAAATCACTCTGTCATGCTTGAACCTAACAACACTGAGATAACTGCAGTAGAGATTTTAACTGAATAGTCCTTTTATTTGTTTTTTTCCACTGAATTTTGACCTTGGTGTTTCTATCAACACTCTAAGTGAATACCTGAGTTTGACTTATTGTTGCTTATAAACTTCTCTGAGCAAAAGTTTGGGATGGAGGATTGGGGTTTTTTAAGATCTGAATTTTAAGAGAACAGCTCTGCATAGTGTGGACCTCTGTACATCACAGAAAACCTCTTTAAAATAAAATTTTCCACAATGTCCTTTCCCAGTCAAACATTTTAAACACTAAAATTGCTGATTATAATGCAGGTTATTGGCTACGTTTAAACAATATAGTGATAATACCAGTAATCAGCTAAAGCTTTACTGTTTATGAGAAGTCAGAGAAAAAACAGTCAGTTTTGTCCATAAATCTTCAGTGTGAATCTCCTGTAAACCTCATATCATATTCCCACTGTTCTAAGAGAGAATTAATATTCGTTGTATGATTTATTTTTTTTAATGCAAAGAGTCTGAAATAATGTGAGCAAGTGCTGTAGTTTCAGGGACTGGAAACTAGGGGTAAGTTTTGCATACACTGAGGGTAGTGCAAAGCTTACTAAGATATTTGGAATATCATGAAGGGAGACAAACTTCGTGCAATCTCGTGTCTGCTAAAAAAGGCCCTGACACATAAAGTTCCCCAAACTGCTAGAAGGCACTGTCAAGAAGAGCAACACTGATACATTAAAAATTAAATATTAAAATTGCAATTTTCTTTCTGTTCTTGAAGTGAAAACTGCCTTCACCCAGAAAGCTATTCCTTGTGATACTCCAGCCATTTGTCACCACTCTCCATACCATACCTAAAATCAAGACTTTCTTCATGAAGGTGTAAGTCAATGGAACCCAAAACATAGAATTGTTTTGTACATATTTCTCTCTCCCTGGTTTTTTTTTCCCAACAATTCATATCAACTACTTCTTCTCAGTTTTCTATCAGAAACAATAGCAACAGATGGTTACTCCTTTCTCACTTGTGCTATTCTATTGTGTAATAGTTCTGCAATTTAACACTGATAATCATATCTCAGTGTCTGGCTGGGCAACCTTTATTATCTTGACATCATTTTCTACCATCCTTCATTGAAGAATGTATCTTCTTGATGAGACAAAGAGCTCAACAGATATTAGCACCACAGTAGATTGCTTTTCTCATGCTGTTGTCAGAAATTGGATTTTTCTCCTCCAGTGCAAATAACGCTATGGATATTCAACTAATGTTTAATTAATAAGTCCTTTCGTACTGTAACATTGTGCATTAATGTCTACTGAAAGATGAATAAGGTATCCCCAGTCAACTTCTGTCCTGCCTCTTCCCATTCCTCCTTACTAGACTTCACTAGATAAGATAAAACAGTGTCTTTCTAAAATATGCAAGAAAAATGGGTCCTAAAATCTTCAAGGAACTTGGCTGTTCTTCGTTATCATCTTAAAAAATTTAAATGAATCTCCTAAAAGTGGGGCATTTAATGTGCTTTATATTGTGTTATAAGGATCACAAGAGCCAACCAAAACTGACCAGTGCCAGGCCGAAGAGAAAATTTTCATGCCAATCAGCTACCTTAAGGGTATTCTTTCTATATTGTGAGGAATACATTACTGTTTGGGTTTGTTTGTTCTTGTTTGGGGCTGAGTTTTGTTTGACATTTGTTTTGTTTGGTTGGTTTATTTGTTTTGATATTTTTTCCAATAGGCTATCTGGGACTGAATAGTGGAGGCTTCAGTTAATTCCAAATTGGATTTCTCTCCCAGATAATCTTGTTCTATCAAGCCCACTACTGTTAAACTGCTCAGACCTGATGTAATCTTCCCTATGCTGCAGTAAGTGTTTTATAATCTGAAAACAAAATTCTTTTTATTCTTTTAGTCACTACAACACAAAGCATCTTTTTCAGAAAGGCTGCCTCCAAAATCTGTAGAGTTCAAGAGAGATGTAAATGGTTGCCTGAAGCATTAACTTTCATTAAACCTTATAACCCCAGAACAAAGGCACTCAGGAGGAAGCTATTGATAAGAATAGGAAAGACTTTTCTGTTACAAATACTGTGCAATGAGAACAGAAAGAGATATTCAGTGATTTTCCTAGCAAAGTGTAATTTATTTGGAGACAGAAATTATATTAGAAAATAAGTTGATACAGTAAAAAGGACATTCTGATCTATGCATAACCAGCATGTGATCTAATATAACAGAAAACTGGAGATTGGTTTCTAATATCCTGGATTATTACTTCTTTAGTGCAATGAGAAGACTACATAAGAAATAAGTAAATGATTTCCACTTTATACAAGGCACTTCAGAAGGAGAAGCCTGATGTAAAGTCCACTAGAACCCAGGGACAGAAGGACAGAAGGACAACTTCAGACTGCACTCTAAAACTTAGATTCCCCTTTCTAAAATGACTACAAATGAAACTCACATAACCTAGATCTACAAGTCTCTTGATTTTTAGATATGTTCATGAGGTGTCTAACATTAAGTGAAGGAATTTGGAAATTCAATCCCAGATAGATTTTGCTTTTTGAATCTGGTTGTTGGAAAAAAAAAAAAAAAAAAAGGAACCTTTTACCACTCAGCATAAAAAGGTTTCTGTCTTGTAGCCAAGATCTATAGTCTTCTTGTGTTCTTCACAAGGACTGCAGACTGCAAGAGTAAGGGCTTGTCTGGTGTCAGTACACATGTCAAAATGTCTTGAGCAAGATGCTGTTGGCTGCACCAATGAATCTCTGCTCTTCAGCCAGTTATCTGTACGAGAACAGGGCTTCAGAAACTGCATTAGATTGATATGACTATGACATCTTTGGGTGTTGCTCACCTTAGCTTGGGGATTGTTGTAGGCATGTCCTGGTGGTGCAGAATCAGACTCTGGAAGTTTCTGTCTGTAATCTTCCCATATTGAAATTCTCAGTGATTGCATATGAATCATTGCTTTGTGTGTCTTCTTATTCTCTCATTTATATGCTGTGGAAGTAGTGGGTCCAATGCCATCAGTGACTTCAACTGGGAGGAAAAATCAGACACAGAGTTTGGTGGTTCAATCCACAAGTCTTTTAGTGGGACAAAAATTCTCAGCATGAACCAAATCTCTTCTAATTTTTTTTATAAATGATTTATTAAAAAATCCTTGAAATGGTATTTGTCAATCCTCAACTCACTGAGTCTTGAAGCTGCCTATGTCAGTAGATAGGTAGTAAGCCATAGTGAGTTAGGTGATGCTGGTATGTCATATGGCTTTTTACAGAAAATAAAATAGAGTAGCAACATGCAAGAGTGGGATTAGACATAGCAGTACTTCTAATTACTCATTCTGATACACCTAAAGTCCCTTCCAAATACTGTTTTTATGTGTGATGATAAGATCAGTCCACTTACGTGAAGCTACACAGAAGCATCAGAGTCTGGAAATTCAGGTCCATATAATATGAAGAAGCAGATTAAATCTCAAAGGTAACCACAATATTATACTTAACAAAAGCAGAACAACAATTGTCAGAGAGAATGAAGAGAAATTGATAATCTAAAAAACAGGTTTTTTGAATTATTTATCACTGAAGAAACCTTTTTTTTCCAAGATCAGCTTGCAAGAAGGGACATAATGGATGATTTGGAGAATCCCAAGAAATTTATAAATATGTGTTTGAACATTTGATCTATTATTCTTTTACACATAAATCATCTGAGATGAAAGAAAGAAGACAGAGAGATATCGACACAATTGTCTTTGCTAGCACTTTTTCTACAGAAAATTTCCTGGCTGCAGAATATTATTCCCTATGGGGCATCCACTGTGTGAGTTAGTTTGTGGGGGGGGAAGTAATTGAATTAGATGAGTCTGCTGCTCTCCTGTGCCAAGTCCCACAGTCAGACCAAGGCATAAAAGCCTCACACACACTGTAACATGCATTGACAACTCATTGGTAACTGGAGAGGCCTCTGAAGGAGCTGCTTTGAGCTGATGCACACATGGTCATTCATTTAACCAAGGATCAGCCAACACAAACTCTGGAAAGAAGTACAGAACTATAGACTAAAACTGAATCAAAGCCCACATCATGTTTCAACCATATTTAAAACCTGACACTGAGTTTGTCAAAAGTATCGATGGAATATTGTCACCATACATGTTTTGAGAATATTACACACCCAGATCATCCAACAAATTCCAGTTTAACTCTGAACTCTTAATTTTTTTAGAGAATACATAACCAAACAAGGAAAACGTATTACTAGGCAAATCTGGTTGTTCATTTCTTGGAAGCTCTCTTCGAAAACAGCAAAAAAGAAGTTGAACCAATATTTTATACAGTTTGTCTTTTGAAGGACAATTTCCTGATGGAAAAAAAAAAATTAGAAACAACTTTTAAAGTATTTTATTTTAAGACTCGTCAGTCTATAGTTTATAGGCAATATACAGTTTAAGTACTATGTAATTAAATCTTTATTTATAGACTGTTTTATGTCCTGAGGTTGTTTGAAATGAACTTGTCGCAATCTAGCCCAGCCATCAAAACCAGTGCAGTATTATTAATATCTCACAGCCTATCAAGCTTTTCATCTCCCAGAAGCCTGAATAATCTTATTCATGATGAATATTATCCAGCACATTAACACATTGCTATTTCCACAAAAATTGTAGCTACTGTTTTGAGGCCATAAATCTGCTGGATTGTGAAATGCATTCTGATGGTATTCCACCTTTAGAAGAATAATGAATTTTTAAAAAGAATAAAGAAAAACATTTCTAACTATTCATAAAGCCTGAGGTTGTTTTTTGTTGCATCGGGTGTGTGTGTGTTGTAAAAAATTGTTGTGGAAAATTCTGTGATTTATCTCATTCTTTGACTATGCTGTTTATCTGCTACCAGTCTAAGATGGTTAACCATGATGTACATATTCTAAAGGCATTTGCTACTCATCTGATATAAATGCGGTTGATAGATGCAGTAGATCTGCTCTCAAAATTCTGCTCATTTTCCCTATCAGAAAGCTACATGGGTTTTCCAAAATTCTGAGAAATTCAAGAGATTAGCATGAATAACATTTGCTTCCTGAAAGAACAGCTGCTAAAGGCAGAGTTTTGTAGCGTGGGTCAGGACAGAGAAAGATGTACAAGAGAAGATAACCATGAAGAACAGAATGATCTTCAACACAGAAGAAATGTATAAACACAGTTTATCTGATGATGAGGAAAGAAAGTTAGAGATGAGATATCCTGCGATACAAACTGAATAGCCTTAATCCTCTGAAGTTTCCAGATGTAAGTGAGATGATTACAAAAAAAATAAGTGAAAACAAGTGGAAAGATTCAAGAAATCACATGGGTGTAGGAGCGCAGGATTATTCTGTATGAATTAGACCAGAGATCAGAACACATTTTTTTTGTCCCTTCCTCCAGAAGGGCTTTGTTAAACTCTCTGTCTTTAATTTTAACAGTTCTGAAAAAAAAATCTACAGAAATTCTTAACATGAAGTCAATTGTGTTGATTGTGATACTTCTTTCTTGTTCTGGAGCCTAGAGAGTAATGTAGTTATCTCAGACAAAATAAAGTAAGTTTAGATTAAGTGGGGGTTGCCTAACTTTAACTTCACCCTGTCCTGTAATTTGACAAGTGCTGAAGAAATCTGAATTAAAAAAAAATAATTTTAACTATTTTTATAAATTTGAAGAAATAAATGGCTAAGTTGCAAAGTTAGTCAATCTACTTTTGGAGATAGATCTTCCTCATGCACTTTTTATTGGATTTTATCTGCTCTTTTATTTGGCTGCTCTAGAGTTATTTATTGAATTTTATTACTGACAAAATATATTGTTTAATAAGAGGTGAATTGTTGGCCAGAAATGTTTCTTCTAGCTTCTCTGTAGGAATAATCCCTTACTTTTTTCCTAGGAAAAAAATGATGAGAAGGACTGTGATGTCGGGGCTCTATTATTTGCTGTTCCCCCAAAAGATATCTCTATATTTTATGCTCACCACATTGGAAGCATATTATCTATTCCTCTGATGTGAAAGATAATGGCTATGTGTTATGGCTATAATCTCTAGTGTAGAGAACCCTAAACCAAAGGATAGACAATAAATTAAGAAAATCACTCTGCAATTTCTTCCTGATGGTATGAAGGAAGTTCTTCTTTGTGTCCATTTGCAGTATAACCTGTAAAATTAATAGATTTTCAGAATTTATTCCAATTGCAGGTTCCTCATCTCTTCTACCATTTCTTCTGAATTCATATAGGTCAAGTCTGGTGATCAGCAAGTTGTTTCTCCAATTCTCCCTGCTCCTGTACTCACGTGATTTCCATATCCCATAGGAATTCTCAATGGGAGTAAAAATGCATCTGCCTGGAAGGTATAAGAGCATGACTGAGGTCTATTACTTGTCTCTAGCTTAATGAATAGTCTGAAATATCCAAATTTTGTCTGTATAGTCTATGAAACCTTGTACTCCAGTACTCCAGTCATTGATTCTCTTGCTCCTCCTCTTTCTCTTAGTTTATGTTAATAATGAACAAAAGATATCAGTTAAGAAAGTGTATGTCTATCATCATCAGACTAGCCTGATAGAACTTAAAATAGATTCATTCTTCAATATATTTCTGGAGGTTTCCATTTGAGGGGAAATATATTATTAATATTAATATTAATAATTAATATTTAATTAACTCATTTTTGCACACGATCCACATTTTAGATCTAAGGCATTTTTAGCTATTTATCAAAGTCTAAGCTGCATAAAATTTATGTAGTGTCTGTGTATCTTGTGATAAAACACACACCCCATGACAGCGATCAATCTCATCCTAATAAAATTACTGAAAAAAAGTGGGAAGATTTGCCTTCTGGAGTTACTTATTTCATTCCACTGGTTAGGAAGGGATTTCAGATTCCAAGATATCTTGTTTCTAGGCAGAGATACCTTTTTATGCCTCATATCTTCCATCTTATGCACAAAGGACATTGACCAGCTGAAGCAAGTCCAGAGGAAGCCACTGAGATGATTAGAGGGCTGGAGTACCTCTCCTATGAGGGAAAGCTGAGGAGTTGTGATTTTTCAGCCTGGAGAAGAAAGGGCTAAATTTAGGCCTTCTAGGGCCTCCTCCTAAAGGGAACCTACAAGAAAGATGGACAGGGAATTTTTACAAGGATATATAGTGACAGGACAAGGGGGAATGACTTCAAACTGAAAGAGGGGGTTTAGATTAGATATTTGGAAGAAAATCTTCACTCTGAGGGTGGTGAGGCAGTGGAAGAGGTTGTCCAGAGAAGAGGATGTCCCATCCTTGGAAGTGTTCAAGGCCATGTTGGATGGGGCTCTGAGTAACCTGGTTTAGTGAAAGGTGTCTCTGCCCATGGTAGGGGGTTTTGTTTTTCCTGGGCTCCAAAAGTGATGTCTGGGAGCTGAGGTAAGGCTGTGCAACAACCATGTAGAGTGACTGTGCAAGAGTAGCCTCTGCAAATCAGTGGAGAGAAGCAAAGGCAAAGAAAGAGCTGCCGCTTCAGCTATGTGTTGGCATATCTGATCTGAGATTCCTTCCTAAGCATTGTGGTATAAGTGATATCCACAGAAATTAAATAGTCTAACCTTTAAAATAAGTAAATGGCACACTGAAAATACACTGTCTCCATATCAGTTATTACACAACAATGAAAACTTTCTCAGACCATCCCCAGTGCAGGTTTTTTTTTGGCTGAAGTGGCACATTTTTATTAACATTTAAACAGGTAGGATTTGTTTGCACACATTTTGAATATTTCATTCTGTTTTAAAGTCTGTTGTTTAGAAGTCTGGGCTGCCCCTGACTATATATATCATATTAGAGAAATTTGTTTGTTTGTTTGTTTTTAACAGAGAAATGATGTTTCCAAACTCTATGATGTTACAGGTCACTCAAATTATGCAAACAAAACATGACACATTAACAACCTTGCACACTGGAGTATAAAATGGCCCTTTTTCAAGGAATCTAATGAATGACTTAGATGCACTGGAAACCTCAATAACTCTGAATGTCGCAGAACTCCTGTTCTCATCCCCTGTGCAATGCAGACTTCACTCTCAGTCACTAAAATATACTGGGGAAGGAAAATAGCTTTTCAATAGGTTGCTGAACTGTCCATGATAGCCCCCAGGCAGAGTTGTCTGCACGTCAACAATGCTTGTTCTGCTTAACCAGCTAATATGTTTTCTCCGGTTATTAAAATATACCAGTCTGTAAGTGACACACTCTCCTCCATTGCAAAACCAGAAAAAATGTATTTCATTGCACGATCTTTCTCTTGAGACTCCTTTGTTTTCTGAAGAGCGGGATTCTGTCAGCAAATCTCCCACTGATAGTAAAGGGCTTTGGATCACCCTTGGACATTCTGAAGGAATTTTCATTGTGTGTAAGTTTCGCAAGAGGATGGCCATAAATTATATTTGAAAACTTAGTCCCAAAATCATGTTGCCTTTGGGGGTGAGATATATATAATCTGTAAAACCAAGGTGTCTCATCTAAAAGATAGATGTCTCATTTTAGGAATTTTTATATGGAGAGATTATACAAAAGGTTTAGACCACAAACTTGTGGTGGGATTCCTCTGGTCTAAAACAGACATGTAGTTCATATTGAGACTCAGGTGATGGCTTCAGACAATTAAAGCTCCAATATCCTCTTCTATGAGAGAGGAAGACATTAATCCAGCAATGATGGTTTTAAATACTTTCTCTGGGAATGGTGTGAAATTGCATGTAATGTCTTGCTGAAAATCACACAAATGACAGGACTAAAGGCAATACTGGATAAAACTCCTGAATTCCCCATTGCATCCTGCCTTGAAGTAGGCAGAAGCTCAATTCCTCTTTGTGTTAGCCAAAGGTTCTGCAGCATGTGTCAAAGTATCAGACCCACTTCATTATATACCACTGTCATTAGAGCTTTAACCCTCTCAGTGGATGATGGCAGAGGAGGCCAAAATATGTCAGATATGAGGTTTGGCTTTAACGGCAACGGTAATTGATTTTACATTCATAATTGGTATTTGATTGGCTGATTAGTCAGTACAGGTTGTAATCTTTAAGGAGTGGAAATGCCACCCCACTGAAATGCAGAATACTGAAAAGGTCAAAGAAAAGGAGAATTCCCCCTTTAATTCATGAAGAAAGAGACATTAGAGCCCAGGGAGCCCACACACATGACAAAGGTTATAATGAGAAAAGAAAATGGCAAACAGATAATCCATTTTTATGAAAAAGATGTTAAGGAGACTCTAAAAGGGCAAATGTCTCATATTTTCCCTCTTGTGAGTGTTGCCACATGCAGAATGCAGACAACTATTGCTGGGGGGGAGAGGGGAAAACCACATTCCTGTTAAAAGAAAATATGTATCCCACATATGCTTATGTAGACAGGAAACACTGAGTTGTGATATTTTTAAACAGAAAAAGACATAGTGGGAAAGATGCAATGAAAAGAAAGGGGGGTGGGTTTGTTTAAAAAATTCATACATTTCCTGCAGAATTCAGGAATGAAGAGCTGTCAATCATGCTTATGCAGCTGGAAAGACTGTGGTAGAGAAGATGATTGTGGAAGAATGTTGGGGGTTTTTTCTAAAATCTTCCAGATAAAGAACTTTGGAGCAAATAAATGTTTTCTGTCTTTTTTCTGCCTAATTTCTGGAACTTTTCTTTCCTACAGTTTAGTTACTACTTTAGCAAACTTATGCATAGGTATTTATCTGCTGTACAATAAATCAAATACAGAATGTGTTCCTGTTATGCAACTTAGCTCTGTATATCGCTGCGTGTAGGTTAAGGTTTCCCAAAAATATTTACTTTGACCAGTAAGAAATACAAAGAAAAATGTCAGCATTTGTATGCAAATATATTAATAAAATTTCTCATTTAGCCATTCAAATTCGTTCACACACACACACACAAATAAGGATATAGAGCTATATATACATATAAAAGGAAAATACAAGCATCATAGAAATAAAAACATCCTATAATTTTCCTATTCCCTTTTGCTCTTCACTTAAAGCAATGACCAAGAGTATATCTTCAAATATATGCTAGTCTTATGAATAGTTGTTTTAAAAATTATTTGGACTTTTGCTGCTAAAGCTGAAGTCCAACACTCTGGAACATTCTGTTTTTACAGCTTTTAAATTGAAAAGTCAGCTTTATGATAAGCAGTTCTGTCTGTCTCCTCTCTCTCTCAGGCTTTTTCATAAATCTTTCATTTACTTTTTTGCTGTTATATTCAAACCTATAAACTCTATGCCTATAAACTCTGAGCATTGAGTGGGACTACACGTAGATGCAAGAGATGAAGACAGATGCTTGAAGAGAAGAAAAAGATGGCATAATAGGGCAGTATCCCTTTGCTATTAGATGGCTCTATAGTGTTATTCCTTTGCAGCTGAAACTGTCTAGGAAAGCAATTCATACACAGAGAGGTTCAGAGACAAAATCTGGTTTTTTTCAACATAGTATGCAGAACTACTGAAAACTAACATGAGCACAACTTCTTTTTATTCCCCATTTTTCTGTCTGAAGCACTGTATTTGTTTAACAGCCTGCACTTACAGAAAGAAGAATGAACTGTTATCTAACTGTTCTAAAGAGATTTGAAATTATATTGTACTTCCAGAGAAAAAAATGAACTATATCAGTTTCATAAGAGATCAAAAACTGGGAGAGATTTTTGATGTGTTTATACCACCTCTGAGGCTACTAAGCCAGATATGCAATTTTGAAGGGTTTGTGAAATCCCTACTTTGAGAACAGACTACGATGATGCTCAGAGACCTGAGACAGAACATCGCGACTCAATCGGGAAAAAAAGCAACGCTGTTGTTTTCCAGAATGTAATCAGAGCAGATTGCATATTTAGAAGAGAAAAGCTGATTTTTTTGAAAACAGTAGTATCATAGGCAAAACAAAGGTAAAACTCCAAGGGACTGAAGAAAGGTGAGAGGTGGGAAAGAGTACTTGATGAAGAGGGCACTGGCAGACATTGGCTATGTCCTAACGTTGTGTGTGACTGTCAAATCTGCAAGACACAAACCCATTCTCCAAAAGGCTCCAGAGATGGACAGAAATTATCCATGAAGAAGTATAGTACGTGTGTTTACAGAACAAGAAGGCTCTATAGTTGATACAGAGATGTTTGCAACGCTAACAGCTACTTCAGGGAACATTTCATGGTGGGGTTTGCTCAAGAGTAGCTATGCACTGTGACTGAACCATTACTTTAAACACCAGGAATGACCTTTTTAATTATAAGTTTAAAATCTGCACAAATTACTGTGATAGCTGAGGATATAGTTAAATATGTGAAAAGAAAACTTGGTCACGTGGAACATAGGTAAAGTTCAGATTGCATCATGGAAAGACTATTTCTACTCTGAATACCTCAGAGCCAGGTGCAAAATTCAATATATTTTGGAAAGGTAAATTTACAAGTGTTAGGAAATGCAAGATCTGTCTGACATTAGTAACTTGAATCAATTGCCCAAGCAACAGGGTAACCCTAATAACACTTGAAACACCTAACAAGATAAAATAGCTTACTACATCTACCTGCCTGACAGATACAGCACAGGAGCTATGGAACATCTATGGGACATCCACAGGGTCTCCTGAGTGACAAAGGACAGAATCACACCATGAGTTTTTTGACTGCCTTTGCTATTTTCTATTGCTCACATTGTGATGTTATGTTACTTCCTATGACAAGGCAGAAGCCTGTACTATAGACACTTCCACATAGTTATCTACAGGGAAGTGAATATGTGTGAGCCAGACGTCTAAGCACTGACTTCATTTTCCAAATGATGAGCACTGAAGATTGCTTAAGTGTACTTAGGTTTTCCCAGACATTTCTGTGGTGTTGTCAGGTAAAAACAGGATCAACAGGGCAAATTTATGGATTAACAGCAGAACTCAACTGAGAAAAGCAAGCATCTTAAATGTGAGCAGACACTTCCATGTTGGCTCATGAACTGTTCTTGGTTAGTCTGAGGGCAAGGATGAAGGCATGATGGAACTACTGAAAGTAGAGTAGCAACTTTGAAACTGCTAATTTTAAACTGTTAATCTTCTAAAACATTCTTACAAAGTTTAGAAACAGCCTAGTTGGTATCAACCCAATGCTAACGACAAAGGTATTGCAAATACTTAGGTAGGTTTAATGAAACAGAAAACATACCATGATAGGGAATTGTATTTGAGAAAGCCTTTAAGACCAAAAAGTAGAGGATGTTTGTAACACTAAAACATGGTTTCAGTGGCTCCTCATGGTGTTGCTGTCATGAGTTAATTACTGCAGAAATTCAGAGCTGTAGCTGAAATAGCAACTGCTGAGAGCAGGAAGAAATACAAGACGAACTGCCCCTGCAAGTCCTCAAATCACAAGGAACCACCAGATCCTAAAGTAACAATAGGCAAGACTGTCCTGTACAATGTAGATAACAAAACTCTTCAGGGAAATCCAATGTGCAAGGACTGAAAACACCATTACCTTCCCTTTATTTGTCTTTATGGCAAGAATTCTGATGATGTTCTGGGTATTTATTCATATATATACATTTATATTTTGAAAAGTATGAACATGTTTATTTTAATAACAGTCTCTATAGCCATTAATATCTAGCTAAACAAGCATGTGTATACTCTTTTTTGAAGTTGTCATAGTCTTCTTCATTGAATGCAGCAGTTCAAAACAGGATAAGGTTGTGATTACTATTATGTCACTATATTTCGCTCACTGATTATTTTATTTGAATCCTCAGATAACCCTTTAAAATTAACCCATAAAATGTTTCCATTTCTACAATCACTGAACAGATAAGGTGACATTTTGCTAACAGCTATATTTCTTGGTGAAAGACATGTTTAAGTAGAACCCATACTGTGTATTATAGCACTATGATTTTTAAATGTCTATACTCTTTAAAGCTGTCTCAAATTTAGGTGTTTTTACCCTTTAATGTTGTCAAATAAAGTATTTAAAGATCAAAATATCCAAGAACTCATAAAATTAAATTTAGTATCAGTGAAAATTTTAAGTTATATATAATAAAATAGTAATTTATCCTTGTAAACCAGTCACTTATTTACTCTGAAATTGTTAGTTTAAATTTTTTCCCTACAGTACTGCACAAAAACTTTTGCAAAGACAACAATATGTCTTTATAACATAAAATGATACCTACACTGAAAAAAATGTAAAGGATGTCTATATAACTGCGTGTCCTAGAATTATATTTCTTTCATAAGCTTATTATTAACTTTAAGTATATAACCCCACCTTCAGGTCAGCAGCACATGTCAATTATAAAGCGAAAAAAACAAATCTATGATGGTGTATAGACTGGGAGTGCAAATTGGTTGTCATGAGAATGATGAATGAGAGTATGAAAACAGTCCTGGCAAGGTCTGATTCCTCAAAAATGATACAATGATAATATTTGTTCAACACTTTGCAACTACAGATCTCAGATCAATCAATAGCATTGTCCCTGCTTATGGAGGAGGGAATTGGGGTCCTAGATGATGACATCCTGGCAGACAGATAAAATTCAGTCGCTGAACC
This sequence comes from Manacus vitellinus, assembly GCF_001715985.3. NCBI lineage: Eukaryota > Metazoa > Chordata > Aves > Passeriformes > Pipridae > Manacus > Manacus vitellinus. The sequence continues at coordinate 16,261,899 of NW_021938999.1, forward strand.
TCAGTCACAATTTCAGTTTCTGGAAAATACAGTTTCCCACTGCTCAGTTCCACAGAAGTTTGTAGGACCAAGGTTATATTTCAAAATTAATGAATGGCACAGGTAGCACTGCAAAGGGATTTTAGGAGGTCACAACAGATACCTTTTGCTACTGGTGCTACATACTCTGTTTATATGTCCATCCAGGAAGCATTATCCACATGTATCATGAAAAGGAGATCCCTGGCCAGAAGATCTTGTACTCTAAGTGCACAGAATGAGGCAGCAGCAAAGTAGCAGTGAGACTGCAATTACTGACTTGAACGCTAGCCATAGTGCACCTACATTTGAGTCAATTTTAAGCACCTTTTTTGATAGACATGATAAGAGTCATGTTAGAATTTCCTTCTTTAATTATAAGGAAACTCATTGCTTGCTCCCTGATTTAAAAAAAATAAAAAATTACAGCTTAAAATATTAACTTGGTTGAGTTGTTTCTTTTCCCACAATTGAAGCAGGTTATAATTTTAATAAAACCACCTTTATCTATGAAAGCCTGAGTGTTTCACATGTTGAAAATTAAAGATTTAATTTATTTCCTACAAAATAGTTAAAACAAATGTCTTCTGTCAGAAATGTCTTCTCCCAACTTCAATTAAACTTTGTAATGACTTTCACGCATCAGAGCCTGCACTGAAAAGATCAGTCAGTTCTATCTTCTCCACAGAAGCTGTGTACTGCCACAGATGGCCAACATTGATTCTTCAAGCACTGCAGAGAATTTCCCTATATTTTTCAATTTTCTGGCAATTGCACTTTTAACTGACAGTGAAATTATTATGGCTTTTGCTGTCAACTTTATTCAAGGTACTTAATATATCCCAATTTACTCAGTTTAAAAAATCCTGTCTAATTTTGTCTTGACATTAATAGATTACTTCCCACATGCTCTTTAGTAAAACGGTCCACACAGTAATTCATTTTCTTTTGCTTTGTTATTCTAAAAAAATCCCAAACCTATTCTGGATTTAAAGTATGGAGTGCAGATCTCTTGATTAACTGAAAAGTAACATTCTTCATTGACTTTGAATTTTCAGCAGTATCAAGAGTTGAATCCATCCAGACATGACTTCAGTGTTAACATCAGGTTTAAATTTAAAGAGTAAGGACTCAGAAGTTAATTTTACCAAAGCTAAGCAGGAGTCTTGTTGCAAACTAAGGGTATCCACGCATTATACTATTTGGAAATGGTTAATCACATACATAAGACTTTCCAGACAGATCCAGCAAGAACAGAATTTCTCTCTTGAGACATTTATTCCTACAGTTCTTCACTTCCCAGAGAAAAGCTGTCAGTCAGTGATCCTGATGTATTTTATCATGGGTGGCAGATCAAACACTTGTTCACCTCTGTTGTGCTCAGGGTTAGTCACACAACAGCACAGGTATGATGTTTGCCCTTCAGTCCTCTCTCTGCCAATACCCCTGAAGGGTCGATTGCTGATAATTCTCAGGGAGGTGAAGAATGGTTCTAATAAGTGGCTATTGAGCAAGTCCTGTTCTTAACTCCACTTTTCTAAACCCAGAGCAGACTGAAGTCCAAAGGGCTTACGTCAGTAAAAGACAAACACTGCTGTGTTTACTGCACTAAATTCGACTGATACACAGTTGTTTCATTCCTGCTGTGTATCACAGATCTCTCTTGTGATTTTGGGCAAACTCTTTAATTTGTCTTTGCTACAGCCTCTCCTCTACACAATAATGCTTCTTCACTCTTTCTTTTTTTTTTTCTTTATTTCTTTAATCCCAGAGCAGCAAAATCCTAGCAATGTCAAAAATGTTGAATAAATGCAGAGTGGACAGCCCACACTGTGTTCTACAGCACTGTGTCACGGCACTTAGGATCCTAAAACTGGTTTGCCTAAAGCCATGACCCCATTTATGTTTCTGTGGCAATTTTCAGCCTGGCTGGCTGATGGTGATTTCATACAGGGAGAAACACAGGCTGGCTGGTTTTGTGCCCTTATATACAGCACCCAGAAGTGGAAAACTGCTCAGTTACCTCCAGAGACCTTAATAATACCAACAGCAGCAGTTAGCATCCCGGAAATAAAAAAAATACAGCTGAGAGCTTCAGATCATGGAATCATAGAATGGTTTGGGTTGGAAGGGATCTTAAAGATCATCTCATTCCAACACCTCTGCCGTGGGCAGGGGCAATTTCCACTAGACCGGGTTTCTCAGAGCCCCATCCAGCCTGGCCTTGAACCCTTCCAGGGATGGGGCACCATCTACCTGCGTAGAGAGGAGTGGGCGCTGCTGGAGGAGAAAAGTCGCATGGACAGACAGGATGGCAGCACCTGCGTGAAACACCGTTTTCCCCTCGGTGTTTCCCAACGCTGCGTGTGCCGCAGCTCCCGCAGCGCAGCCGCCGCCGGCAGGTGCCGCTGGTGCCTCTCCATATCCCGGGGCGCTCCCGGCCGGAGCTGTCCACAGCTCCGGGCACACGGGGCTCCCGACGGGATCTGCCACTCTGGTGACACTCTGAACGTCTCCTCTGCCCTGTCACACCTCCTCTGCTCCCCTGCTGATGTCGGGGCTCTTCGGCCAAGCCTAATAGCAGCTGCACTGATTGTGTTGGCTGCTCTGCCTTCACACTGGGACAGGTTGTTGAAAACTTCCTTGCAAAGCTTCTAAGGGAATTAAACTAAATAAATAAAATCATTAAAAACAAAACCAGAAAGTCCTACTATGGAAATATTCTATTTGGATGTTTTTCAAATTAAAATCCAGCTGCGTCCTGGGGTGTATCAGGCACAGCACCCCCAGACAACACAGGGATGTAATTGTTCTGCTCTGCTGTGTGCTGGTGTGGCCTCACCTCGAGCCCTGTGTGCAGTTTTGGGTGCCTCAGTATAGGAAGGATATAAAGCCATTAGAAAGCGTTCAAAGGAGAGCCACAAAGATGGTGAGTGTTCTAGAAGGGAAGCCATATGAGGAGCGGCTGAGGTCACTGGCTTGTTCATCCTGGAGAAGCAGAGACTGAGGGGAGACCTTATGGTGGTCTGCAGCTTCCTCATGAGGGGAAGTGGAGGGGTGGGACATCTCTGTGGTGACCAGTGACAGGACTTGAGGGAATGGTCTGAAGCTGTGTCAGGGGACGTTTAGGCTGGATATTAGGAAAAGGTTCTTCACCCAGAGGGAACAGGCTCCCCAGTGAAGAGGTCACAGCTTCAAGCCTTACAGAGTTCAAGGAGCATTTGGACAATGTTCTTAGACACACGATGTGACTCTTCGGGTTATCCTGTGCAGGGCCAAGAGCTGGACTAAATAATCCTTGTGGATTCCTTCCAACTCAGGGTATTCTATGATTCTGTGATTCTCAAACACATGTTTAAGAAAAGAATTTATATTCCTCATGGAAGAAGCTATTTGTCATCATATGTGCCAATAATGAATGAGAAAGGCAGATAAAGAAACAAAATATCAAACAAGGGAAAATCATTATCTGTTAGACATGCTGAATGACTTGGGCATGTGCATGTTGCATTCTTGCCTAGTGGGAAGTTTGTTAGTGTAAACAGCTTGGACATAAGGCTTCCTCCCACCTCAAGCATAGCTGAGGGCTGGGAAGGATACTGCAGGGTGGCTCAGACAGGGCCAGTAAGCCATTACACTCCCATATTAGGAACTAATTAGAAACTATTAGGGACTAATAAGAACAAATTAGGAACTATTAGGAACCAAAGTTATTCTCCTTCAAACCCAGTCTCTTTCAATTTGGTGTGTTCAGGCACAAATGTGCAAGGCTGACTTTTCAAAGATGCTTTCTTTTTGTTGATCTGAGGACAAAAGCATGGACCCTTGGGAGTGATATTCTGAGCTAAACCAGATTTCCTGACAATATTAATAACAACCTCTGAAATGTCATTTGATGCTCACTTAGAATGTATGTAAATATTCACATGATCTTCCATTCATCTATTCCACAGAAATGTCATTGGTGAAATGTTAATAGAATGTGACAAAATACTTAAGCCAGAAAACTCATGGGACAAATTAAGGCCACTTGACTTTTCCCAACCACTGTAATAACTACTGAAACACTGGCAGAGCCAGAGGAAGATTTTGTGTTGCTCTTGGGACATCACAGTGTGGTCTGTTGAAAATAGCTCTATGATTCCTGGCTGACCTCAGGTTTCCAAATTACTTTGTAAGATGCTATCAAAAGTAAAGCTTCTGAAAGAGAAGAAAATTGAAACAAGTACTGGGGAGACTTTGTAAATGTTCTGTAAATCTTGCTTCTGGCTTTTGTGGTTGTTCCCAATTTCCAAAGATGTTTAAAAGTAGGAGAAACAGCTTTAGCTTATGAGATGAACTTCAACTAACAGGCATTGCAAAATCTTCATCAGCTAATTTACTCACACAGTCTTACCTGTTTGTTGTCTTTTTGTTTTTGTTTTTTTTTTTTTCCAAGTGTATAATATATCTCTTCCAACATCTAACATTAAATACAGATATTTCAGAGAAGCAACTATTTTCACTTACATTTGTCCTAAGCTAGAGTTCAATCCATTGCTCCTGATCTGACAGAGAACTGGAAGTACACCATTCATCCAAGTATTCACAGGTTGTAAAAGCAAATATGAAGACAGAATAAAGCACTTCCTCCACAGCATTAATTTTTGAAAGGAATGATTCTGAAAGGTGTCCACAAGAAGCAGAAACTGACTGAAAGATAAAAGCCAACACCACATGTGTCCATACACAGGTACAGAAGAGATGGATCAGAGGCAACCAAACAGGAACAGAGACCTCCATTTATCTCTTGCAGTGGAACAGAATACAGATGAAACTTGGCATCAGTCTGAAAGGATGATTTGAAGTTAATCTATACAAAGTCCTGAGAAAGAAACTAAAAAACAATCCATGAAAAAAACCCAACCCACGGCGTAAACAGATCAGCATGCAGTGAGAGAAGAGAAAAGCTCTACCTAGGAGTCTGATACAATTTGTAAAAAAACATTCATTACAAACCAAGATAACTTGAAATGTGGGAAGTAACAATAGATTCTGCTAAATCTGCACCTGGAAACAGAGGTAAGGACCTCCAAACACACCAAAAAATGACCTTTATCAGCATCTCTGAAACATTTTATTGATGTAATAATGAGAAAAAAAATTCAATATCATTGACATCAAGCATAAATAATCAAAGACGAGAATAAATATTTGTGGGTATTGAGGTGGTCATGGGATTTATAAATTATACAGATTATTCACAGAAAAAAGAAACCCTTAAAAACCTGATACTATTTAACTTAAGAAGGAAGCAGTCATGAGTTTCTTATCTACCAATTAATTGCATCTGCAGAGCTCTTCACTTGATACAAACCACTTTTTTTTTTGCTTATCCTCCTCTGACCTTAGAAACAAGATTCTTTATCAGTCCCTAGTGCAATTTGCAAGGTGTAGTGCAGATGTAATTAAAGGTTATATAATTAAAAAGGGATTGCACTTAAATCACTATATTGTTACCATTTCTCATGCAGAGCCTTCTTTATAAAACTGTAGAGTTTTAACTCACAAATGTAACTTTATTCTAATCCACATCTCTATGCACATCTGCAGTATGTCAGGGACAGAGATTTTTGTCCCCATAAAATTCTCAAGTACAAGTTGTTGAAGAGAGTATGAAAACTTCTTTTACTTATGGGAGACTTTTTCTTTCAGGTCACCTAGCGAAGTTAGTGAAAATAGTACTATAATAAAATTCAACAACATTTTGTGCTCATCATCACAAAGTCAAAATATCTTTTTGATGTGTCCACCAATTGTCACAATTTTAGAGTTGGTCACAAACACGATCCTAAAGATCGGTTGGGCTGAGACAAGGAAATATTTACAGCATCCACCTGTGGGCACCTAACTTTGAGGGCTGAATCACTAGGGCTAACTCTGGTTTGCTCTGGTCTCCCAAGGGCTCCCCTGAGGAAGCAACACAGCATCTTCAAATAGTGTTTCAGAGAAGGAGCCTGAATGTTCTAAAACAGTAGAAGGAAAGGCAGAGGCCTGATTTTTGTCGTGGTAAATCTGCCCCACCACTTCTACCCTGTCCTTCTCAGTGCAAACAAGAGTCTCTTAAGCCCCACTGGGACGTGTCTGATCCTCAGAGCTGGGGCTGCAGCACAGACTCTGTTAGACCAGAGAAGGGCATTGCTTCAGCTCCCGAGCCCTGCTGTCACCCCAAACTTAGACTCGGGCAATTAACTTTGTGTTAAACAGACAATGAAAATATGGCCATTCAGAGCAACCAGAAAGGAAACAAAAATACTGGTGTTTTACAGTCTGTATCACATCTAAACAAATAGTATGCTTACCTTAGGCCAGTGCCACCACTGGTCCAGGTGAGTGAATCAGAGAATCATAGGATGGCTGAGGTTGGAAGACAGCTCTCAAGGTCATCTTATCCAGTCCCTTGATCAAACAGGGCCACTTAGAGCTCATTGCCCAGGACAGTGTCCAGACAGGTTTTTTGTACATCTAAAGATGGAAACTCCACAGCTTCTATGAGCAGGCTGTTCCTGTGCTCAGTCACTCTCACCCTGACTGGTCCTGTCACTGGGCACTACCAAAAGAGCCTGTCTGCACCCTCTTTGCTCCCTGCCATTAGTTATGTATATACATTATAAGATACTCCATGAACGTCCTCTTCTCCCAGCTAAAAAGTCCAACTCTCTCAGCCTTTCCTCATGTGTGAGATGTTTTAATCCTTTAATAAGCTTTTTTTTTATTATACATGCACTTATAGAACCCCTTCTTATAGTCTTTTATATCCCTGACCAGATTCAATTTGATTTGGGCTTAAATTTTCCTAACTTCATCCTTGCTTCCACCCTTGGTATGCTTCCTTTTTGTGTTTCAGTTTGGAAAAGAAGTCAATCCTATGTCCAGACGTAGTTTACATGCTTTATGCGGTTGAGTGGTTAAATTGTACCTATTTATACCACAACTGAGTTTAGGATTCTGTGTGTTTGAAATACCACTGCCTCCACCAATAAAATATTACGTAGTTTGAGAAAATGTCAGGTATAAGCACGAACATCTGCAAAGCACAGGTCAAATGGTAGTTGCCTTCACTGTAGATGCTAAAAGCTGGATTTCTTTTATGTTTTGTTTCTGTGTTTCTAAAGCAGGTGGTGTGTAGTGTTTATGTTTTAAAGCTCTACCCACATGAAGTAAGCAGCATGAAATTTGCATATATGAGTTTTGCAGATGTGTTTATTCAACAAAATCAACTCTTACAGGCCTTCCATGAGCAGATATCAGGGTATAGAATTTAATTAAATATGTTTATTTTTCAATTATTTATGAGTTAATATACAAAGTAATAATCATAACCACAAAAAGACCCTTTTTTTTAAAGGAAATTTTAAAATTTTAAAATAATGATTTACAAAATTTTCAATACCACTTGTACTATGCTCCTTGGAGCTCACTGTTCAATTGTCAACAACCAAAGTCCAGGTATTTGTTAAATGTGATTGTTATCCAATGACACAACAGTGTAATTACTTTGAGTTCTTAGAAAGAGTTTGGATTGTTTATAAGATCAATTCTTGCCTGTCAAAACAAGAAAGGAAATTAATAAAATTAAAGGCAGTTAGGACAGAGTTGCATATAGAATATTAACGGAAGAAGCACTTGCTAACAAAATTATCACAATTAATAGGAAACAATTGATCACCAAGAGAAGAATGAAATGTAATGAAACAAAAAAAACCCAGACCGAACCCAAACAAAAAAAACCCAAAACCAAACCAGAAAATGTCTAGCCACACTATTTTACCTTACAGAGATTATGTCTGTGCTTATATGTGCCAAATGAGGTCTATGAGTGAAGAGCTAAATGGAGTTTCTACCAGCTAAGTAAAGCCCAGAACCTAATGTAATTTTTAAATCTGATTCATCATTCCTTTTCCCTCTTGGGAACATGGTGTGGTTTCCTTTTCTTTACTGATCAATACCAAAAGCAACTGACAGCAAGCATATGCACGAGTTTAGCTGTGACATCTCAGGTTTGATCAAGACAAGCACAAAGCATCAGACACAAAATGCATCCTTCATGCTGACCCTTCAGACTGATGATTCAAGGACCTTCTGCAGGACCTGAATATGTGCATATGTAAGGCAATTATATTTTCCTTATGTCATATGTAGACATTAATTCCTTCAGTCACAAACCAGCCCACAACAGAAATACTGACTGTCAGAAGACAACTCAAAATTCATGCCTGCAAGAGAAATGCTAGTTTCTCATCTCCAGAAAGTCATCACTTGTGTTGAGTAACACTATTTTAAATATTTATTTCCTTCCTTTTCTTTACTCGCTGTAGTTTCTGCTTTTTATTTTATTGAAAGAAGTTTCTTGAAAGTTTGAAGTTTCTTTTAAAGATACCTTTCTAAGTCCATATCAAAAAGAAACAATTAAATTCCTCTGTAAAATGGAAGAGGTTTTAGCAATAAATCATTGAGATTGTAAAGCTAAAGACCTTTACTGCTTATTTACATTTTCCTAAAAATCAATCTTTAAATTACAATGAATATTTGTCATTATAAGGGCTGGGTAGATGCAGCACATTAAAGAAGATATATTTATACTCCCTCTGAATTTCGTTTTTCAGTCCTTGGCTACTTTCCACCGCAAACAGCATCTGCATCAGAAATGAATATAACTCAGCAGTTACTCATTATTAATTTTTAGCAATTATATTTCTGACAATTCTGCTATCTAGGCATAACGCTGGTTTATAACATATGGCAGTGTCTGCCCTCAGTCTGACTTTTAAGTTCATACTGGCATTACCTTGTGTTGACTCCCAATCTACTTATCATGGAGCAGAAATATTTCCTGCTTATCTCTCTGCTGGGAGCCAATGATACACCAGAAGTTAAACTGAGGATATGCTGTTCTAATATATATATGATATAAAACATTTGATGATAATGATAAATGATAAACATTTCCAGAATTAAAAACCCTTTACTGAGTTAAAAAAATAACAGATGCCAAATATATACCAACCAATAGATGTTCTCAGACTATGTTCTTATTTCTTGCTTATTTTGTCAGTTGTCTCAGTGTGAACTGCAGTACCTCCTTTCATTCTCCTATCTGAGCAAAGCACCAGGGTGGTTTGCACCTGTAAAAGCAGAGAAGACTTGCCAGTTTTGAACTATTTCTAATTCTCTTTGACTTTGCTAGTTTTCAAGGAATTTCATTACATTCAATAAGGAATAAATGTTTAAGGAAGCAAGAAGCTGTGCATGTCCTCGACGCACAATTAATGATTCCCTGTAGAACACATTTTAACCTCATGAAAGTGAATCTGAGTGGCCAAACAGATGACTGATGTAAAGCCAGTTCTTAGAAAAGGGTACAGAAGGAGAAGTGCATGGAAAGGATAGAGTGGAGGAAGTTGTACTACAGCTCTGCAAGCTCCATGTGCAGAATGAGTAGTTGATCACTGCTACTATCATTTAAGCAAAATTTACAAAAGGTAGAGGCAAACCTAAAAAATTGAGAATAAGGATTAAGCACTCAAAATGGTCATAAATCTATATTACACTGAGGAAAATAAGGGAAGAAAAGGAAAAGAATAATATTTTGGAGCTGATAGGAAAGAAAGAATGTATGAGGAAGGGAGCCTTAGGTTTAAATATCCTGTTGTCTTTCTATTCATTATAGTCATGTTCATTTCCAGATATGTGAAGTTTTTGTATCCTCTGCTGAGTGATTGAAGTCAAAACATGCATTGAAATCTTCCACCTAAAGGTGCTCATACTGACATTGTTTAGAAAAGACAAAGTTATCAAGCCGAGACAGTGTGAAGAACACATCAGGTGTGTGAATTTCTCATCTTTCACTTGGTTTTTTAAAAAAAAAAGCTACATTGTCAGGGACAATAAAAGCAAGGGAAGGCTTGAAAAACAAGCCCCTCGTTGGGTCGATAAAACTCTCATAAAGCATTATCTTTATGACTGGTAGGAACTTAGGAATTGTCATTCTGGGCCAGGTGAATATTTTTTCTCAGCCAGTAGCACGTTTCATGTGTTTCAAAGAGAGTTAAAAGAAGGCTCATGAGAAAAATTCCTAGCTAACATTTTCCTTTAATGGTTGTCTTATAGCTATCCCAGGGCATTTAATTTTCATTATCCACATGATTGTCCAGTTCTTGTTTAAACTCTGCTATTTTTGACAATGATTTTCATGGGAGTGTTGTTCCTTGTGAGAAAAATATAAACATACTTTGAAAATTTAGATTCCACTGTTTGTTATTGGAAGCCTCCTGCTTCTTGAATGGCGGTAGAGAATAATAATGGGCCGAAATCTAGATTGAACAAACTTGCAAATAAAGTAGCAAACTAGGATTTTATACACCTGGCACTCCTGAGGATACTCTTCATGGCCTTTGCTAAGTATTGAAATACCTCTGAGACTTAATATTTAAACATCCACATGTTTATTTTGTTATCTTTAGCTATATGTTAATTGCCTAATTTGGATGCAATAATTACTCAAGGATTCTCCCCATTCATGTCATATAACTTCCATACATAATTTTTGTGTTATGCTCTGCCTTTTGCAGAGTAGATGAAAAATTTTCCTAGTTAGGGATTCCCTTGTGTGGCATTTGTCTCTGGAGTGAACAATGTCACAAACTTAAGGAAAAAGGAATTCTCTGGTGAGCAGTGATAGGACCTGTGGAAACAACATGAAGTTGTGTCAGGGGAGGTTTAGGTTGGATATTAGAAACAGGTTCTTCACCCAGAGGGTGGTTGAGCACTGGAACAGGCTCCCCAGGGAAGTAGTCATGGCACCAAGCCTGACAGAGTTCAGGAAGCATTTTGACAATGCTCTCAGACATATGGAATGAGTTTTGGGGCTGTCCTGTCAGGGCCATGAGATGAACTTGATGATCCTTGTGGGCCCCTTCCAACTCAAGATTCTAAAATCAGATTATATGATTCTAAAATTAGTGCAAATGTAGTGATGTCTTGCCTCAGTGAAACCCACAGGTAAAGTCTGCAAGACTTAAAAGTGACACATCTGCTATTCTGGAGCAAATGTGGTTTAGAAATCTGCTAGTTGGTCCTTTCAATGGATGTCCCCATTTTATGAGCTATGGAGAACCAGAAAACACCTCTACGAATCAGCTCGTCCCATTCATGGTTTCAGAGGTCACTCATATTCCATCCCTCCTTCCATGGTAGGATAGTTTAGCTACCTTTCATCTTTTCTCATTGTAACTATTCTTTTCTAGACATTCTGGGAAGGTACACCTCGAATAGCCTGAACAATTGCTTGTAACAGTATCCATTAGTGGAAGTTATGTGGCTTGTATTGTGTGTGTTTCGTGGATGATCTCTGTCCTACAGGACTATGCCTTGTTTGCTAGGGCTGTCAAAATTCTGGGAAAGTAAATTCTTAGCCAGAATCATCCATCAAGTGTGTTTTTCCTTTGGTTTAGCAATTTAAGGTTGTTGATGTTTGTGGCACTTAAAGAGCTCTGTCTACTTTCATTCTCTCATTAAATAAATGGTTTTTCGTTTGTGCTTTATTCTTTATGAATCAGAGTAATGCATATTTAATAATAATAATATATTGCTTTGATTCGTACTAAATAACATGAAAGGGTTTTGGTTAAGTCATTTATTTGTTTGATGAGTTTTTTGCTAACTGAAAGGGTTTGAACAAAAGAAATGTCTGCCAGAGCCAGGCTAGTGAAGTATATTTGAGGTGGAATTACTCAGATACTGACTGAAGATTTATCTTATTCTAGGAACTAAAGGGTCCCTAACTGAAAAATACAGTCACTAAAAATGTCTTGTTAGGGCAGGCACATACCATCATGTCAGGTGTCAGGAATAGCAAAAGGAAGGATGCTCTTAGAAGATAAGTCAGGAGCCACAGACATCCTGATGGAGAGGGCACAGTTTTGAGGCACCTGAAAGGAGCAGAACTGGTGACAGCCATGAGACTTCTAGAGCTGTTGGGAGGAGCTGCAGAAGCTGTGCCCCCATGGGAAAGCACCAGAGAATGGTGTCCCATGGAGGAAAAAAAGGGTGGACATGAGTGTTTAGGGTAAGCCCCTGCAGCTGTGGTCAGTTGTGTTGCCTCAGTCCGAGTCATAGTTGAGCAGCAGAGCCAGCTGGGTCCCCTCTCAGTGCTGCCACCTATTTCTGGCCTCCCCACAGTTAAGGGGGAGCTCAGCACAAGCCCTGTCTTGGGCGGCCATGGCACTGTGCTGAGAGACTGTCCCTGGTGTGCCTGCAGCCCTGGCAATATAAACGTTTTGCACTGCCTCGTGGTTTGATGTGTTATTTGTTCTTCCCCTTCCCTGCTTATTTTGATTCAGTTTCTTACCTGAAAAGTTATCTTACAGATTAACTTAGAGACCACTTTACTTTAGTTGCAACAATGGTCACAGAGAGAGTGCTCGTTGTTTTGATGACAAAAATGTACCCAAAACAGCACTCAACACAAAATATATGTAATGTATAAGTGCATTATAGCAGGACTGAAGTACCTGCGAAATACTCCACAGTCAAGGGTTTATAGGTACTACTTTGGATGCTTTAAAAATGAAACTGTTTAGAAATCAGGACTCATTTGTACTTAATTAAAACACATAACTTAAGCTGGTGAAAAAGCTACTTAAGCTTTTTATAGTCTTGATCTACCTTTGAGGAAAAGAGACAATTTACATGACTGTAAAGGATGTCAAGTGGCCTGTGCTGTCTGCATCTGTGTCTGTGATACACATGCAGAATTGGCACTGCACACCGGTGTGTCCAGTTACCCGGGACAACGTTGTACCTGAATAACTGAATCATTTCACTTTGAGGAGTTCATTGTTTTAAACGTAGCCTTCAAAAGCTAAAAATCTGCTCTACTCTTCCCAAGTCAGGCTCTTCTCTGCAGGCTGTCCGGCATATCTGTGGGAGCAGACCAGAGCAGACCAGATCCAACTCAGAAGCTCTCTCCTCTTCAGGGAAGCCCTGCCTTGGAGTGATGGTTGTCATGGACTCTATTTCCTTCCAGCAGAACTCTTTCAGGAGTTTCAGTTGTAGGAATGTAGAATCCCCGAAGACAGGGGGCTAATGTGTACGTCTCAAACACCGATGTCCAGATGGCTCTGGAGCTGACCAAGGGTTGATATCAGTAACAGAGGAGGAGGTTGGTGATAACCGATGATTGTTGGTAATAACACACTATGGGAAAGCACAAGATGTGGCTGGAGAAGAGTTCCGTGTGGAGACAGGACAGCACTTTTGAAAGGCCTCACAGATATAGTAGCCCAGATAAGACACTAAAATAAATGTTATTGCAAAATCCTAGACAGTCTTGGCACGAACACTTACGAGTTGAATCAAACCCTCTTGGGAAGGTCTTTTCTTCCTGCGGTCACAGAACTGATGGGATAATCGGAGTAATAGCAAGTTGAGAGAACACAATATTGAAGTAAGAAAACACGTACCCAGAAGCTGGGATGCCCCAAAATCAATCCTTCAAAAAGTAACAGGGATGGGAAGCTACTCAATCCCCTGTGAGCTGTCTTCCCAAACAGAAAAAATGAGGTAGAAATATTTACCTGTGCTGACCATTTATGACTAATTTCTCCAGGCACTGGTAAGAAATTAGTCAGCAAGCCCACATCGTGCAACTTCTAGTTTGAGCTCTTTTGTAGATTCATGGTTCAATGCATCTTCTTTAGGTTAAATCCTCTTTCATTTAAAGGATATTAAATGTCAAACTTGTAAAGGATTTTAAGTGAGATATTGTCAAGGCTGAGGTGATAAGTCAGATTTTACAACGTAAGCCACAGAAGCCATGTTTAATCAATATCAATCTCTTACTTCTATGGAGAATGATAATTCATGGTCTCAAGTGGACAGTGTGCATCCGAGCAAACAATCCTGATCACTTCAACACTTAACAAAAGGAAGAGACTTGCAGCTTCAGCTGAGAGTCAGGACACACACATCTCATCACCAGTTCTGCCAGCAACACAATATTTCCAATCAGTAAAAAGTCAGTAAAACACAAATAACTATGGAGGCAGAATGACTTCAGTGGAAATTAGGTAAAATGCAGGACAAAGAGCATCACATGCTCCTTCTATGAATGTGTCCCATTCTTTGACACCCTAAGACTTAATGTACACCTGTGCAAGTGTGACAAGAGCGTTTGGGATCTCTGCTAACAAAACGTGCCTTAAGAGGGAAAAAAAAAAAGGTATTCTTTCCCTGAGGTATTCACTAACTGACTGCTTCTTTACCAAGCCCCAGTTCATTCTTGTGCTCTTCTTCCTGCAATGCCATCCCTTCTGAAGTACCTTACCATGGAGCTGGGGAGTGGTTGTCACTAACACAGCCATCTCTGTCTATACGGATATTTTTTTCTTTTGATATTAACCAAGACAGAATATGAAGACAAATAACCCATACAGCTCTTTAGATCAAGTAATACAGAACAAGTGCAGTCCAGATAGCACTCTACAGGTTGACTTGGCCTACAAAATGTTTCTGTAGAGCCCAATGCTTTTTCCTTCATAGGCATAGGATATTGACTATTGCAGCAACAATTTCTGCCCAAACAGAGGATTTCTGTCTCCTGTTGTCTTTTCCATCTATTCAGAAGCAGCCAGCCTACTGCTGCTGCTGGTGTGAGAATGGGGCATGATAACTTCTGCTGGTGAGCAGTGACCCATGTTAGCATTTGTAACTGCTGCGGTCACTCCTACCTGGCTGTCATCTGTCATATTCTCTGTTCCCTTCCTCCTCACCTTCCCCCTGGTAGAAACTTGGCTTCCCTTTGCAGAACCATATTGGACTGACGTGGTTGTATGTCCTTTCTTGCATCCAAGGGCAGGAAGAGAAGTATTGCTCTTGATACAAGAGAATAATAGGAAGATTTATGAGCAAGATGGTTGGAGGAAGGGCAGAAAAGAAAGAGAGCCTGCTGCTGTCGGGGAGTGAAGGGATGCTGGGACATATCAATATCTGCCACCTCATTTAACAGCTGTGTGGATGGCTGTAGGTGAGGACAAGAGCAGTTCTGTCTAAAGAGAGAAGGACACGAAGTGAAAATCTGCTGAGAGGGATGAGGTAGAGGGTGAGAGGGCTGAAGTTTCTTTAGCCATGCTGCAGAGAGGGGATAAGGCTCTGGGCATACTGGCTTAAAGTCAGATCCTGCCCTTGCAGTTTCTCAGACTGCAGTGGATCACACTGTGCAAACTGTGCAAAAGCTGACTCCATAATAATGTAGATATCACTTATAAATAGGAATGCACTAAAGCCTCTCTAGCTCAGCCTTTCCATTTCTTCAACTCCGTGAGCAGCTTCTCCTTATAGAGGAATTCCTGTGAGTAGTTCAGTGTTTATACAGTGAACTAAACCATTGGTTTAAATCACTTGAGTGCAATGTCATTTATTTTAGGAAAGGTTTAAATCAGACTGAAGTTGCATAAATCTAATTAAGAAAAAAACAAAACCTTCTCTACTGCAAATTTGCATTAAAATGTATAATGAGCTATAGGCAAGTTCAAAATCAGTATTTACATGCTTTCAGTGAAGCCTAAGCAGAAATTATGTTCCTAAAATAAGTGTTGTTAAATTACCTCAAGCAATCTATAAAACCACAGTTTGATGGTAAAACAAACAAAACATTTTTCTTAGCCACCAAAGTCTCTAGATTTATGCTGCAAATCTTGAAAAATATGATCCTTGGAGGCACCACAAGTAGCTGTCTAGTCACAAGTTTGTTACAAAAACCAAAACGAACAAAAAAACCCAAACCACATCATCCTACACATTATTGTCACAATGTTTTTCATCTAGAAACACATTAAAACAAGTCTTCCCATGGCTTCCATCTTTCTAATCATGAAAGACATTTAGATCTAAAGAAGATCTAGACCTGTCCCTAGAAAACCTTTTTCTGTAAAGTTGTAAGGCTGTCACAGCTACAATGCCACTACTTTTATTACATTTCCAACAATTCTGTTCCTAAATATTGTAAACCCCACATTTAATCGTAGGGGATCATCACAATTAAAACTGAGCCATGTAATTTGTTTTGGTCCCAAACTGAAATATAGTGTCTTTAAGCGGACCAAATTTATATAGCTGGCTTTTAAGACTAGTGGGAAAAAGTATCAAAAACCTTACTGAACTCAGCATTTGACATTTAGAGTGAGACTAAGTTACACACATTTAAGTGTCTCTCTGTAGTTCTCCAAGTGTGATTTAAACGCTTAGGATCTTGTTATAGATAAAGAATATCTCTTAGTATGACGAGTAGAGCCTGTAAAGAAATGTTACTGGAAAAATATATCTAGTTTAGAGAAAATTGAGTCATTCTCTTAACCTTCTTGGCTTTTTAAAGTAAGACTTTGAAATCAGCCACCTACCCAAGGTGTCCTCTGCAAACTGAGACTCCTCATGGTATCTGAAGTATTTTCACAGGCTTTGAAAATGTTATAGGGGACAATGGACCAGAGCTTTTGGAGCAGCAGCTGTAGGAAATATCCTAGGACACTTCAGATGTCACAAAATTTCTATGTTTGCCATTTGAGACAGCATATCAATATCATAAAAGATCTAATGCAATTAATATCTGTGCTTTTAATCTTTTTCTGGACTCCTAAATTGTTAGGGAAGCATTCAGTTAGGAGTTAGGATTTTAAGAATCTGGGAGTGAGAGAATATGCAGAAGTACAAAACAGGATTTTTGAAAGAAGAAAATATATTCTTCAAATATTTTCAAAAAATATGGTATAAATATTGTAATTGCAGTAAAGCCTAGTAGCCCTCAAATAGCATGAAGGTCATATAGAGCAATGACAAACATAAGCGAGAAGTTTTGTCTTGTGGAGTTTACCATTGTACATTGTATCAATGCAATTGGTTGCACGTATCTACAGTTTCCTGCAGTCATTTATAGGACTAAGGTTCCATCTTCTCACACCTTGTCTTAAAATCTGCATCTTGACAAAATTATTCTAACTTGGATGTTTTTAAAAGACTTAAACTGAAAATTGGAACGTGTATGGTAAAGTCATTTTGTTACAGAGCTAAAATAAAAGGTGTAATATTTATTTAGCCTTATTTGGAAAGTTACCCAATACAGTCAATAGAAGAATGTTTTGCTAAATTGGGATAACAGGAAATCAGAGGATGAACTTTCCAAGCACAAAAGAAGAAGAATGTAACTCCTTCTCAGAATCACTGATATAAAGAGATTTACCATTTCATTAATGAAAGACTTAAAGCTACGTATTTCCCCTTGGAAAGGTTTGTGACCTTGGAGTTAGATTTTGTCATCTGCTGGCCAACATTCAAGGTTATGCAAATAGTTTAGTCTTGATATCACTATCATCTAAAGTCTTCGTAGTTTGTTGGAGATTTGCTTCTCTATGTAATAACTTATCTCTGATGTACTTTGCTTATAAAGTGAAATTGCTGGCAATGTGCTTTTGTGGGGAGGATGGAGGAATATGTTTGAGTTTTTAAAAATCTATAACTGTAATAATGAGTGTTTTTACATTTGGTTTTGTTTTAGCAGCATACCCTCTGTTTCCTAGTACTCTCCAAAAGAAGCATTCATTTACCAATAGATTGTGCCATTGTGCTTATTCTAGGCACAATAGGGGTATAAAACAAACAAAAAAAAATCTTTTTTTTCCCTGCCAAATGTATGCTATTTCCACAAATTTAAATTAAAGCAATCAGAAGTGTTTTTAAGGGATTTCAGTCAAAGATGGTAATTAAGCTAAATGTTTCTCCAACACCTGGGAATAACCTTCTTTTGTGTTTGATATAAAGTGTTATTGTCCTGTGACAACAGTAACACACACGTGTTTTGCTGCAGCCTAGGTGAGAAAGGGAGATAATTTCTCCGGTGATGGCTCAATTCAAGTTGATATAACTTTACCGACTAAATTCATACCAGGACTCTTGCACATAGTCCATGCAGAGTTCACAGCAGTGAAGACCCTAATGACCAGGAATGGGCACAGGTAAGAACCCCTCATACAAGAAGACTTAACTGTGGGACAGCAATTTTGATTTTAAGTGCTCTCATTTTGTAAGATTACAGTTTTCTCTGAAGTTATGATATTGCTGATACATGTTAAATTTAACACAGGCTTTAAGCTATTTTGTTTGCCTCTCCTGCTGCCAGAGATGAACCAATAACTGTGAAGTGAAGGGATTTTCCAATCTAACATTAAGTTAATATGTGACTGAGGTGGTTCACACTGGGATTCCAACGAGTGCTCATGATGCCCGCTGCTCAGTGACATTGAACAGCACAGGCAGAAAGGTCACAGAAGCTGAAAATCCTTGCACTGTGTAACCTGTTTTTCCTCCACAGCATGGCTTTGTGGTACAAGTTATTGACAGCTGAACTGCATCCGGTACCAGCAGCAGTCTGGCTGCAGAAATCAAGTTCACTACTGTGGTAGCAGACACTCATCCATACTTACCACCAATATCAGTGCTAACATCTATGCCAACACTTATTTCCATCTGTTAGTTCCATATTGACCCAAAGATGCAGGGGAGATAAGCAGTGTTTTTATTTGAGATGAAAGGAAATTACTTAAGCATATATTTTAAGAGAGATTATATTATTTTATGCATAGTTTTGATTAATTTCAAATGAGAGAATAAATTGAGGACTACAATTTTTTTTTAAAGTACTGTGGCAAGAACAATAACAATGAAATCATTTCATATAAATGAACTCACCTGTCAATGAGCCAGATTATGAGCTCAATTATATTGATATGAATCTGTAATACCTCCACAGAAAGCAATTAATCTTCTTGTTATTCTCACCATTTTAATTGCAAATAGAATCTGCTGTGACATGCCCAGGCATCTGAATGTGATGACCTTCAAGGTCTTGCAAAGACCTTGAAAACATCAGTGTTACTCTAAGCTGCTTATCCATACTGGTATCAGTGACCCTAAGCCAATTAGAAATAACTACAAAATTCTAAGAACAAAGGTGAAGACATCAGAATGACAAGAGGTGCTTCTGTCTGTTCTCCCAATTTAATATAATGGTATAGACATAGACAGGTAGATAATAACCTTTTAGAGTTACTTATGGAAGATTTTCTTGTGGAGTTAATTGCATGGCAGAAAGTTTCTGGCACTGAGCTTCCTTGACAGTGCTTGTTGAGGAAGGTCAATGAGGAACAGCTGACAAAGTAAGAGAAGAGTACCTTAGAACATCACCACTAAGCAGCCTGGTGAAGATTGTTACAAAATATTTGACAAGGATGCTAAAAACATGGAAGCCAGCTGAAAACTGCTGCAGGAAAATGAGAATCACCCAATGAGCACTTATGGTATCTATATAGGAATGTCCAGCGATGCCTTAAGGTCCTTTTAGTTTTTTTGATTTTTCCAATTTTTATAAGTTTTATAAGTAGTTATATAGCAGAAGTAGATTTTAGAAGCAACAGCATTCATTCCCTTACCCTTAGCATAGTAACTACAATCCTTTTACCCCAATTCCCCATATCAATATCCCCTGAATTCCATTAGAAATGTTTAGTCTCTCTTTAAGATAGGCCTCTTTTGTTTGAGGACATCTAATCCTGGCCTGAATCACAAGAGTACAGTCAAGAACTAGGTAACCATGTGGCCCCTGTACCCTGAAGGAGATGAAAATGATGAAGAAAAGGGTCTTGAAGACCCCAGCCCCAATTACCCAGGGGCAGGACTGGGGGTGGACCAGGGAAAAAGCCAGGGGGTGGAAAAATCTGGGATTGGACAGAGAATATCATAAATTATAACATCTGTAACAGAAGCAGTGGGCATGTCTTGTAACCCTATGCCTTAGGAATTAAATCCTTTCCTTATCTCACCTTCAAAATTAAGTTGCCTCAGAGTTTTTTCTCCCTAAGTTTTCTTTTAGGCATCACCAGATAACAGGACTAAATGGGCAAAATTCAAAATCTTGAAAAACCATCAAAATTATGTATTACCATTTAAGAGACACATTAGAGTAAGTCATAGAAATGGAATGTTTACACAAAAGCAACTAATATCTGAGAGTAATTTAAGATGTATTTTTTCTATATATTAATTTTTCTATATGTAAAATTTGTCTATATGTTTTATTTGCTCTCGTTTCTGAAAAAGTGATAGTAAAAGGTAAAAGACACAGAGTACTTCAGAATAAATGTAAAAGGAGAAAAACGGATGTATGAGGTGTGCTGCAGACTGCCTAGTAAGAGGGAAATATTGAAGAGTTTTGAACAATTACAATGAACAATGGCAATGAAGAACCTGAATTAGACACACATTTTTTGAAAATAATATGTTAGAACTCAGAAAAATGTCATTAAACATTTATTAAGACCAACTTTTTCTTTAGAAGATGAAAGAAGTTATCGAAGAGCCATTCTTGATTTAATTCTGACAGATAGAGAAGAGCTGCATAAGTATTTGGTATGAAAGGATGACATAAAACCACTATGAGCTGAATAAAAAATATTCTCCCACCACAGTTAATGATTCATTGCTAGGCTATGAAGATATTTCAGGTATACCTCTATACCTGTATACCTCTAAAGTGGTTCCTGATCAGTTCAGTATTTCCTGTAATAACTGAGGTAAAGAAATAGGAAATAGACTTATTGATTTTTAAATTATTTTAATAGTTTTTGGATGTACCCTCCAGAGTCTGCATCTCCTATCTGTTGAGGATTGTTATCTCATACCAGTCTTCTAACGAGTGGCTCGCAGGAGTTCCAGAATCCCTGACCCACTGTTCCAAATGCAGAAGACAATTTCCAAATGCAAAGATGTAATCTACAAATTTACATATATTTAGTATATTTTTTATCCCTTTTAACATCATTTTTCTTTTTGGCTATCTCCTTCAGTCAGGCAACATGCACTTTTTAGTTGACTACTTAAACTTATATGGAATATTTGTTCCTAGCTGCACTGCAGTTCAAGTTCCACATCTTAAAGTACTGTGGCTGGGAAAATTTGCAGTCTATGTTTAACCCTTGATAAAATATAGGAGCTGTCTTGTGCTTCTCTAATTCTCTGATGAGCTGCAGACACTGGTACGTTGTCTATGTGCTTGCTACCAGTGTTATCAATATCCCTGCTGAAATAGTCAACCTCCATCTCTTTCTGGCCCGCACAGCTTTGCCTTAGACAGTGTGTTACTGGTTTTTTTTCCTTTGGTGTGAGGACCAACACACATCAGTCACTTCATTTGACATCTCAAGTGGCTCCCATCCCACAATAATCACCAGCTGAGACAGACCCATCACAGTGGCACGTAGATGGCTGACACAGATTCTTGACACATTAAGGAGATAGAGACTGTTTAAAGTTATGTTTTGCTTGCAACCTCACCATTTTCTTAAATAGCTAGTGCATATTCTCAAAATATGCAGTATCAGGAGAAGCATCATGTTCGTGTTGATCTCCTAGCTGACACCTACCCACAAGGTATTTATTCCCAACTGATTCCAGCAATGTTATTCACTCTCTGCCATTGCTTTAAACTTTCCATTTCACACACTGATTAGCTCAGTAATATTATCAGTTTTCTTTCTAATCTGTGAAGCACTGATGAATTCAAGCAGGGCCAGGAGGGAGGTCACAGACAACCTACAAGGCAGCATTAAAATTCAAAATGATCTTGAGAAACTAAGGAAATTAGATGAAATCTAACAAGATGAAATTCAATAATGAGAAGTAAAAGGCACTGCAACCCAGAAGAAATCATATGTGTAACTACAAAATGAGGAATAGTTCACAAGGCAGAAATGTACCAAGTGAGACCTGGAAATGATAGTAAATTCTGAGGAGAATGAAAGTCAACAGAGAGAGGATAATTCAAAACTGGTGAGTCTTGTTCTGTGGTTCTTTAAGACCATGTCAGAGGTAAGATATGGGAAATAATGATTAAAGTTCACCTACCACTGTTCCATTTGAAAATTGTAAGCACTGTGGTGGAAGACAGACAGAACCCTGAAAGTTTGAAGGAGAAACAATAAGAGAAAAAAAAATTATACTACATGAATTATAGAAAAGGTTGAAAAAGATTGATTCCTTTTGTCTACAGAAGGGAAGACAGATACTGAGACAGGTTGGCTATCTTCAATATGTAAAATGGTATTATAAAAAAAGGCGATGATTAATTGCTTTCTACATCCACAGGGGATAAGGGAAAAACAGATTAGTTTAACTTGCAAAAGTGTAATAAGAATCACATTCAGACTACAAGGGAGTAAAGCACTGGAATAGAGTATTGAAGGAAGCTGTAAAATCCACCCCACTGGATATTTTTAAGAAAATGTTTTCAGAAAAGCATCTGACAGAAATGGTTAAGATATACCCATCTTGTCTCATATCTAGGGGACAGATTAAAACACATTCTCTTGAGATCCTGTCAAGATTTATGTTTCCATGGTTTTTAGATATTTGGAGATAGAAGTAATGGTATTTGAAAATAGCTAGAAAAGTTGTAGGGGTGGTAAGGGTGAGAAAAGCATTGAAACTTGAAAAAGAAATCTGAACTCACTAGTCCATTGAAGATGAGTATATTAAATTAGATCCACAGCATGTATTTTTAAAATGCTTCAAGGATATTGAAAGGATGTGGATACCCTTGTTTTATACCACAACTACATATTCTAAGTAGAAATGAAACACTGAATTTGTTTTGGTTTTGTTTTAAATAGGACATCTCTAGGACTTTGAGAGCACATTTATCTTCTTGGGTGTGTGTCAGTTCACTAATTTTAGCCTGCAGCAACTTCAATATCTATGCCTGAGTTTATCACCCCAGATATCTTTTGTAGTCCATAAAAGGAAATACACAAAATAATGCATGATTCATCTGATCAGTTTAGAAACCTGCTTTAGGACGAGATTAGGTGTGCTGTGTAAATATCTGGTTTCCTCCAGAGGCTGTGAAGTCTAGGCTTCATTCTACTCACTACTCAGCATCTCAACTACCATCCTCCTTCAGAAACCAACAGAAAGCTGACTGTAGAACGGATTTTAACACTGATTTGTCGCAATTCTAGATTTATTCTGAATGAGAAGATTCTCCATCCTTTATTTTTGCTTTCAATATGAGAAAAGGTAACCCAAATATCAGACTAATGTTCATAATTTAAAGAACCCGTGACTTCCTCGTTCATTACAGGCCTCTTACCCTAGATGCCATATACAGAAAATATCAATAATGATACTTCCCAGGTGTGTCAAATAGTTTAACTGATTATTATTTGGGTAAAAGTTTGATTTTTTTTTTCTGATAAAAATCACTCTGCACACTAGGAATCAAGAAAATGCTGCTTCTTACATAGGAAGATGAATTGATATTTGTGTCTATCATGTAAACTTGTTCTGTTTCACTTGTTTCATCTGTGTAATTATCTTGCACACATTTCAGCTTCCAGACAGCAACTGTTTCATTGCCATTTCCTTTCCCAGTTCATCCTTATAACTAGAAAATTGCCTTCAATAAAAGGTGCCATTTTCTAAGTATTACTGCTGATAAATTCCCAGTCTCATATCCTATTGATCTGGAGAACCAGATTATTCAACTCTATGTTGTTACAGGAAGACAACACTGCTCTTCTTTTGTGCATTCTTAATATTACCTGAAGAAGATGCAGAATTTACGTCAGTCTAAACCTTAAAAATTGCCATTACCAGCTCATGAAGCAGATTGACAATCTCTTTCTATAGGCAACTTTCTTAAATTATCTGTACATACAGATAGAAAGGTAGAACATTGTTGAGTCTAATTCTTCTACCTATGTCAGTATGTAGGAATTAGCCTCTACTGATTCACATCCATTGAAAAAGGGATGATGCTTCTCCCTCTTTCTCTAACTACAACTGTAGCAGTACCAGCTTTGTGGAAAAGAGGTTTGAATTAGAAGAGAGACAAAACAAGCTTTTATTTCCAGTGCAGAAATATTGAATGACATTCAGTCACTTACAATTTTCTCTGGTTTATATTTAGAAATAACAAATAAGACATGGGACCAAAAGACCCAGGGTCTCAAAATCCCTGGCATCCTGAAATATGCACATGCAGGCTGGAGTGAGCTTGCCAGAAAAAACAGGACAAAGGTCCTGCATGTATGCTTCATACATAACTGTATTTTGGAAATCTGTATGGAAAATGGCATTCTCAAAAGTTCAGTCTCTTCTCCATAAATATCCCATTTCAAAGAGAAAAAGAGACGTGAATGCTGGTTTTCTACCAAGAATTGTGTGAAGCTCCTGCTTACAGACCCTCTACTGTTCTGCAAATTCAAAGAGGTGAAAATCAGTCTTTAAGGTTTGATTATGAAATTTTCAACACTTGTCCATAAAAAATAATCTTTATAAAAAAATTATTAGTGACATTTTGATACTCAGTCTTGGCACCACTCAGCTGTTAGAATGTTGTATAGGGAGACTGCAATGACATTGAAAGCTGAACAGCAGGGATGGGATGAGCAGTAACAAGGCGAAATGCAAGGTTATGCATTTAGGCTTAGAGAAAAAGCTATGTGTTTATAAGATGGAAAAAACAGTGACGGTGAAAGTAATCAGTGGATCAGCTGGAAACAGGTTGACTATGGGCCACCAGCATGGTGCATCCTTAAATATGACAGATGAGATACTGAGACAACTCAGATGAGATAATTCCAGCCTTCCTAGAGAGCATTCAATGAGAATGTACTGCGCACTTCTGGAGGAAAAAAAAAAAGGATTATTTAAACTAAAAATATTATATTAGCACAGGAGCTGTTAGGTATAATCTGAAGCTAATTACATTTAAATAGGAAATTGGGAGAAATATTATTACTATTTTTTATGAGTTTCTCAATATTAGTAAAAGGGCTGGCAGAGTCATTAACTCTAAGCTGGGAAGATTATGGCCTGTCAGTGATGTGAGGAAAGTGGATATGATGATAATTTTTTTTCTTTCATGTTAAAAGATTTTTTCATACTGGAAGCAACATAGTATAGGTGATGCCAGAGTGAATTTCTGGATTCCCTGCGCTGTCACAGAAATCTGCAATGAAAATTTCTGACTATTAGTGACCAGAGAATCTACATAAAGTAATGGCTTCTACTAGACATTCTTCTGCAATTCTTTCTCTTTCCTCTCATTTTAAAAGCTAAATCTTACAACCTTATCACCAAACCTTATCAGCCCTGTCCTCATGATTCTTCTCCTGGAGCTGTTGAATTAGAATCCTCATTCCTTTGTCTACAGGCTAATTTTTTTAATGCATATGAAACCCATTAAGAAAGTAATTAGTAAAGATTTTCAAGAAGGGAATATGATTTTGACATGAAGATATCCCATGTGCTAATTAGTTAAGGTTCCAGCAAATATAACTGAGAACTTTTTAGGTGCTTTTCTCTTTAATGTGATCATTGGAGAAGCAGGAAGAGAAAGTAAGATTAGCAAAGCTTTCTCATTTATTATGTTCATTCTCTGCTGTCATGTAATTATATCTGAGTTAATCTTTTAGTTAATTATAAGTCAAGTGACGAAGAAACTCAAAAGCACTAGCATATCATCCTAGTAAGAATGTTTCTTTTTGAGAGGGAAAGAAAATGGATTTTTTATTCCCTCTTAAACTCATTTTTGAGCAGTCACTGACATCTTACTGAATAGGAAGAAAGTTAAAAGATTTGTTCTTGATATTAACTTCAATAGTTGCGCTTCTAGAATGAGAAAATATTTCATGCATACTGCAAGAGAAAAAAATTTAATGGCTAAAGGTGTCACCTTGAATAAGAATTTTATAGATCTGTGTTTGTCAGTCTGCAACCTGAAGTGCTTAAACATATTTACGTGTAAAATAATCTCTTCTTTTAGCAACAATATTGGCACTGTGCCACAAGATGCATTGAAATAATTTCACATATGATAGCTGTTTTTCCACAGTTAATATACATTAAGAAAACCTGTTCTTCTTTCCAGTGCTAGAGAAATTGCATTATTACTTACTTTGACTAAGCTCATGAATTAATTTCATGTTCACACATTCAGTCTCACTAACATAGTACCTTTCTAATAACACATGTCCAAAAAGATGCTGAAAGTGGTTTTCATCTGATTTAACTTATTAATCATAGGTCAAAATCTGCAGTTTCTTCAAAACACTTTAGTGTTTGCTTGTACACAAATTCAGCCATTCACATACTTCATGAATAAAAAAATTCAATGTTTTAAAATGTTCATTTTGTTCATCTCCTACAGATAGATAATTTATCTTTCCAAGTATTATCAAGTATTGTTCATTACAGTTGTACAGTATTGTTCAGTTCAGTTTTTTAGACATCTTTCCTGCCCCTGAAGGTATGCACTAACAATATTAATTTTTCACATGCACTCTTAATAGTTGAGACATAAATGTCCAGGTTGGTAACTTGTGTTACCCATTATTGAGATATACAGTGCTTTGTCTAATATGTGAAGGAACTGGCTTCAGTAACATCAGAGGTCCCTCCCACACTTATGTTCCCTTGGCAATATGCAAAAAGGTGGAATTAAGGTCTTATAAAATATGGACTATGTCCCTACTCATTCATTAATGTTGTAAAAAAAACTAATTAGAAAAAAACTTATAAAAATAGTTTATTTTACAGGGTTCTGTCAATATTGTTGCCTTTTTTGGTTTTCGCTCAAATTGAAGTGTCTGGTAGTATCAATATTTTAATGTGAAATGCACATATCTAATTTTTTCTTCCACTTAATTTTCTGAACTGTTTTATTTTGGAAAAAATCAAACTTTTCAGTGTTTATTAAATTCAAATTCTTTAAACATATATTTCTCCCTGACTTTGATTCATCAATACTTTTTAAACTTTATTCTCTTTTAGAAAGAGATCAATTTTGAAACCTCAGAATTGTCTTTAAAATGAAATTTCTTTTCTCTCCCAAGCATGGATGGTTGCTCATGAAACATACTAATAAGGTCAGGAATTGGTGTTTTTTCTATTTCATAGGCAAGATATTGGTGCACAGTGAAATTATCACTGTGCAGTGATAATGTACCTATCAGTGAAGGCAGGTGGATACTTGTGAAAGACACAGTTGGAGTTCTTAGAATTAGGAATTGGGAGGCTGGTGAGTAGATCACTTAGCCTACATTTATAAAACTAATTGTAGGTAGATATGAGATTTTCAGTTTATGTTTTAGCTTCCATGTGTCATCCAATCCAAACAGCTGTATGCATGCAATGCTATAACACCGTAAACTAGACAAAGGCAGCTACTGCAGCCAACTCTGAGGCCTTTAGCAAAAGAGGGACCTGCTGGAGTGAGTCCAGAGGAGGGACATGAAGATGCTCAGGGGGCTGGAGCACCTCTCCTGTGAATACAGGCTGAGAGAGGCTGGGGTTGTTCAACCTGGAGCAGAGAAGGCTCTGGGGACACCTTAGAGCACTTTTCAGTACCTAAAGGGGCAACAAGAGAGCTGGAGAGGGACTTTTTAT
The DNA here is from genome assembly GCF_001715985.3 of Manacus vitellinus. Classification (NCBI taxonomy): domain Eukaryota; kingdom Metazoa; phylum Chordata; class Aves; order Passeriformes; family Pipridae; genus Manacus; species Manacus vitellinus. The sequence goes on from NW_021938999.1 coordinate 16,289,448, forward strand.
GAGGGCATGTAGTGATAGGAAAAGGGAGAATGACTTTAAACTGAAAGAGGGCAGGTTTATTTTTGATATAAGGAAGAAATTCTTTCCCACGAGGGTGATCAGACATTGAAAGACGTTGCCCAAAAAATTTGTGGATGTTCTATTCCTGGAAGTGTTCAATATCAGAGTGAATGGGGATTTGAGCAACCTGTTTTAGTGGAAGGTGTCCCTGCTTGTGTCAGGGGGGTTTGAACTAGATGATCTTCAAGGTCCCTTGCCACACAAACCATTCTGTGACTCTATGGTTCTTTTCTATTAGTTATGTATTAAGTAGGCACCTCTAGCCTAGCAAGGAAGGCTGTATACTCCCTAGGCACCAGGTTTTACTTAGCACCAAACCAGAGCTGACTCAGAGGAGTGGAAGAGATGACTTGTACCTGACCTATTTCTATAGGCATATTTAATTGATTTTATTCAATCACAAGCTTTTCCAAGAAGGAACTCTGACCTCGACATTGTTCAGCATTCATTGAATATTTCAAGAAAAATATAATCTTAAGTATATATGGCATTTAGAGGGCATTACTTTTACTCTTATGCTATTTGTACACCCAGGGTGCTCAGGAATATTTCCATTTCTTCTGCATTCTCCAATTAAGCAGACAGCACGAAATGGGCAAATAGCACCATTAACAGTAAAAAAGAAAAACTATTCTCTTTTTAGAATGAATCCAAAAGCATTTGCAAAACAAGAACCTCTCTTGTAAACAACCAGTTGGCTTCGCAACATTGTGTGCTGAGACCTCACAGGTAGCTGTGGAGCTGCAGCAGGCCTCTTGCAAGCAGCTCACGGTTCTGTTACTTTTCTCGCTCTTCATCTTTTCTTGTGCCTGTGCTTGTGATGCCTGACTCCCAGTTCAACAACAGCTCCTCTGCTGCTCAGGAGACACAAATATGAGCACAGTGGATACAGAGACCCGGTGTGCAACAGAGAAAAATGCCTTCAATAATTAATGAGAGAATGGGACGTGGAACCACTAAATCCAGTCTGAAGTTGATTACAGAGCTGTCAGTCATCTGCAGGGCAATGTAATGAAACAGAACAACTCAGCAGTCAGGGTATGTATGAAAGTCATTTCCTATCACTTCTGCACATTTTTTTTGTGGACTATAAAACTGACAATTGGATTATTGAAAGAAAAAACTGATGAAATATGTCTGTTTTGAATGGGAACGTCTCTCAGTAATACAGCCCACACACACTCTGTCCTATTTTTATCCAGACTCCAGGAAATAAGTTATTCAAATGTATTTAAATGAGCTTTCTACCCCACCAATATAGTTTCATACTGCCTCATCTGTTGTGTCATGAACATAAACCACCACAGATTAAATTTATATCTAATTATTTTGTTCCTCATATATTCTTCTATTCAAGACATGTCCCTAAAATGGCTGTCTTGTGATTTTGAAATCTTACACTGTTCTTTACCTGAAGGAGGATTCTGATCTGTTTCTCAAGGCCATTTTTAATAACAAGTCTAGCATCAGGTAAATTTTTGGTTTAGAAAAACAAAAAGTACTCAGTTCTAATTTTTGTGTGATTGTTTCTGTTTTTGTTTTTTTTTTTATCCAGATGATCTGGATTCAAATTTCTTATGAATTCTTATTGAATTTATTTAACATAATGAGGTTTGAAAGTAGATGACACTAGAAGTGCAAGGTTACATGGCTCTTTTTTCTTTCCAGAGCAAGTGCCCCTTGTCTATACCCTACTAACATGCCAGAATAGGTCTGTTTTGAATTGTTATCTACCATATAAAGTCTTCCAAAGAACTCAGAACATTTTTGAGGGTTTTGTCTGTTCCTGCTACTATTTTATTTCTTTTAAGGAAGGAAAACTTACTCAGGCTCAATCCTACAGTCTTCAAACATGGTGGGCAAAATTCTACATCAGGTTACGTCTATTACAATTTTATCACTGATTTAATAATTTCAAGATTAGCCAGAACAAAGATTATCAACTGAGCAGAACTATAAACTCAGAGTGATATGTTTGGAAGTGCAGCTCATCTTACTTCGAGGCTCTGTTCTGCTGCACAGTACTGCAGTGACCCAAGGGTCAGTGGTCTGCAAAAGCATCTTACAACCAACCTACTTTGTATAACTGTATAACTCCTTTCCAAATTTATAGGTTCAGCAAGCACTTACTCCCTATGATACTTTTCTTTAGCAGCTATGGTTAATACAAAAGTGAACAAAGTGGATAAGTGAGTAGTTCAACTTATGCATTTTTTTCTGTGGGTGCAGAAGGCAGACAGCACCATCTCACTGAATGCATTCAGTCACCAACAGTAAGCACATTTCCAGCTACAGTAATGGCCTCCATCTGCTTATACTGGCAGCAAATTTGATCCGAAGTTTCAGTTATGCACAAGCATAGGTGGCTATGGGTGCAAAACTCTGCATACAAGTGGCAAGGCGCTCTGCAAGAAATATCAGTCTTAATAATTGAAATGCTTTAAGCTTAGTATTTTAAGATAAGTAAACTTATCTGAGCTCTTAGACTGTAATTCTAGCTGCCTGGTGTATTGGTTATCCGTGTGGACACTAAGAGAGTGTCTTTTACCGTGTCCAAGCCTCTTTATAGTCTTTACTGTCTATGCTTCTGTGATCTAAAATGTTGTAACTGCAAATAGTGAAGGGTCTGTGGCATGATAGCTGACAGATGAGCAGGTCATACAGATAAGCAAGCTATGACATGCAGCACATAACATTCAATGCTAAGGTGAGAGGTACTATGTTCTTCAGCTGGCTAATGGGAAGATGTAGAGAAGACAAAGCCAGCCATTTTTTGGTGGTGGACAGTAAAAGGGCAGGAGGAACTTTATTATCACAAATGAAATCCCTTTTAGATTTAGGGAAAGGTTTTCACCAAGAGAAGAGCCTCTGACCTTGGAGATGCTCTGGACTCTGCTGAGGAATCTGGTCGGACTTTGAACCTATCACAAAACTGAGCAGGGTTTTGGAACAGATGTCCTCCTTATATGCTTTCCAAATATATTATTCTGTGATTATGTCATTTCATATTTCCACATTTTCCTCCATTTCCCATGTTCATACAATATACAATGATCCACTGTTTCGAGATGTCTACTTCAATGATCGCAGCTCCCTCTTTGATGACAGTATCATCATCTCTCTGCTGTGAGATCTTCCTTCTAAACTCACCACTCACAGGAACAAGGCCACGTCTCTTCACAGGAGCCAAATCTGCATTTGGTGTGTGCCCAGCTTCAAATACAAGACCTGTAGGAGAGGACAATCTTCCTATGTAGCTTCATGGCACTTCTCCATGATTTAAGCTATCCTTGGCATATGACTCAAACATTTAGCCTAGGCTTTATGTATAGGGAATGCACACTGGAAACTTGAGAGCTTTAGAACTGGGATTGCTCTGTAAGAGTTAGGACAAAGAAAATACGGAATTGGTATCCAGCAGTCTTCACTTGCCTTTTACTCTAGTGGGCATGTTGTATTCCTTGGAGGCAGTATGTATTGTCCTTTGTAAAGAGTCCATTAATGCGGGTTTTATCCCTCAGCCTAATAAGGCAGATGCTAGAGGGAGAGTTTTTGGAAAGGGTAGTGGGAAAAGCAAGTGGAAAAGCGCCAAAGCAATGTGGTGGAGTCACTGGCTGTGACAGCTAGGGAAACCCAGGGCTAACTTACTTTGCTCTGTGGGAATAACCTACAGCTCACAGTTTATGAAATAGAGAATATGTCAGCTGGAAACAGCAGGAGGAGTGGAAATATGTGACTGGGGACAGGAAAGAGAGCATGGAATAAGTCTGAAAAAACCTCGAGGGGGAAAAATGATCAGGAGTGCATGTCTAAGCTTGATGGATATTTTATGAAGAAACAAAATGCAGGCTCAAATTGTTTGTACATACAGCTAAATAACTTGAGCTGAGTATGCAGATCTGTGAACTAGCCTGTAAAAGCCAAATAGAAAACACTGGCAATTTTTCAAATGTGTAGAGCTAAAGTAGGAAAAAGCACAGAAAATTTAGGCTCTGAATTAGATATTCCAAAAGCTATAAAATTTAGAAACAGTAGTCCACTTTATGCCCCAAACAAGCACTAACTTTCTCATATTGTTGCTTTCACAAAAGAAACGCATGTACCATCAGTATATCGATGTCTGCCAGGGGCCCAACAGGTGTGAAGAGCCAAAGTTATGACCCCATTTCTTCTTATCGCTATAATCCAGAAGTTTTACTGCTAGGTAAGCACATTCCCTTTTTATTTTATTTTTACAGGGCACTGGGAGTAGAAGATGCCCAGTTGGTCCTGTCAGATGGTATGAGAGCAATGTTCAGGAGACAGTCCTGGAGGGTGGTTTGGAGGTTGGATCATTCCTCAGTGTAATCTTATGATACATCTGAAGTCAGAAATGCCAAGGTGTTGGCTTGAACAAACAACCCCCTTGAACAGCACTTGATGAGAAATCTTGGATCGGACCAAATGGTAGAAGGCTTCTACAAGCAGTTCTACAGCAATACATTTGTTTGCCAATAAGGACTGGTTAGGTTCTCAAAAAGCGTGGTCATTTATATCCATTTTCTGACATTATGATCAGACACTTATTCTAGTTTCAAGCTTTTATTTCATCATTATGGTAGAAGTGTGAAGACAGATGACAGCCAATCCAGACTCTGCTGCATGGTACAAATAGTCAATGACTAGTCTTCTGTGATACCTGACAGAAAAAAAGTTAACCTGACAACATTTTTAAAGAAATTTGAAGCAATGCAATGAGAATGAATCAGTATTTTATGGAATAAGTCTACAGGGTTTTTCGACTAAATAATTGCTGGCAGGAATCTGGTTTTGTTGGCATTAGAAAATGAGCTGAAGTTCTCTGCCCACAGTCAGGACAGACTGTTAAGTCTTTGTACAGAAAGCATACAGTACTTTTCACTGGAAATTCCTTTACTCCAAAAGATTGACATGCGGGCAGTATCTAATTAGGGTCTTTTATGCAGAGAAATTGCTGGAAAGTGAAACAGATAAGGCATAGACCAAAACCCCAGTCCAATTAGCCCCCTGTTCCAACCAATTCTGCAGCATCTTTTACTAATATGCTCTAGAAAAGAAATTATCTCAGAAGTGTTAGTAGGGGAATTTTCCAGGATTTTTCCCTCTGCACTAAAAATTCTGAATCCTCCAAAAAAACAGCCTTTCACAAAGCACCTTACGAAAACTGTCAAGATATCTGCTTTTCATTTCAAATTTCTTATGTAGAAATTTTGTCTTGTTAAAAGTCCATGGAAAAACACTTCAAAAATATAACAAAAAGTACCTTTTATGGCAGCATTATAGCCCATATTTTTTTTAGAAAATATGAATTTATGAGCAATTTTTGAAGCAGTTGTATTTTTATGCTCTATGGATTGAAAAAATGTTTAAACATTGAAAATATGAAAAAAGAAATCTTGAATAACTCCTCTGAAACTGAATAATACTGGAAAAACAGACCCAAAGTAGAAATGTTTTTGGAGCACAGTTCTGTTTTATGAAATTTATGCATCTATATACTGAAAAGTACTGACTTTACTTGAAATTAATCAGTAATTGCTTAGTAATGCATCTTGGTGAGGCTCCTATCCGGTTTTGAGGTGCCATGGCAACTTCTGCAACTGTGGCTATATCTCTGTGAACTTCAGTAAAAAAACTTCTGATATTTTATTTATTTTTGTAGAAACTGAAGAGTGTATGTTATAGTCTTTTTGTAAACATCTCAGGGTGGCATTCCTGCATTAGTGAGTACCTGGGAGGTGGTAGGAGGAATCTGTTGTCATCATTGTTCCCTATAAGAAGCAGGCACCATGGCCAAGTGGAGGTGATATTACTGCTGTAGGATATTCTGTATAAACACCTTGTGATGTGACCTGCATATTCCCACAGCCTCTGGTGAGAATTAACATTCATGTTTGTGACATGACCTGTTTCTCCCTGGCTTTTCAGTGTATCAAGGAGCTTGTTAACATCACCACCTGACTATACCATAACCAGCTTCTGCCTCTTCTTCTAGAGCATTATACAATGCTGTAGTGTTAACACAAGGTGAGACAGAGTAAGCACAATGTGGAGAAATGCAAAGCTTGTTAAAAAAGAATAATTTTGGAACACGTAAAAATAGAGCATTGAAGGAGCTGTGACAAAGCCATGTTCTGAGTTCTTTTTAAATATTTCTCTAGGAAATTTTCCATACATTCATATAATATTATTATAATTATTATACAAGATAATAAACTTCAATTTTAATATTTCAAATTTGTATAAAAGTTCTGTTCTTGCATTCTGTAAAAAGGTTTAATATTACTTTTTTCCTTTTAATTTTTTTTCTTTCTTCTTCTTCTTTATTATTAATTGCAATAAGACCCATGGAAGAAGCTCAGAATGAAAAGCCAGAAAGGTAAAATTTTCATTTGTGGGTTGATTGAGAACATACTTTTTAAAATAAAATAATTGAATTTATTGAAAGCTCAGGCTGCCACCTTACAGTTTTTAGCTTAGTGGTTCTGTGAGGCTCTGAGACATCTGCTTGCAAAGCCAAATGAGTTAGTCTGAGTGTTATGTGAGGTGTCAGGGGAGTCCTGGTGTCCTCCTAGCTCTGAGCACACTCCCAAGGTGATAGACGCATTTGTAACTTCTCAAGAACCCACCTCTGCTCAGGGTTTATGAGGTGGAGCATTTCTTTTCCATTTACAAGTGAGGTACAACAATTATAACCAAAACAACTCATAGAATCATAGAATACTTTGGGTTGGAAGGGACCTTTAAGATCATTTAGTTCAAACCCCCCACCATGGGTGGGGTTGCCACGCAACTTGCTCAAAATCCCATCCAACCCAGTCTTGAACACTTGCAGGGATGGGGCATCCACAGCTTCTCTGGGCAACCCGTGCCAGCGTCTGAACACTCTCATAGGAAAAAATTTCTTCCAAATATGCAGTCTAAATCTACCCTCTTTCAATTTAAAAGCATTCTCCCTTGTCCTATAAATCCATGCCCTTGGTAAAAGTCTCTCTTCAGCTCTTTTGTAGCCCCTTTAGATAACTGAAGGGGCTGTAAGGTCTCCCCGTAGCCTTCTCTTCTCCAGGCTGAACAATCCCAATTCTCTCAGTCTGTCTCCATAAGAGAGGTGCTCCAGCCCTCTGAGCATCTTCATTTCCCTCCTCTGGACTCACTCCAACATTTCCATGTCCTTCTTATGTTGAAAGCCCCAGACCTGGATGCAGCACCCCAGGTGGGGTCTCACAGGCACAGAGTACAGGGGGAGAACCACCTCCCTCAACCTGCTGGCCACACTTCTTGTGATGCAGCCCAGGATATGTTTGGCTTTCTGGCTCACAAACACACGTTGCCGGGCCGTGTTGAACTCTTGTCAACCAATACCCCCCGATCTCGCTCTCAGTCCGTTCTCCCAGCCTGTATTTATGCTTGGGATTTACCCTGTGATTGCCCGTGTTCTTCCTGCTCACCTTTTCAATGATAATTCCCTGCAAAGACAGCCAAACACCTTGGGAAAATCAAACATTCAAGGATCAGAAATCCATGCATGTTTTGTAGGGCTTGAAGGGATGCTTAGCTATGAAGGTCAACGTATGGTGAACACTTCAAAGTAAACTGCAGGGAATTCCTGGCTAGATTTTCTTCTTTTCTTCTGTCTCTCTGCAGAAAAATATTATATTGCCAAAGGCTTGCATTGAAAAGATGCACACTTTTATATTGCTGTAGTTGAAGCAGCACTGTCTGTATCATGATGGATCACATATACTCTTTTGGAGCCCGTTCTTCAGATGCAACTGCTTAATTAAATTTTAAGCATTATTGATTCAGTTTACACAGCCTATCCACTTCTAGCACCATTGAATCTTGAGCTGCTGTACTCTGTGGAAGCAAAAAAAAAAAAGAAGAAAATAAAGGGTTATTAAAAATGAAAGCATTTAGCTACAAATGCACTATGCAGAGCTTAATTACTGCTAGATCTCTAATACTCCTTCTTCTGCAAAATAGAAATCTAAAACAACTAAGAGATATTTTTGGGGCAGGTTCTCACATTGTGCAAATGAGGGCAGCAGAGTCTGTGCACTCAGTGATGCTAAAGCATTGTGGAGGGGAGGAACTGGCCTGATCTGTGTAAAAGTCTTTGATCAATAGAAAGACAAACCAGCTATTAGTCAGTGCTATGTATGATGAGCTTGCCAGAGCAAGTCTTTTATTTTTTTTTCTTTCATTGTTCAATGTTGTTTGTCCATCATTAGGCTGTATCTAGCCTGCATCTCAGCTTTAGTGTTAGTTTAAGACAAACAGGGAACCCTACAAGTGTAGCATGATTAAGCTGAATGAGCTGGGCTCAATCTGGAAAAGACAAGACCGAGAAACGCTGTTATCAGTTTTCCAGTGCACACAATTTGTATTAAAAACTCAGTGATTCATTATTTTACATTGCCCTTGGGATTTAAAAAGTTTTTTTAAATATGTGACAATTTAAGTTGAATGTTTAACAATGACCCTCCCAATATGCATGAAATACTGCAACAGGCTTGAGGAGCTGCTTAACTGGAGGTTCTTAAGGACAGCTAATATACAGGGTGCTATGTACATTTTGGTGCTGCTTCAGTGAAGGTTGTCGAACAACAGGATCCCTTCAAGCCCAGAGTTCCTATTATTTTAGATTTACTGTGAGCTAGTCAGGACAGGCTGCGTCCTCCAGTATGTTTGTGTGCCTGCCGATAGAAGATGCACTGTTTGGATGGTTTAAGCTTGTAAAAGGACTTTTTTTCCTAATTTTCTTTTATTTCTGTGTTGAGAAACTTCCTGTACTTGATGTTTGCCTTGCTAATGGTTGTAAAAATAGCCTGAAGATTTGGCATGAAGCTTGATTTTATTTATATATATATATACATGATTTACACAACTAAATAACTGCAGAAAAGTCCCTATAGCAATGGGAGCATTATTGTATCAGAACATTGGCTATTTTTTAAAGTATATTATCCCTGCATCAGTTGTTCCTTTATTACCCAAACAAAGGCTGCAGCACTCCTTTGGATTCTGTCTTAAAATACTTTGTGCTGGTGACTGTGGTATTTTCTCTCTTCCTTTCCCCACAGGCACTCTCTTCTCCCAGATATGCAATCTGAGAAAGACAACACTGAAAGAAAATAAAAATCTTTCAGGACTGCTTTCAATTGCCACTTTAGAAGAAGCAAGAATATTTCTTAGAATATTATTATTTATATTAATGGTAATATTTTAAACTGTAACATTTTGAGGGAGAAAGAAACATTTTTCAAGGTAGTTTTTCTTTTAACGACACAAAAACTTTTTGAAAAATACGTTAATGGAAAAAAGTCAGTGTTACCAGAGCTGTGACAGTACATAATGATGCATTCATTTAAAAATATAGAACTCTATTGATGTATAGATACTCTCAGTGGCAATGGGGAGATATACACAGCAAGGATGGTGATATATTTATGCAGGGGAGGACATAATCTCCCTGAGGAAAGGAAATTCAGACTATGTCTGTGCTGCCAGATACCTGCAGGCTTGAGCTCATACTCCCATCCAAATCCTTAATTGTCTGAATCACCGGCAAACAGCAGCTTTGCCCAAAATGTAGACAGGTTCACACCTTCTGCATAGGTAGCATGGGTCAGATTGCCGTTACAGGGTGGAAAATATCTTTACATATAGAGATGAGTTTTGGATACAATCTGATTGGAGGTGACCCACAGATTGTGGCTTCAGGCCTAAATGGGAAGTGAAAAGGTTGTTACGCGTAAAATGGAAATGTGTTTCCAGTGTGCATTTGGGATTCCTCTGCATTAACCTATATCCCCGGAAAATTTAACATTCTTTTGTCAAATGTCCTACACCACAGCAGTGGTTGTCATTTCCCACACATTTTCTCCATCTGCTTTCCCTAACAGCATGGCTGGCAGCCCACTCTGTGCCTTACTTGGCCCTAGTGCTTTCTGAACACTGTTTTGTTTATATGTTCATCAGCAGTAAATAACTATCTTTGCTTCAGCCAGGCTATGTACATGCACGTTCAGATCTGGTCCACACTCCAAGCTACAGGCTGCCAGATCTTAGTGAACAATGTCTATGCTGTGAAGCAAGTCTCTGACACATTTTGAAAATAGATTTCAGCCTTGCATTTTCCCCACTTTGACTCTCCTTTGGAAGGAAACCCACTCCTTGACTTCAGTGAACTGTGTGAATAGCAATCTTGGGAATGAGGCTGCAGAGACCATCCAAGGGATGAGAAGCAGCTTTGCTGTTCATGAAAGCCCTGTGTGGGTACATCCATGAGTGACAGCTACTTCCCTGCACAGCCCTGCCAAGGCCCCTTTCATCCGGCTCACACGTCCTTGCAGCGCCTGTGCTTGGCTTTAATGAGCAGCCGGGGCTGTGCAGGCTGGTGCCAGGCTGGGCTGGTTTTGTGAGGGCTGAATATCTGCCTGGAGATGAATGGGACCCCCAGACTGTGCAGTTTTTGCAGAAGAAAGTGCTACAATCGCCTTCCCTTCATCCTCCCCTTCCCCTTCATTTGAAGATTTAATTAGAGCTTAGAAGCTGGGCCTTTTTAAATCAAGCCAATTGCTTGCTTCTCTTCCTAAGGAAGGAAACCCCTTTGCTTTTTACTTATTCCAATGCCGCCCCTTCCCAGCTCCCACCACCGGATGCTTGCTGGTTGCAGTCCCATTTAGTGACCCATCACATAGTCTCACACTGCCAACAGAAAAACCCACGTTGCTACCAGTCTGTGGGAAGAACACAAAGAGCTTCTTCCTCACTATGGTCGCTTCCTTCACCTTGCTAGATACAGAGAAACCCATTCTCTCAGGGAACATCACCATGTAGATGGGGGCAGAGAGACAAACAGGACATCCTTGACCACTCCTTTATTTTGCTAAGATGAATTCTCAGAAACAGAGGTATTTGCACACTTAATAAATAGGCATCTGCTATCCCAAACTCCCCTGAGCTGCTCTGTGCCACCCCAGCATAGGTGCAGGCAGTGCCACTGCTGTTTTGCAGAAGCACCTCACAAATCTCAAGAAAAGCAGCAAAATGGACAATATCCCTCCTTCCATCCCTACTCTTGAGGGCAGGAAGGATTGTTCTTGCCGGACGAAACATCCCCCATGTGACCAGAGGGCCGACATCCAGCTCAAACCAGTCAGGGGCAGAGTGTTGAAAAGATCCTGTAATCCTGACTTCCCAAACTGTGGTTTTCTTTTGGTCTAAGTGAAAAATCTGACTGCAGAGATTGCCTCTTCCTTCTGGACCTGTGCAATCAGGGAAGCTTGGCCTGAGCCTGAATCAAGTAAATTGGCTTTTATTGTTTAGATGCCTCTCTCAGATACACTTCCAACCCTTGAAATACATCTGTCTCGTCTAATCTGCATCAAGAATTAGACTGAGACTTTCCTGTTCCGTTTGATTGTACAATAGATTGAGAATTCACGTCAGAGGGAATGGTGGGTGGGTGGCATTTTAAATGGATGCCCAGACACTGGCAGAATAGCATTAATAACCACTAGAGCAAAAAATAGAGGAATATATTTAAATTAATTTCATGCCTGTTCAACACAATATGTGCTTGAAAGAGAATAGCTACATACAGATGATAATTCAGAAGATAAATTTGACTGAAAGCAAACTATTTAATAGATCACTGTTGATTTTAATTGTTTTGTGTCAAAAATTTAAAAACAAGGTGTTAAAAACTCAATAATTTTCTAAAATATGTCTTAAATATCTTTTTATGAGATAAAATGTACTTTTAATTTTATTTTTCAGCTAATATTATATTCAGTATGGGTTTATACTATTGCTATTTTACATAGTATTTAAATATATGATGTTATAGTATATATTTATTGAAATTAAAGGTTGGTTCTTTATATAATTGAGATTTTTTCAGTTTGGCAGAACAAAATCCTTGGTTATTTTTACAAAGAAATTTTTATATATTTTTGCATGGAAAACATTCAGATTTGCTCTTTTCAGAAGAAATAATAGTAGGTTTTCTGCTCTGTTTTTTAACGGCCTTCTATTTGTCTGTCCATTGATCCAGGAAGGTAAATTTGTAATAATGCAGTTCTGTGCTTCACGGGGCTTTGAAAGTTTTTATCTGGCTTATGACGCCCTGAAGACTTCCTTAGTGCAGTGCTGAAGCACAGCACCTGTCGTACTTTCCGGGAGAGGACACTCTGGGTAGATGTCACACCTGGAGCTCTCTGTGCCATTGCTTAAGCAGGCTGAAACTGCCATACACATTAGCTCAATTACAGTTTCAGCCATAATAGTTAATAATAGCATAAGAGTTAATAATAGCATAACAGTTTAGGTAATGGTACCTATGAACAGCTGTACAGCTGTTTATCTCAGATTAATACACAGTTAAGGTCTTGCTCAAGGTCCATTTCTGGGCACACACCCCGCAAAGCCTTTAAGCAGATTTTGTGCTTGTATTGTCCTTTTTGTGCTAAGCTTCATTTTATCTGTACTGTCTCTTCTGTTGCCTTTTCTCTGAGCTCCAAACTTTAAAAACTAAAGTAAACCATGTCCTCATTTGAATAAAATTTCATAAAGAGCACTTGCAAGATATTGAAAATTCCAGTTAATTAAAAACTGATTACATTTAATTGTAGACAGACTTTCAGCATACTGGGAACTATTTCATTTCACCAGGCTAAACAGCTGTGACTAAAAGGATTACTGACAGAGAAAAACATTCTCCCTAAATTAAAGGTACACTAGCATGAAAATCTCTATTTGACCATGTGGTTTTTGAGACAATATGTGGTTGATTGTATGGTTAGGAACAGTATAACATATTGATATCAGACAACATCATTAGAAGATTAATAGCTTTGAAAGGTGAAATATGAACATTATGTTTGTTACAGCAGAACTGAAGGTCTTCCTGCACAGTTATTCATTCATAAGCATCCACAATCCCTACTATTTTCATTAAAAATGTATGTCCCAATGCACCAAATATGACCTTTACTGTAAATTGGTTTACTCTTCAGTGAGCAATGACCCTCAGTCTTCACTAAAACAGATTTGGGTGCTGCAGTTTGTTGTTTTTTTCTACCCACTTCACTCTGCCCCCAAGATACCTATTCCTGCACCACATTCCTCCTGATCCCTTAGGATTTCATTCCCTGTTTTCCAATAAACCATCACAGACTGGTAGAGCTGCACCTTCATAACCTCTCTGGGACACACTCAAATCCATAAAGTGGCCTTTGGTTGCAGCAAGATTTATTGACTTCCACTGCAGGCTGTGCCTTCCTTTTAATGTGAGCATAGATCATTAAAGAGGGACCTCTTTACTATATAATTACACAACTTCTTCATGGAGAAATTTTGTACATGATTAGTCAGTAACATTGCTGTTTTATCATGTGGGGCATGATAAAATTTTGAAATTCTTTTTTAGTTCGAGTCTATAATGAAAAAAAAATCCCAAAAGCTCTACATCAGACGTCATACAACTTAAAAAAAAAAAAAGGAAAACTGTAATTTCAAAGTGTCATTACAAAAGAGTAATTTTGTTCTAATTTTACAATTTCAGAATGGTCATTTCATAGTTAAAATAACTTCAATGATAATTCCTTGGTTTCAATGACATAATATTTTCAAATGGCAAATATTTCTTCCTGCAAATTCTACTCATTTTCCCTTTATAGCACTATCCTTTGAACAGGTTCATTAATTAATTTTGATTATATCAAAATACTTAGTAAAAACAGAATTTGTATTTAAGCAGAAGATATATTGAATGGTTCTGTTAAAAAATAAAAGTACAAGTACAGAAACTGAATGAATGAAAATATATATATAGGAAGGAAATTTCTATAAAACATAACCTACTGACTTAAAAAAGCTGTTTCTGATTAACTGAGCTGAAATAATTGACCATGTCTATATTTTTAGACTATTCCAACAAAGTTAACTGAATTTGTTTAACACGGATGCTTTAAGTCATCTATTGGAATAAATGAGGTTAGCAGTGATGATCGTTAAATTTAATGTGTCAAAGACAGCTGACAATGTGATTTTTCTAATGCTTCTATATATTGTCACTGGCAACAGATAATTGCTTACCCTTTATGCATCAGCTTAGATTCATCATGGCAGTACTTATGAATCACCAACACAGACATGAAATAGACTGCATTTCATGTGATGTGGTTTGATTCTACATGATATACATAACATAGCTTTGGTATTTTTGCCTGTATTTGTATCGTATATTGTAGCTCACACTGGTGTATCACTTTCCATCACCAAAGATTACATAAACTCTTACACTGGAAACCAAACTCCATGTGCACACAGAATCTAGCAGAATGAACCTTTGGTTCCAGTGCCTTTACAGGCAAGAACATCCTACATATTAGTACAAAGTCACAGTTTGTGACTTTAAAAACAATAAAAAGGAGAAGAAAATAGTAATGATTACTTGGTATACAGTGTAAACCACAGTCTAGTTTACATTTGTCTGTTATTCATATTGCCCATAATTCCCTCTTTGCCCTGACCAATCAATGAGGTATATATTTTTGGTAAAGATATAATACAGAATTTATGGTCAAAAAATATGTTGTGAATGAAATAAAAACACCTTAAAGTGCTCCAAAATAGCATTTCATCTATACCTACTGATCATCCCCACACCATGAACATGAACCTCCTAATCTTAGATGTTGCAGCAAAAGATAAAGGCATCTATAAAGAACATAGACATCTATAAAATCCAAGGTGATGAAGAAATATTCTGTGACACTGCAGTTAAAGATCCTGAGGTGTGTAAAGACAATGGCAGTCATTAAAAATGCTTCATTAGTCCATCCGAGTATCAGTAATCATGGGTCACTTTCTTTAAGAGATGAAAGCAGTGATCAAACAGCGATCAAAAAGATTAGAGAGAATTTCTGATTCTAGGAAGACTCTTTGAAAAGATGTAGGCCAAGCAGTAAGAGGATCTCAGACATCTTGACATGTAGTAGGTGAAAACACCTTTGCCATTCTTGATAAGACAAAACTCTACCCTGGAACAACATAGTTGCTTTCCATAGCAATGACAACAGCAGCTTTATGAGACAGGGAAAACACAACTCTGCTCATCTCCAGATTTGTTATGCAGAGAGCTGGAGCTTATCTGACCCAGGCTGTGTTTGTCATTTGGCAAACAGATGCTGCCAACAGGATGTGAAGCAGTGGACAGTAGGTGCCTGAGAACTTCTGTTGGGTATGTATTCCTATTTCAAAGCTGCTTCAAAAAAGAGGAAGGCTACAAAATATATGAGGTATTCAAGAGCATTGAAGCATTTTAAGATTGTCAAGCACTGCAGCACCTGCTGGCTCAGCCTCCAGAAGTGCACATCAAGGACACTGCAGCAATAAACAACCCTTTTGAAAACATGTCAGGAGCCAGGACAAGGTAGATAAACGTGTGGGGGTCAAAAGTGTAGCAAAATACCTTAGTTCAAGAGAGATTAAGCAGTGCTATTATTATCACAATTATATCTTCACACTACTTAGCAGACTTAGCATTACCTCGCAGGCTGGGACTATCAGAGACCCTGCTTGACACCAGAGTTGATCCCATTACCTTGAAAATCCCAGACTAAGTAAATGCAAGTTTGTCACATGGTTCGGTCATGACACATGATCCTGGTTGACTTGAAGGTCAAAGAAAAGAGGTTACATGGTAAGACAAGGTTTAAAGGGTAATATGATGGAAACAGATTGCAGCTGTCACCTGAGTGGAAGTTTGGGAATTGTTGGAGGATAGACTCCTTGCAGTCAAACCGCCACTGGAGAACCACTGCTGCAATTTCAAAGGCATGGAACTGCAATAGGAAATTATGTACTGTTAAAGCCAAAATGTTTCAATAAAGTTCCCATTAGAAAGGAGAGATATGCTTGCGTCTGTGTCAGGCACTGCCTTAGGGTCTGAGTGATCTCGTTGCCTTTGTGCTTTCTGCTGTGCCTCGCTCAGGGTTTGCCTTCCACCTCTGCCTGCTGAAACCACACGCCAAGCTCCCATCAGAAAATGGACTTTTTCCAAATAGTTACTTTGAAAGCTGGACATATAAGATGTGAAAGATGGAAGAGCTTTGATCATCCTGAATCACCTACCAAGAGGAGAAAATAAAGAGCTGATTTGTCACCTAAAGTGTTCTATGCAAAGCAAGTTTTCTTCAGTTCAAGAAGGTAACGCTGCACCACCTGTAAATGAAAGCAGGATGTGCCAGTGTATAGCCAAGGGAAAATATGCACAGGACTGACAATACACACTGACATTGCCATCTTTCAGGAAAAACATTTCCGTATGGATCCACTGGAACATCTATGTGGATTAAATACAGGTAGTGTAAGCTACCTTCCATTGGTATGGCACACTCCCTTCTCATCTTAAATACCTAGATTTTTTTGCTGTAGAGACAATGTGTGAGGGGAAATTTAGATCTTTCTACTTCCAAGAGTATGTCAGAAACTCATCCTGTTTACTAGTATTGCTCTCATACAAAAATTTTTTCACAATCACTATTGACTTGTTTTGTTAACTCGGATGACCTTGAAGGTTGAACGAGCACTGTGATTAACTCACCTGCACAGCTATATCCTTGAGATGATCCTCCACGTGAAATCTGAGATACGTTGCGGGATGCATTTTGGAAAGGTGGCTTTATCCATGGCTGATCTTTGCCTTGAACAGGAGAATCTAATTTTCCTAAACATAATAAATACATGAATATGAGAAAATGAATTTCCCAACTTAGTTTATTTCCTAAAAATTAGAAACTTGTCTTTCAAAATTAGTATACATATATGCATAACAAGTTTATTTAAAATAAGCTGTAATTTGCATGAACTTTCCATAATTTGTGCAAAATAATCTTAATTACCCTTTTCAATGATCCAGAGCATCCCCAATTTTTATTTTTCACAGTTTTTCATCTTTGTAATTCCAGTCCTAATTTCCATTACTATAACTATGTTGCAAAAGAGTGACTTCAAAACAAACTCACAGTAGAAGTGTTTTCTTAACTTGAAGACCAGAAGAAATTAATAACTAGCATATAAATTTGTCTTGGGGGGTCTTTTTTTCTTTAATAATGAAGAATTCTTTCCAATAAGAAACACCATGATCAGAGATTTGAGATTCTTGTATATCGTTTATGAATACTTTTATATATAAATATATATATATATGTCTTACTATATATACCTATGTTATGACTCCATACGGTTACTGTTCAAAGCTAGGAAAGAGTTATAAAAGAAAACAGAGCATTCCTACATTCCAGTAGAGGCTGATTTGTAACCCACCATTGATAAGTGAATAAAAATACAAGAATAGTTGTAGAATTCATCTCGGGGTATTTATAACTGTAAATGTGAATATAAATTTCTGAGGGCAAAACTAATATTAGTTCAGGTAATTCCATCTCATTCTAGGCAGGCTAATTGTCTTTACATCTTTTACATCTTTTCACTACATTATATGCTGCCTATCTTCATGTTATCCAAGTAATTTCCAGCAGAATATTAAATGTTTTTGTCCCCTGTAACATTATTCTGGTTACTTTCCTTTTTCTTACCAGAAGAAATCCTCACATAGATTTCATTTATACTGTCTTCGTGTCTTCATTACCTTTTTTTTTTTTCAGTCTTAGCTGTGTTGACTTTAAACTCATTAGATAGGATGTAACTGTGTGTGTATACTTGTGAGTGTGTTTGAAGGACTGGTATTTTGGTTAGATAAGGACAATATTTAGTCGGTTGATATTTATGACTGCGACAGAGGGAAGTCATGAATATATCGTGTACTTTTTAAAAAGTGTTTAACATAAACCAGAAGCTTTTGAAACTACTTTACTAGGTGATCTCATGTACGTTATCTGCCTCCTCATACTGCTCTGCTGACTCTTATGAATCTACTGATAACTTGCCAAGAGGATGCTGATACAAAGATTTTAAATTAGAATTAGAATGAAATGAAATTACAGTGTTTTTTCCTGTTCCTGTCATAAGCAGCTTTTGTTTTCACTGGTTTTCTGACAACTGAATATTAATTTAATTCCGATTCAGAATGATTAAACTCAAATTGCAGCAGATTTTTTTTCATGGATCACTAAAGCCAACTATATTGTAAAATATGCACTGACATTCTACAAGAGATAAAGATTGTTTACTGTACATTGCTGAATCCCAAGTAATCCTCCTGAGCTTTTGCAAGTGATAATCCTTCCTCTTGCTATTATGAGTAGTGGTAATAACTCTTTCTTTAACATACAGTGATAATTCTTCCTCTTTACCTCCATAAACCTCTTTTACCCTCATAAAATTTCCAATAAACCAACTCAAACTTGCAAAGCAGAAACAAATCATTGTCAGTTGTAACGGAGAGATAACACAAAGCATTTTCAAAGGCTGCAATTAATCCTGGGGTAGCAGTACTCAAAAATTCCAGCACCCAACAAAGAAAGGTATCATTACCTGAGGTGTTTTGCCTAAAAAACCCACATTGTAAAGGCATATGGGTCTCAAGAACTGCTGTTTCACTTTCTATTTCTAGTTTTCTATTCTAGTGAGAGCTCAGGCAGACTGCCTCTCCATTTCCCTCCTTGGAAGGTGTTTGCTTCTGCTGGAAGCTCTTTGAGCTGGGTATTGTCTCTCTCTTTATCTTTGTGCTGCATTCTGCTGTGTTTGGCACAAAGAAATGATAGAAACACTGAAGTAGGTACAAGGAATTGGGCTGGAATATGCTGCTTCCCAGGCAGACCAGCCCAGGAGCCCCAGTTCTCTGCCCAGCCCTTAAGTATGCAGTTTAGCTGGGGGGCAGGAGGAAGGGGACTGCAAAAAAGTTAAACAAGTTACTGCTTCAACAGCCTTCTAGATAAGTTGTTGTGGTGCCTGGCATAATGGGAATGAGAGGTTCAAGTAAGTTTCTATCTACTGGGGAAATAAACAACAAAAACTATTTTTCTGCATGTAGAGAGCTTTATATTTCCTTCCCCTCACTTGCCCTTCCTTTTCCTCTCCTCTCCTCTCTGAACCTCTCCTCTCTGAACCTCTCCTCTCCTCTCCGAACCTCTCTGAACCTCTTTTTCTTGTTTCATTCATGCCATTATCCCACTGACTATTTTATCTACCAATCATCACAGGATTAGGAGCAGAGAAGTTACTACCTCAATGCTATTCTGGTTTACACCCACATAAATGCAGAATAACTTCATTGAAATAAATGAGCCAGTGTTGCAAGTGGTGTAAACGACTTTCTCATTTGCTTCAGTAAAATTACACTAATTTTCTTCAAATGTATAGCAGGCTCAAAGTAAATCGAATTTATGCCCACTTACCAAGGCACTATTTGGCCCAGTCTCAAAGAGAATAATTTGCCCTTACCAGTAGTATGAAGTATTTCTTTATTTTTTTCCCTCTGCTTACCTCTCCTTTGGGGAGAACATGCTTTTATACTTTGAAATTAACATAATTAGAACAATTTTTTAAAAAATTACCTAATTATTCTTCACAACGTGCCCAGGAGGCAGGCAAGTGCCATCCCCCATTTATTATAGCTGGGGAAATGCCATTGAAGAGGTTAAATGATTTGCCTGAGGATGGGCTGCAAGGCAATGGAATAGTTTGAATTGAATCTCAATATTTCAAGCTTCTTGCAGCCATTCTCTACTCCATGCACAGTGCTGATCATATTTTATGTCTGTGCTTTGCCTGCTATCTTAGCTTGGTCACTCAACTCCTTCTCACGTGATGCCAGTCACACACATTCTTCTCCACATCGAAAAGCAGCTGAGCAAAAAGTACACCAATGTATGCTACTGAGAGTAAACTCTTGTTTACAAAAATAGTTTAAATAGGTGTTATTCTCTACATGAAACAAGGGTGAGATGTTCTCTGAGAACCCAAAATAAAAATGAGGAAAAGGTATTGGAATAACACAACACATTACATAGTAATTAATCATCACTGCTGTGTCTTAGCTGCCTAGGAGCTCTAAGGGACTAAATAATGAAGCAGCTGAATTGCTGTTTAAAGATACAGAGTTTATTGTTAAAAATCTGAAATAAAACCCCGCTACCATGGCCAATTGGGTTGTAGCCAAGACTGCCTAAATCTTTCATAAAGTGCCAGAGGCAACTGTCTTTTGTAGAGTCACAGGACATATCTCAGCAGCAGGAAAAATCGTCAAGAAAATTATGAAAAATAGAGTTATATATGAATTTAATGTATACAAACTTCTAGGACTAAACCCTCAGGCTTCTCAAGGCTAAATAATACCTCTCTAAGCTGCCGGCACTCATTCAGAATTAGCAAAATAGAGAATAAGGGAGAAATGGTGGATAAAATTAATTCAGTCTTTCAAAAGGCCTTTGGTAAGGACGCTTACAAGAAACTGCTAGGGAAACTTGGTAACCATGGAGTGAGAGGTAAAATTCACATGGATTAAGACCTCACTAGGAGATAGGGAAAAAGGAGAAGGAATAATGTTTTATTCTTGCTGTAAAAAGGAGTTAGTGGTGCTGTAGCCTACACACCAGTGTTTTTTGTCTATGCCAGATCACAGAGTCCATACTCATGAGTAGCTCCATTGAAATCTGCTGTGGACCATAGTGGGAAGTTTGTTTTTACTGTTTTTCAGGAAGTTTAAATAAGGTTTAGAGGACATGATGGCATATTTGTAGACAGTCTGAAAGAGGAAGAGCTCAGCAAATTAACCATATTAGTTGGACATGCAAGTCAAGTGGATTTAGTTAAGAGCTGAGACAGCTATGAAGGACCATAAAATCATCATATGAACTTGTATGTGCAATGTTGTGCAAGTCATCAACTCATCTCACCAATGGTATGGCTGAACTATTTGTCCAGATTCCCTACCTTCCAATTTCTTTTGGAAGGGTGGTATGTGTGTTCAATAGACAGCATTTTATGTCCTTTCTTTGAGCCTCTAGGTTAGAGGAATATCTGCAGAGGAAAAAAGAGAGAGAGGAAACCAAAGCAGGATCAAATCTCCAAACAAATTATGTTTGAGAATGACAGTGACCAAATTAAATCTGGTGAGAGGGAGAAGTTAAGGTATTTTTATTATGGATAATAAAAGCCAGTGTGTATTACTGGCTACAAATACTAATATGCCTTAACCACCCTTATCCAACGTGACAGCTAAGCATACAATATCATTTTTCTGTTTACTTAACTCAACATTACATAAGTTTGCTAGCTTCCCAACTCAAGCTGAACATTATTTTGGAGAAAGCTTTGTTGTCTCTATGAAATAGATCTATTCCAAATTCTATCTCAAAATGCTATGCGTGTTCAAAGAGATGAATAATTCAGTTGCTCTATAAGGAGAATGAATATGAGAAAAGGAGTGAAAAAGCAGATAAAAATAGATGGGAAGATGATGGCCCATAGCCAGCTATACAAAACTCTGAAAGAATAAAGTACAAGTAATTCAGTAGGAAGGATGAGGTAGACTAGTTCGTCTCACTTTGCTTAGTATTATGGCCCTGAATTAACTGCTTGAAAACACCAGGAAAATGTAATAGTCTCTAAGGTGAAAAAAATGAGGACATAAACTTTATTGGTCATATGAACTTGCTTGGGTTAGTAAAAATGAGAGCTGACGGCAAAGATTTGCAAAAAAGACTGTACAAGGCTAAGTGGCTGAAAGATAAAATGGGAAATGAAATTCAATGTGGATAAATGTAAAGTAATGCATATAGGTAAAAGCAATAAAGCTTTAGTTACAAAATGACGGGCTCTGGGCTGACTATTATAATTCAAGAAAGAGAGATTGGGGATATCATAGTTAATTATTATATAAAAACATCAACTCAATATTCAGTAGAAGTCAAAAAGCAAATCAAATGTTAGGAAATATCAGGAAATGAATAGAGAATAAATAGATAATATTATTGTGCCAGTATATAAATCTGTGGTATGCTTGTATCTTCAATGCTCTGTGCATTTCTGGTCTTTCTATTTCATCTGGAATAGAAGTGAGAAAGGCAAAGGCAAGGGTAGGATGGCCAGTAGAAGCTGTGGAAGATACCTGTGAAAGAAACAATGAAGTGGATCAAGACTCCTCAGCCTGGGGAAGAGGTGGCACAGACCAGGGGTGACAAGGAGGAGGTAAAGAGGGATCAACTTCTAATACATGAGGTTAAAGTCATGAGAAGAATTCTGCCACACACTCAGTCTAAAGCAAGCAAACTGGAGTAATTCCTTATACATGTGAAACCTTTTGCTGCCAAAGTTATTGGTGCAAAAAAATTACTGTAGTGGTAAAGGTGCCTCATATGCCTGAAAGAAGAATCCACTGAGGGTGACCCAATACCTGACAGAACCCGTAACGTGAGCAGTGGAGGGCAAACGCTGCTTTCTGGTCTGTCTGTTTCCCCAGGCATCTGTCCCTGGTCTGTTAGAGGCTGAGTATTGTGCAAGGTGTAGTTTTGATCTATATGCCTTACACTGTGCAGGTAAAAGTTATTCCTAGAATGCAGAGGTGTATGCACACACAAAAAAAAGACACATGGAAGAACAGAGAAGCTACTCTTAGTGTGGGAAGGGAGGGGAGCAGAAAAAGGACCATCCAAGAAACATCAGGACGTTGCATGTTACTGTTTTATCCCCTTGAATTTTAGGCTGATCAGTCTCCTACATATCAAAAAGGGCTTTTTGCAATCAATGGGAGTTGGTTTAGGCCCTCAGGGCAAAGCTTTCTTTCCCCCTCTGGTCCATTCCCATTGCAGATATGGTTTCTAAACAGAATTCATTCTGAAGAGCAGAAAAGTCACTCTGTAGTGACTGAGGGTGCATCTGTTTGTCATTCTATCTGTATCTTTCACTATCCTTTTCTTGTGTTTTCTCTGATAAGGGACCTTGGTGACTGAAATATAGATCAAAGCACCAGCCTAAGGCTGGTCAAAAAAAAAAAGGAAGAGAAAAAATTTAAAAATATATCATTGAGCTCAAAGGATTCTCTATTTATTTTCTGCTCTTTCTATATAAAGATTTTCTGTCTCACCCTGCATTTAGCATATCCTATAATTATTTTCAAACAGAAGCAAAAGGGAGAGACTAAACTAAAAGATGATTTTCCTTTATTATATTGTAACTTTGCTTATTTTTAAACTTAAGCTTTTTCTTGTACTTAGGATTAGATGGAGACATATTGTGCTTCATGTGCCATATCTGTGCTGTTCACTAACCTTTTTATGGTTGCTGACATGAATCCTCATAAATTCATGAGCCTAGTGACTTTGATCCTCTGTGTTTGGTTACTTTGGTTCTAATTACATCTGTGTTGTTATATGTTAATTGTGAGGAAAGGCAAATAATCTAGTGTATAATTTGCCATAGTACCTATATTTGAGACACAAGGTCTAGATCAACTGAAATGTCATTTCATACCACTGAGGCTGAGATACACTAAGTAAAAGCTATCTTGTCTCATATACTGGATGAGGGAACACTTCTGGGTATGAATAAAACTAAAAAGCTATTTGTGTCAAAATAATCTTTCTTTTAACACAACCTAGTCTATAAGTTCTCAGAGATTTATATAAGGAGTTATGTTTCACTTGTTAAATAAATATACAGTATAACTGCAAACTTTTTTATTCCATAATTTTAGTTGCAATAGCTTCTCCATAATTTTTTCTTTAATATTGTCATAGCAGTAATACCCATGCTTTTTCCTGACCCCAGAAACCAATGTTTCTGCAGTAACATCAGGGGATACTTACCCATCATATTTTTTCATAGGTTTTATGAAACAGTGACACTGTTTTCACTAACTACAGTATGATTTAACTATATTCAGTTTTATTACATTGCTCAGAACTGGTTGTTGGGCTATAGCAATAGATCAGCATAGCTTCACCAAGCTCAATAAAAGTTTGCTGCCTTGAACCATTTGATGTGATGCTTTTAGTGGGTTTGTGTTGTTGAAAATAGCATCCTTCTTTCGTTCAAAACCAGAACAAACTTGTGCAAAGTTACAGCTATGGCAAAACTAGAAACAATAGTTTCTGTTATAACATCATTTGTGCTGGCAAGGTATAAAAAAAATTCCTAATTTTTAAGATTTTAGTTTCATGAGGAGATTTCTCTGATCTTCTTATAGGAGTGCAAAGTACTATACTCTGACAATGACTTTTATCCAAAACTTACTAATGTCTCTAAAGTTCCTCATGCAAAATGATAGCCTCAAAATATAAGCCATTTACTGCCAGATGTTTTGCAAGCTGTTCTGTAATGTCACATAAAAAGCAATGAAGTAAGAACAGAGCCATAGCAATATATACTATAAGAAGCTAAAATCAGGATAGAGAGCTTTGTAAAATTTACAGTAATGTGAAGAAATCAAGATGTTCTTGGAAACTGAGAGGAGACAAGCCAATTTTGAGTGAGTTTTTAAGATTGAGATGTACATTCAGTTAAGATATTGAATAAAGGTATATACTTTGCAGCGCACCATGAACACCATCAAACTTTTCTCCCTGTTGAACCAAATGAGGAAATAAGTTTAGGACCTAAAGATTCCATTTTGAGGTTATGTCTTTCTCCCATCCAAAGACCTTCCTGGAGGAACCACTGATCCCACAGATGGATCCATGGTCAGGCATCCCACATGAGATATGCCAGTTATATCAGCGTTAATAATGGTGGGTTTGATCTCTTGTCAGGTTTCTTTCACTTTCGTTGTGCATACCCCTGAATAATTTTGGGCACTTTCTGCTAATGGTGTCTGAAGGTGCGTGTTTATTCAGACCAAGGCTGGTATATTAGCCAGGTGGAAAGAACAGGCTTTGGTCATGAAGGATGTGAAAAAAAGAAGCAGATGTAAACAACTTCTGAGTTGCTGTTTAAGAGTCCATTTTTACACTGGAACATACCAGTTCAGCCTCAATACACTTTGGTAGCTGCAAACCACAGAAGCTGGCACTAGTAACAAGTGATTAAGCAGAGAAGAAAGTGAAAAAAATTACCTGTAATGGGAGAAATCAACAGTTTTGGTATGCTGAATGGATTTTTAATTTATTTTTTTTTTTGAGCAAAATTTAGCAGAAAGTGAAAGACTTGTATCCCCTGCATATTCTTCATATTACTCTGTCACTGCTTCTGTCTCAGATCAGGGCCTCCAGACTCTACAGAGTTACAAAAGAGGAAAACACAGCAATACCCAAAAGTCAAGAGGTGATACTATTTACTAATAGCAATAATTTCTTTTATTTTACTCTTATATTTTAGAATAGTATCTGCATATAAACAATCACTGCATGAGAGATACATAAAGTAAACACATTTCTTGCTTTCCTATATTCTGTGTTTTAGGGAAATAAAGCAGTTGCTCGTCATTTGTGTCAGTGGGAAAAGTGAGCCTGAAAGTTAATTCTTCATACCATTTTTTCATGAAGCCCTAATCTGGGATGGGACAAGGATACACTAGAACACTATGTAACAGAAACAATAGGCAGAATTTTCATAGAATCATGGAATAATTAAGGTTGGAAAAGACGTCTAAGATCATTGAGTCCAACTGTTAACTCAAAACTGCCATGTTCACCACAAAACCACATCTGCATGGTTTTTTAACACTTATGTCTATTCAGGGGGGTACAATGCTGACTACTCTCCATTTACCCAGATTTCTTCAACAGCATTACAAAATGGTGCAGTCCTTGCTACTGTTGCCCAGTCTTCTTTCTTTAGACCCTCTGCAGCAGGAATCATGAGGATGCCAACTGTGCTTTTATGTTCTGCATGGTTATCAGCAGGGATACCATCTTTATTTGTTTTTTAAAGTGCCTTACACATCTGTGGAGCAGGATAAGTCATAAATAATAATAACAGTGTCACTGCTTCCCTCTCATTAATACCGAGTCACTAGAGATTCCCTCATGGTGATGCATAGTGCATGACACTGCACAGATTAGGGCTTCCATCATGCAGACTGTCAGCATGATTGCTTCTGCTAAATACAGCCATCACACACAGTGAAATATGCTCAACTGGGGCACTGCTAGTAAAGCACTGACAGCAGCTTTGCAAACAAGAACGTACAACTTTCATAATTCTGCTCTGGAGACTAAAAGCTTGGAGAAATGATGGAGATTGTGAGCGAGAGGTGAATATGTTAACACTTTTCCCACAGGAATCCAAGCAGTGGGTCTTATTTCCAGAAATCTGCCTTTATTCTCTCTGAGAAAACCATTCACTGACTTTCTTAAGTCCATAAACTCTCTGGGTCAGTGATCATCGTAATAAGCTCCACAGGGTTTAGAGCAACTGAGACTTACTCTTGACTGCCATGGTGAATGGTAATTACTGTGATAATTGGCTAATTATGTTAGCCAAACTGGAAAAAGAAACTTTTATACAAGAGCTATTATTACTCCGTATTGGAGGAAATAGCACTAAACCCCCAGCTTTTCTGGCCATCTACATTAGTCTCACCTGCTGAGACTCTTTACAGTCAGTGTACAGAAGTGAGCTTCTCTGAAAGGCCATTCAGAGAACAAGCCCAAGGCAAATGCTTTGCACATTCCTGTGAAGGAGCTGCCACTATCAGTGGACCTTCAGATTGCATCCCTAAGTCTGTATGTACAGAGGAGATAATGTGGAAAACGTCTTCATGGCCCTTCCTAACACTGCCCTTCTTGTACATTACATGTGGGCTTCCACAGCCCTTTTCAGCTGAAGGCACTGCCACAAAATTCAGCTGTCCCTCCTCACTACCACCTTTGGGCACCCATTTCCCTTTCTGCTTTTTTTCTTTGAATGAGTCCTGATATTCATACACTCACTCAACCACTCAAGTAAGTTAATAGGTCTAACTGAAAGAAAACCATTGAGTGTTTAGAGGTCAGTTTTCTGAAAGGTAGTTTTCCAGTCTGGATTATTGCTTTGCCATCTCAAGGGAGATGGTAGGAATATAACACCAGCCCCACAGAGATGAGAACATGCCATGATAATACGCATGACATCTAGGTCAGTATTTTGAAGGTAAGGAACAAAGCCATGGCCATGTGCAAATCAGCTAGGACATTGCCTCAAAAATGAGACAAACTGCTGTATTGCAGAGTTACTTGTGTCTTCCCTGAAGTATCTGTCGTTTTCTGGGAGGGAATAACGGAGTAGATGGACCAGTCTGGATGCAAAATGGCAATAAACTATCTATTTTTAAAGGCACTCAACATTTTCCTGTGGAGAAACAGGGAAAAGTAATATGTTAAACCATAGAAAAAATGGAACAGAAATACATTTTACCATTCTAAAAAAAGAGTGATGCAGAAACTTATAAAACCTGAACCTCCACAGGGCTCATCCAGCCAGAGAATCAGTTCTGAATAGCAGTACTTTTGACAAATATAGCTTCTTTTTTTTTTTTAAATTATATAATCAATGCTGGCTCATTTGCATATGGTAATTGGCCTTGTCTGTCACTTCTGCTTGACAGTCTGCTCTGTAGCAAATGCTGCTTTGTTTGTCACTCCCCAAGCTCTATGATTGTCTATGGAGTAGCAGTCTTTTCATTGTTATAGATTTCTAGGTGAAGTTAATGACAATAATCTGGCAGAAGCAGAAAAAAAAGAAATCTGGTGTAATTCCTGGGCTATGGACATAAAGAAAACTCCAGAAAAGTATATTAAAATCATAAGATGGTTTCTGTGCTTTATTGTTGCACTATATAATCAGAAAATCTATAATTTTATGTGCTACTCTAGCTGAACTATTTTTTCTTTAGCTAGTATCTTGGCACTATTTATTGTACTGACAAGATAGAAAGTTTTTAAAATCTAAAAATCATAGAATCATAAAACTGTTAGGGTTGGAAAAGATGTTTAAAATTATCAAGTCAACCATCACCCCAGCGCCACTACCATGTTCACTATTAAACCATGTCCTCAACTGCCATATCCACGAGTTTTTTAAATACTTTCAGAGTATACTACCAGAGATGGTAAACTCTACCATTTCCCTGGACAACCTGTTCCAACGCTTTACAACATTTTCTGTGAATTTTTTTTCCTAATATCCAATCTAAACCTTCCCCGACACAACCTGAGACCATTTCCTCTCATCCTGTCCCTTGCTACCCTTGAGAATAGACTGACACACACATGTATGGGTGTGTACATGTATAAACCCATTAAACGTAGAAGTCTATTACAATAAATGAAGATTTAACAATGTTTTCTGTAGTGTTTCATTGAAAACCAGACAGAACACAGAGCTATTGAAAAAATCATCACCATTATTCTGGAAATTCAAGCTTCATATGTTGCATCTGCATATAAAAAAGTTTTAGCAAGCCTTTGTATGCCAAGAAATATCCCTTCTGCCATCACTTCTTCTGCATCCAAAGTTTCCTTCAAGTGGGAACAAAACCAAACACAGTGTCAGAAGCTGTGCTTCATTACACAAGAGACAAGTACAACTAAAGGCATCTGACAGGTCTCCAAACCACGTTGGGAAAGCCACTGCTCACGTTGTGCTCTTCAGTAACCTAAAACCCATTTTAGCACTAAGGATTGATAGAAGGAAAACCCAGTCACTTTCCATGTCAGGGTCCATGGGTAGCCAAGAACTAAAGTACATGAAACCAAATGAGACTGGATCTTTTAGTAACTTTAATTTATGTAAAGACACTAAATTCCAGCCCAACAGGTATACTTCTTGTGAAAGGACTGTAGATGAAATGGGAAAAGGAAGATCAAATGTAATCTGTGTTTCACTGTTAATGTAATAGTATTTCTACTCCTTCTGTGTAGGAGACTTTGCCTCTGTTAGGAATAATGGCAGATTAGGTAGGAAACATCCAAGTAGCCTCTTCCAAAATTAAGACAAAGCATATTACCTACACAATCTTGGGAGAAAATTATACCTAGTGAACCCACATTGCATTAGTTTGCTCCAATGTCATGATTCATACAATATGGGTAATGCAGACAGTGAGGGAGAAGGTTGGAGTAAGAAAAATGACACAATAGAAGGAAGAAAATAGCAGATGAAAATTAAACGGAAATAAAAAAAGCAAACGAAATTTTTAAACAAAATCAAGTGGGAAAAAGAAGCCTAATTGAAAGGAAACAATCTGAAAAGTGTCTTTGTAGAATTTTAAAATGTCAAGTTACTGTGACTTAAAAAACACTTATCATCTTAGGCATGGATATAGCTGTCACTTGAAACATTCCTTCATGTCCCATAGAGATCATTTTAATGCTTGGTTTAAGTGGAGGATTAGGAACCAGCTAAGACCACGAAGGAGATTCCATTCTCCCCCCTCAAATCCTCATTAGTTAGTCAAAACTGCTTGACTAGTCAGGTTAAGTCCCACAGGCTGACACATGTGTACTCCCTGGTCCGGTCCTACCTCTATGGACACTGTTGCCAAATAGCAAAGGCTCCATCAAGTCTAATTTGCTTAAGTCAGTACCACGTCTACAAGTACACACCCCTATCTAAAGCAGCAGCATTTACAACCCAGAACAGAGGAATAAATTTGGTTTCATTAATTGTTTAATCTGAAAAGCTGGACAGCAAACTGGCCTGCTTGAGGCATAGAAACAGATTCCTCCTGCATCTCTTGCAAGTGGCAGGAACAGATTAGAGTAAGCAGGCAAGGCATAAAAGACCTGGCACTGCCAGAGTAGGTCAGGAAAAGCTTCTCAGATTCCTCAAACTGAAGACTGCAGGTTCCTGAGAGGTGATAACTTCATTGCCTACAGGTTTTTGAACCACTTTTCAAGAACAAATAATATGTCCTAGAATATCTTGAGTTGGAAGGTACCCACCAAGAGTACTGATCTCTTAGTGGGGAAAAAGGCACCAACTTATTTTCATGAAGGAAACAAATCTCCTGTCTGTTCAAGATGAAGATAGAAAAAAATATATTAAGAGAATATTTGTTTAAATCATAGAAGAGTAGAAACCAGGAAAACAAACAGATGTGACGAAGAGGAAAAGCACATGAGAATCACAAGAATATCCATCCTGTTAAAATATACATTAATGTCACAGCTCTTAACGACAAGGGATATTTTTAACTTTTGTAAATTAACTTAGTAATTTCAGCTGCTCTGTGAATTCAGCTGCTTTTCTGCAATCGATGGGATATGATCAATTCCTATCACCTGAAGATCTGGCCCCTGGTGTGCAAAAAGAGATTGTTAATTATTTCAGCACACAATGCACGGCAGACTCATGAGATCAGTGCAAAATTAACACATTACAGATTTGTCTGCTTGCCTTATTCCTTTACCTGTTGGGATTCAAAGAAACAAGCTTTCTTCTGCAGTCACGCAGAGTACAATTTTTTAAAATAAATTGTTCATAATGATGGGATTCCAGGAGCTTTGAGCATATGAGTGATTTCTATACTTTGATGAAATTATGAGAGTTGGCAAGCACTAATTATGACTGCTGACATTTGTTTTATTGGTCTGATTTCTCATACTTGTCATTCTCTTCTCTCCTGCTGAAATCCATAGCAAAAAATTGCCGTTACCATAGATGGAAACAATGATATTGTAGATCACATAACTCTTAATGGCTTGAAAGAAATCTGCTTCCAAAGTCAACTTTTCTCTTTTCTTTTTGGCTTTGTTCTTTTGATAGATGCTTTTAGCCAGTAAAGAAAAATCGATTTAAATGAATAAGCAAGACAATAGCATTCACATCACCTTTATTTCACTTTACTTCCTTGCTTGATTCTAATGATGCTTTATTTCAGTACCGAGAAGCTTCACTACCTGGCCAAGTCTTCATAAATAAGAATCAGGCAAGTAAATAAAATCACAAACCCAACTCAGTGTCAGCATTTACTCTCAACCATTACAAAGATCTTTTTAATAATAACAAATGTAAGTTCAGGAAAGTCCAAACTGTTCATTGCTCAAGCGGGGCTCACAAATTGCAGGAGATGACAGCAGTGTTTTAATACTAAAAAAACATATTAAGGCCCTATCAGATGTGCTGCCAGCCAGAGGAAAAACTTTTTTCTTATTAAGTTCATCCTTCTGCTTTCTTTAATTTGCTCTCTGACAAAGGGGAAAAATGATGATGAATTCAAACAGGGACAGCTGGAATGACAATGTATTGCAAGGACAAGAGTTGAAGTATAAACAAGCCTCAGCTGAAATCAGTGAGCCATCATGGACTGTCAGCCCTGTCAGATGGGCCTCTGGGATCAGTGGAAAGTTAAGACTGACAATCTCTCCCCATCTCAGTCCACTGGTCTTGCTTTCTGACAGTGGTGGAATGACCCTCCCTCTCCTCTGCATCCCTTGGATGGCCTGATCTTTGTTTCCTTCCTCCCTGGTCGTGGCGTGGACCACCTTACTGGCAACACTATTTATTCCCTGTCCTCATAAATATTCTTCTTGCATAGTGCTGAGACAAAACATCTATGCAGAAAGGTCATCAAATACAACCAGGATCAGAGGGGGTAAAAGTAAAGTATTGCATCAAGGATGTTTGATGGCTTGAAATTACTCAGAGCCCCATCAGTCCTGTATTTTAACCTTTCAAAATACTATGAATGCTTGAAAAAGACAATGCAAAAAATGTTGAGTGGTATTTGAATATGCAAGTATACACTGATCTGCTGATACTTAAAGTAACCAGGTATTTGTACTGATAATGGGAAGTCCATAACATATTCCTTAAGGAAATGTTGCTTCTCAAAGGATTCCTCTACCCTAACTCAGACACCTAGAATTTTGATATCTATACTCTCACCTGTCATTTGCATGTGCCTTCATAGTCATATAACATATCCCACAGTCACAAGATGGTTGAGACTGGAGAGGACTTTAATTCCAACCTAGCTTTAGCATAAGATTAAAAAAAAAAAGCATGTTGGCAGCACCAGTTCTTACTCATTGCCTGTAAAAAGGGTGCAAGCACCTGGCTTTGACAGAAACCACTTTCAAGTATCTAAAGTTGACTATGATGTTCAGGGAGGGAATGGGGGAGAAACTATCTTGGTTAACATAAAACTGCTTAAAAGTTCTCTACCTCTTTCTGAACTAATTTTTTATTTAAGTCATGCCTGCTGTACCCCTGTTTTTAAGCTTTTTGAGAGAACTAAACATTCATCTAAGTTTCTGTCCCTAAATATAGAGAAAGGTGAGTTCTCAGTCCTGGCAGATGGAGCTTTAGTTTGCTACTACCTGAGTTGAACATTAATGCTTTTTTTTTCCAGGAGATTGGTCCATAATTAAAGCTTCTTCAGTAGCTTATTTTGTTGTTGTTGTTGTTGTTAGAGCTCCAGATTCTTAGCCCTGGTTTACTTTTCAGTTCTTCAATAGAAGACTCTAGTCAACAAGATTTTCTGAAATTTTTGGGTCTTTTTATTTGTTCACTTGCTCTTTTAATTGTATTTTTTTGTTTTTGTAAAAGCCAGGCTCCCTTCATCCAACTGTATGAATTTTCCTAAGGTGTTCAAATTAGTCTTCCTCCTATGAGAGGGAGCACAACCCCTGGGTCACTCTGTGCACACGATACATCTGTCTGTATTGAGGGTAGAGGGATTTGAGCTGACTAGACTTGATGAAACCTTAACTACCCATTAATCTCTAGGCCACACTAGAGAAACAGACCATCCCTTTTCAGGTCCCCCACCCTCCTGAGCATTTTCTGGGATTCAGCTTGTGTTACCTAGAAACAGTAGCTCCAAGGTGGTTTTCAATGCATTTAGTGGTTGCTCTGTGGTTTTCACCAAGCTCTACTCTCACAGCATTGGTCATCTCCTGCATTTCAGGATTTAATAAATTGGGGTGTCAAATTCATCAATTTTATCCCAAAGTACAGAGATAGGATGTTAAATCATGTCAAGAATTAAATGTTATGAAAAGTAGAGCACAGTGCTAGTTAGGAGTCAAGAGCACAACAGACTAACATAGATACCACTACCCATGCTGCATAAAGGGAAAACCAGCTTGCAGCTGGGGAAACAGGATCTTTGTATCACTCTTATTCACTGGTAGCTATTTTGATAATTTCCAGACTGATTGTGTTCACAGGCATTATATCTTTCTTAAAGCATCCTTGAAAAAAAAAAAAAATCTTTTCCTTCTTTTAAAGCTCTACTTTATCTGCTAGCAGTTAGTTTCTGTGACCTACAGTGACATGTAGAGCTGACTCTGCTAGAATGTCAGCTGCTTACATCTCCAGCATTCCCATAGCATGATAGGGTGTCCATGCTGACACTGTGGCAGTGATAACATAAAACAACAGCATTACTTTCAAGTGAAAATTTCTTAAGTTTACCTGTAAGTTTTCTCCTCCAAAACCAATTTTCTTTCTTGAGGTAGGAACAGTAATCACCCTCCCCTCATTTCTTTGTTAACTCAAGAACAATATTATGAATACTTTCATATTGCAGTCTTTCTAATACCTTAAAGAAGAAGGCTGAAAAAACATACTCTCTGGAATAAATATTGGGTCAAGATATTCCTGAAGATATTCCACCAATACTACCAAGATGTTTGTGTTCAGTGTTCAGGGACTGTGGCTTTCTGACCCATTGTATGAGCAATTGTGTAAGCACGTGTTAGGGACCTGATATAAGGACTGAAGCAGAGTGAATGCTCCTAACAAACAAATGGAAAGTAATCTATTCTGAGGGATGTCAATGTTCTGGTCAAGTTGCAAGTGCATTTCTAGTCAGATAACCAAGGGAGGTAGGGCAGAAAGTCCTGGGAAAGAAAATGGTAGAGACCGGTTTATTGGACTAATTCTTCCATCTTCCAACTCATTCTCTGTCACCTTCTTTCTCAAGTGTCCTTCACATGACCCAGGCAACCCAATTAGTTGTTCGAAGGTACCGAATTTGACCTGCGAGCTGGATTCCAAGTGTTTTAGAAATTAACAGATGATTTATCCTTGACCTCAGTGCCTCCATCTGCAAAAAAACCCCAGAGCAATAATATTTAATGAACAGTGAAGTTGCGACTAATTGGTGCTCACTCTGCAGCAGCTTTGCCATCTGGGGACTTGAGTTCGTGACTGGGATTGCAGACAGCAGTGTTAGGGAACTCATAAGCTGGGATGGACAGCAGGACTGTGGAAGATGTCAGGGGTTATAGGACTGAGTTCTTAGTCTGCATGTGTGAGATTGGATAATAAGAAAGAAGCACAAAACAGGACATGAGTTCATGTCCTGATTCAAAGATATGGGAAACGGTAGAAGTTTGAAGGTAGGTAGGATCTATTTCACTTCCTAGTGTGGGGAGGTGTAAAAAGGACACCAAGGAGCGGAGCAGAAAGCAAGAAAACTTGAGTCTTAAGCATGTGAGAGGTTTAATGTTTGAGCAACGAAGCCAGGAAGTTATACCCTTATCGTGGGGAAGAGGGTCTTGTGAACAATGCAGGGCAATTGGTAAGTTCTTTTGGTATAGGGGAATTTCAGTGTGAATATTCAACAACATGGAAAGTGTTTCAATGAGAAGGATAGTGGGTAAAATAAGAGTCAATCTCAACAATATCTGCAGCATCACATCTTCTGTAGGAACTGCTCTGTAGGTATAAACAAGTGTGTTCGTGTGAAAGGAACAGAGGAACCTAACCTCTGGATTTCAACCACACACACAATTTCACCCCCATGTTCAGACTTATGTAGCCTGAATCCTGTGAGATAAACGTGGAAGCAGAACTCTAAGTTGTTCTTGAGTTGAGGTAAGTGTAGTTTTAAAGCACCAGCTAATCCCAAGATTGAATCTAACCACACTGTAGCCCAACATCTCAGCTGGTTTGATTTTTCTAAAATTTTTTTTGTGTGTATGTTGGATCATATGAATAGTTTCTTGTTTTTCTATACTTTTCTTTAAAGTGTAAATAGCTGCAGCAGTTCACAGAGCTGTGTGGTCAGATCTCTGGGACTGGAATCCGGATCCACCACCAAATGCAGCTATAAAGCAGTCTCATTTTGAGAAATCAGTGAAGTCATAATTTCCATTGACTTCATTAGGAGTTGATCAGTACGTGGGAAAAAACGCCTTCTTAGGCACCTAACGATGGAGCTCAGTGTCTAATGGACAGCAACGAAGTTTAAAATATTATTGGCTTCATTGCATTAGAGCAAGCTGACCTTTCCAATATCATTCCCTCAGCTGATAAAGTGATTTTGCATGGCAGAACACTCATTGCACAAAACTGGTGTGAAAGACCTTTTAGAAGCATAACACCCTGCCTGAGGGCTAAATATTATTAATATTTTTCTGACTTTTTAACATCACATTAATTAGCAGTGAACACAACTATCTGTAAAACTCTCCAATACAGCACTAAATTCACTATTCGTTCAAAAATTTAGCAAAAAATTACCATATGTGTTAGAGGAAACTCAACGTTTTCTGCATTTTCAGGCTGCTGAGGCAGCATCCTCTTAGTGTTGATAAAAATTGCTTTGCAAAGGTTGTGTCTCTTTGGATTTATCACTATCAGCATGTGGCAGTGTTTGAGCTTCCAGCTAAAAAAAAAAAAATTCAAATGGAATTTTACAGTACTTGCTTTGGGGCTGGAGCGTAAAACTGCTCTCTTAGCAGCTTCCAAGTCCCTGGAAGCTCAGTCCCTGTGTCTCTCAGCTTCGTCACACCCCCTTATGCTTTGCTGCTGCTCTTTCCCACTTACTGTTTACTTATTTTATTGTGTAGTTTGGAGGTACTTTTTTATTATTATTATCTTGGTTTGTTTTTGGCTTCTCTTGGTAACAGGTGTTTACAGAAGTGCAAAATGCACCAATGCAAGGTGTGCAAAATATCACCATGGAGGAGAGGACAAAGTTGCTGAAACAAGATTTTGAAGAAGTTTTAGTTTTAGAAAAAGTGACTGGATCTACATTAGCAAGTTGAGAGCACAATATGAAGGCAAAGAGGTGCTAAGCACTTGGCATCTACGCTATACACCTCCAGCAACTCTACCACAGGCTAGCTCTGGTGCTGCAGGTTAGATGTCTGGTAGCAATTAGCACAAATTAAATGCTGATATGTTATTCTGGTGTAATGCTTTCCTAAAGGACTACAGCTTGTTTGTGAGGAGCCCCATCTGCAATCTGAATCTGCGTGCTGTGTGGTGATGATAAGGAGATACACTTAAGGAGTTCACTGCTGAGCTGAACTGAGGCACTAAGGGAAATGCACCTGGAAAAAGAGCTAATGTCCTTGGACTGGATGGAGAACAGCAGTGGGTTTACACAAGGTATAGCAAAACACACATTCAGATCTTAAGCAGGTACAAATGAGTCTACATTAATATAAATATACTGAAACATTTTTACTGAAGATCTGGTCCTGTATTTTTTTTTTTTTTAAAGTAACTTACCTTTGCATACTGGAGTGAATGAGGCATACTAGCATTTTTTTTTTCTGGGTGCCTATTTATTTTGAGTGGGGCTTTTTAGCACTCAGTACTTGACTGACTGTCTGTATTTTGATTCCCTTGATAAGTTTACACACAGCATACCTGAACCTGTGTTTTCTTCCTGCGCACTTGAAATAGAGCCCTTGGAGAGAGCTGGAAAGGCCTCAGTATCCTAAAGCCTACTCAGTCCCATTTCATGGACAGGGTAAAGTGAAGGGTAAATGCTTCATTTTGGAGCCTCTTTTAAGTGTTTGATCTTTCACAGCGTTCCTCATTCAATCCGTCCCGCACTAGTGATATGAAGAAGCTGTGAAAGTTAATCCATTTTAGAGATGAATCAGTTCTGGCAACTGTCCTCAGGCACAGGTCACTAAGCACAGGATGGACGGGCATTCCAAGTCTCTCTCTGCAGGGAATAATTCCTTGAAAAATGGTACCTGAAAAATGCTCCTTCTCTTGTTACTCATCTGCTTTGGTAGTAGGTAGCTGGCACAGAGTTCCATTTCACCTTGGCTCTAGGCAAGGCAGAACTGTCAGCTAATCACAGTTTTCAGAAGAGAAGCTTACAGAAAAAAATAATTAAAATATTACACACACACAGTCCCTCTGAGGAGGGATCCTCTTTGTGCCAAGCATTAATACACCTCCAGTGCAAGTATTTTCTCTTTACATATTTCTGCTGGCACTATCATGCCCAAAATAATAACCTATTGTGTGAAAAGCAGAAAACAGAATCAGAAAGTGTGATAAACTGTCTCGCTTTGTTCAGCTCATGAGCCAAGGACACAAAACATTTCTGATGCTTCACTGATCACACTCAGTACCATAAATAGGAACAACAACCCGCCGAAATGTACAGGTAGAAAAGTTGCTCCATTTAGAGAAAATGTCTGAGAACTGAAAAATGTCAATCCCAGCATGGGAAAAAAATCACATATTTAGAAAGTTAGTCTTTGTCTCAGCTCCCGCTGTGAAATCTCTGTCTTCTTGTGGCCAGGTCTAGAGAAGTTGAGGGTTTGTGCATTTCTTTCATTAGCATTTTACCTATGTCAGCCTTGAAGAAAGACTAAGATCTTGTTACAGAAATTCATCCTAAATCTGACTTTTTGTGACAATGTGCATCTCAATCCCCCTCAGCAAAACTGAATTCCTCCCTGTCCAAACTCTGGGTTGAATACCTGAGCATGGTACAAAAACAATTAACATTTTTTCTTATATATCTCTTGGCTGTGCAAGCTCTGGGACGATGTATGACTATTACACTGTTCTTTATTCAGGCCATAGCTGTCAAGCACAATTTTTGTCTTTTTTTTTGTAGAAACTTTGGCCCAAAATCCCATACAGAACCACATCAATAGATTTTTTTGACATCCTCTAGTTGTTCTTATATAGTTCTATAGATAAAGTTTTAATGGCTAAAATTCAAGTGATGCTGGGAATCCAATTTTTTCAAGTTTTAACTGATGTCAGCACTCTCCTCCTTTTCAAGAACTGTGAATATTGCGTGATTGTTTGGATGTGTATTTTAGGTTATCCTTTCTCTTTGGTGAAAATTTTTCTTCTGATTTTAGACTAATAAGTTAGGTAGCTCGCAGGGAACTGTCAGTTGTCATTTTTTTGTGCAACTCACTTCTCTCCAAGCACAGCTGCTGGAGTTTGGTAGAGCAAATCTCTAACAAAGCTATCTGAAAAAAAATAATATTGCTTGGACTAACACACTCAATTTTAGCTGGTGGAAAGCTGGCTAATGGGCATCAGGACCTCTTGGGAAGAGAAAATTATAAGACATGAGTGTCCTCTCAGAGCAGAAATCCTTAGTATTGCAAACGTAGTATTGCAAAAAGTACCCTATAATCTTCCTGACTTTGGGATGGGTTTTGAACTGTGTTGCCCCACTTGTTGACACAGTCTCACCTGTCCAACCAACTTTATGAATGAAAAAACCACATTATCTCTTTTGACACGGACAAAATCCTAGGGCAGGTAATTTGTGTCCGTAAATGGAAACATTCCTGCTTGAGTAAAGAAGAAATAATCTTCCAGCCAAAAGTTTACTTAGCAATAGCATGTTTTTTTATAAATTAAATATAAAAAAAAAATAAAAAAGCTTGACCTCCAGTGATGTGAAGTAATTAAAATTGTAAAAAAATATTCAGTGCTTGTTGGATCTCAGTGTTACAGGGCTACAGGCTGCCTGTTGTCTCTGTGGTCTCAAAAAAGACCCATCACAAATTCTAAAATTCCAGAGATTCATTCATGCAGTCAATGTCTGTTGCATAGGGTGGTTTCTTCATTCCTCTCCTCGTGAGAACTTGTACATGATGCCCTGGTAGACAACCTCTGTCCACCAGCCAGCAAGTGCTCATGCAGGGCAACAGCATCCTGGGTTGCAGAGGGGATGTTGCCAGTAGGTCAAAGTAGGTGATCCTTCCCCTTTGCCCAGTGCTTTTGAGACACATTTGGTGTTTGGGTCCAGTGCTGAGCTCCACAGTAAACAGACATGGACATACTGGAGCAAATGCAGCAAATGACCACAGAGGAGATTATGGGACTGGATCATCTCTCATATGAGGAAAGCTGAGAGACCTGAGTTTAAAAAAGAAGATGTCTTGAGGGAAATTTATCCATCTGTATAAAGAAATATCATTTGAATGGGAGTAAAGGTGGAACCGGACTCTGTTCAGAGATGCCAGTGACAGGATGAGAGACAATGGACATGGATTAAAATACAGAAAATTCCATTTAAACATAAACCACTTTTCTTATTGTGAGGGTGGCCAAACAGATCCACAGAAATGTTGTCAAGTCTCCATGCCTGGAAATATTAAAAACCCAGCTGGACACTGCCCAGGCCTATCTTCTTTAGCTGATCAGCTTTGAACAGGGGAAGCTGCTTAAATAATCTTGAAAGGTCAATTCCCAATCAATCCCACTGTGATTGGTAAAAGAGACTCTGGTCATAAGTAATCCTAAAGCACGAGAAAACGTGAAAATAGATTAAAACTTTAAAACCTTTGTCTGGTTTCTGTGCAAATCAGATATGCACATTTCATCCTAATGATGTCCCAAGGTTCATTCTAATACCTAATACTAAGGTACTTTATTTTCAGTATAAAAGATGGACAGCATCAGAACTACCTTCAGACAATGTGCCTTGTTTCTGCCTCTCTATTCCGAACATGGCAGCCTTCTTGGGATGAGCCTGTGCAACCAAATAACCTCACTCTAGGAAGGAACTACCACACTGTACACAGAGGTGAAACTCAGGCACTTCACAGTCTGAAGGCTGGGCATTCTATTTGAAGTAGTCTTCTAGCAAAAATTCACCAGACAAAATCTAGTGGAACAAAACATAAGCCAGTTGTCTAGATTCTTCACACTAGTGGAGAGAAATAGATTACCTCTCGCTTCAAGGCAGATGTCTAAAACCATTAGCTGTGTCATTCTTTAGAAGTGTTTTTTCCTCCCATTGCCTATAAAAATATTCTGAATAATTAACTCTAAAATAGATGTTTATAATGTAGTTGTCTAAAATTGGATAAACTGACTATTGCTATTGTCAAGGCTCATGAACAAAGATGACAAGTGAGCCTTGGTGTCTTTCTTGTTTGCTGACTGCTCTGTGCATGCCAGTACCATCATTCAGCCATCCCTGGGGCTCCCCTTGCAGTAACATGACTCGGGGCAGTGTCTCACTTAGTCTAAAGCCCAGTCTCAAAACTGCTTATGCACAGCAGTGCAGCTGTACAACAGTCCTTGACAGTGGATAAACTCAAACACTGACCACCCAGACTTATCCTCATCCTTTTCTATCCATCTACCTAA
Organism: Manacus vitellinus; assembly: GCF_001715985.3. Taxonomy (NCBI): domain Eukaryota; kingdom Metazoa; phylum Chordata; class Aves; order Passeriformes; family Pipridae; genus Manacus; species Manacus vitellinus. Next base: position 16,329,753 of record NW_021938999.1, read on the forward strand.
AGAGAAAGGGATGATTTCCTTGTTCCACAGTCCTTCCAAAATGGGTGGTCAAATCTTTGCTTTGCTGTTGAACATCACTTTGAGCTCAGGTAAGTCTGTCAAACCCCTATTCCAAAATATTCGGGGCTTAATCTCCTACCGGAGTTAATGATTGCTGGTTGCCTGAGAAGCTTTGAAGGTCAGAGGACTTCTCTTACATGTGTAATCCTCAAAGCTGTAAGAGAGCAGTGTTCCTCAGAAATTGTGCCATTAGAAACAACTTTATTTCATGCCTCTGTGAATTGTTCTTAAATAAATATTTTATTGTTAAAAACAAAATACAAGCAATCTAAATGAAAGGAATCCTGCATGTGTTGAGGTAAAGAAGGAAGAGCAATGCAAATGAGGTGTGGTAGATAGTGCATGACATTTCTGCAAGTGTTGGTCTACTAATTAACTGGAGAAATAAAGGCAGCTGCTATGCATTTTTAGGTCAAATAGCTCTAAATTATAGACATAAAGAGACAATGGAGGCTTCTAGAAATACAGGTGTTAGACTGTTTCCAAAGACTGGATCTCTTTAAAATGAGAAGTTTGCTTTCAGTATCTGCCAGATGCACTTTCAGATCTCTCACCTCCAGTAGTCCAAAAGCCAACAAAAATAACACATCTACTATCAGTTTAAAATCCCTACCCCCAAAGCTGTCTTCAGATGAATATTTACAGCTTTTAGCAGTCTTTTATATACATTCTACCCATTCCCATTCCTCTCAGCATACCAAGGGCAGCTTCTTTATAGGAATCTCTCTTCTCTTCAAGGTGGTGCTAAACTGAGAACACTGTAATTTCTATAGTATCTGCTGTGGTGAACAGCTTGCTTGGTAGGAGTCTTCACTGTTTTTAAAAAATTATTATTAGCACTCCTGGCTAGCACAAACCCATTAGTCACTGTTGATCTACAGATTGAAGGTGCATATTGTAACATATATTGTTATAGATTTTTTTAAGTCAACAATGAATTCCACTGGAATCTAAAAGCAAAGGGGAAAGGACTTAAGATATAGCTTTTTGGATACTCTTCGTGTATACTTGCCCTTATATTGATTCCTTTCAACGTCCAAGGAATGTAGGGTAGTTTCTTAATCACAGGCTTTGACTCCTTTACAGATTATAGCTTTCCATAGGCTTTAATCCTTTCTCTAAAGGACAGAATAAAAAGTACTTTTGGAAAAGAGTATTGATCTTCAAACAATTTCTTGATTTGCTGTGAAAAGTATTCTGCTTCTAGCCTGGTTTTACTTCTGTTCATGGTCTATAGATATTTAATTATGTTTTCCATACATCAATGTCAATCAGATATGTTTTGCAAATGAGCTTTAGTATACAGGATGCCCACAAAATACTAAATGTCTGTTGTGTTAAGATATATGCCATTGTATCTTCACCTATATTAGGTGATGGTGATATTTTATAAAATAAAACAGTTATAAAAATAACTTTTTTCAGTATTTATATGCTTAAACCCATCATCATCATCCAGAAATTGTGCAGCAAAAAGCAGTTTTGTAGAAAGTGAAAAAATCGAAGGTTGCAGTTGGCCCCCATGGATTTATTTGTAAACTGTCCGACACCAGCACTGCTCTCCAAATCCCTGGGTGTTGTCCCTGCAGAAATATTACTTTTTCTCTGCATTCCAACTCTTTATGATACAAGCTGATAAAATGTTCAGTATCTGCAAATGCTTCACAGATAAATAAGTTATTCAGAAAATTATAAACAGCTCCACGGAAGGAGGACTCCACTATTGATGAGTCTCTAACAAGAGTTTTAATACTGAAATATTTGACAGGCTAATGTCACAACACTTCTACATCCTTGGCTATTTACAGGTTTCCTAGGTACTCAGAAGAATTGTATTTCAGTAAGGCATACTAGATAATTACTAATTTTTCTTTTGTTGTCAATGCTTTCTTTTATTTTAGACAGGGTGTCAGACCTCTTTGTGTGTCAGTAAAATGAGGAATCTTACTGCTCAAGGAGACAGAGACAGAAAGAAGGGAACATTGCTGGTTAGATTTCTTATTTCTTTCTCTCTGATACTCCCCTCTTAACAGCAATTTCCTGAAATAGAATTCCATAAATTCTTAATTATTAAGATAGTTAGATGCATATTCTATTTCTTTTTCCTCAGGAAACTGTTGAAACAAAAGTGATTTCCTATCTCATAATATTACTGAATTAAGAAATTTTTTAAAAGAGCTTTCATTATAAAAAGCTTGTGGACAAGTTCCTTAATGAAAGCAATGAGAAGAACAAAGAAAAATATATAGGTTATTTTAAATACCTTTTTTTACTACCACTTAAGCATACTATTTGCTGTTACAAGTAAGGAAGATATATTTTGTCACTGTAATGCATTTTATTTCAAGAAGAGAAATAAATCCAATGCAATTCTCATGGAATGGCATACTCTTCTGAAAGGGAGGCTATTCTATGTCTTAGGCATGTCTTAGCTTTTTCCAATTATCCAAGAGAAATCTAAAAAATTCCTCTACCTTGAGTATTTGTATAGTTTATATTGCTGTATCAGAACATTCTGCAGGGTGTAATACCTTTTTTCAAACTGCATGATTTTAATACATTAGATTGAAGTTTGGAATTTTCTTGGTCTTAAATCAATATTTTAACCAACATTTATTTTTGCTCCCATGGGCAGAGATGATATTTTAGTTCTCTGCTGTGACAAGTGGCACAAGGAAAGGAATAAAGGAGATGTCCATGCACTGAAGTCAGAGTACTTCCATGCAAATGTAGTTACTTAAGTTAGCAGGCAAACTGTGCTTTTATATAGGGAAAGAAAACAAGGAAATTTTATAAACTATACATTTATGAGGAGTTTGAAAGAATAATCCTATCTCTTTGGCAGTGTACATTTTAACCCATGGTAATATCAGATGATATTAGACCTGCATGGTATACAATAGTATATAGAAATGTCTTCTAAGACCAGTATTTTGTTACTTAACATTTTCAAAATCAACTAGATTTTTTTAAATGTACCATTTTAGGATCTCTGATCTGTTCCACTTTATTCAGCAGCCAGCATATTCCTCTCAGTGCAAGAGATACATATTTTCTTAATTTAGGCGAAAAAGAAAATGCCTCCCTACATGTGTTGAAATAAGTGAAGAGAAGGAAAATGTCATCTGTGTGTGCAGGCAGCCATCATCCAGTAGCATAAAGATACTGTGCACGTAAAGGGAGGATCAAATGTGAGCAGCAGTGCACAGACCTCGCACAAACACCGAGCCTGAACCTCCCTAGAGTCCAGAGCCCCGCTCTGCCAGGTCGAGGGCAGGTAATTGTGTCAGGTTCCCTGAGGAGCTTCAGTGTCCTGGGAAGTGCCTGCAGATCCCTTGTGCTGTGACAGTCTCAGCCAGCCTCTGGAAAACCTGGCATTTAAATAATCAGAAGAGGTGGGTGTAGGTTGCTCAGAGTAGATTAGTGGCAGATCCAGGATGAAAACTTGACTCCCTTCAGTCCCAGGAGAGCATCTCAGCTACTCTGACATCTCTGCTCCCCTGCTGCTCCACACAGAGCAGAGCAGCTAAAGTGCTGAGGTTTCTCAGCTTTCACTGCTTTTGGCATGGGATGTACTGAAGTAGCTTGGTATCATGTTTAAGACTGAGTTTTCAGGACCAATTCAGAGAGACTGAGATTTCTAAATAATGCTTTTCCTGTGAAATGCCTGTAATTTAAAACTCCTTCAGCATACTTTTCTCCCATAAAAGAGTCTTTCTGATTCATGTCACTTTTATTTGTGACCTGAGGAGTTTGCTGGAATCCCATCTGCTTTTTCCGTTCTATCAGTCCTAGAAGAGGTTTAATGAACACGATCTTGCTCAAGGAGCATTTTGATATATCCTGTTGCAATTAGATACCAAAAATACATATGTGTTAAGTGCAGATTCTGCAATTACTTGGTACATCTGACTATAAAAAAAAAAGTAAATTGTAACAGTCAACAGCAGTTAGATAATGACTTGCACCAAAATATTTACCTTGTTTATTTTCACATTCGAAGTGATCAGGGAAAATGATGGATTGAGTTTATTTCTTTTCTGTCACCTGAGATATGTCATCTGACCTTTAGCTGGGGCTGATGAACAGAAAAGTCAGCCGATGCAGCAGCCCAGTGTTTCATTATCTGTTACCTCTGAAGGACCTAACTCTTATCCAGCGCAGGTCACAGATTGGTGACTTCAGCTAAGCCTCACGGTGATAAAAGCCTGTCACTCATTTATATCGTGGCCTTTGCTTCGAAAACACCAGGATCAAACAAGCTTAGTGAAGGCATTAATTTCCAGATGAGCTGAGGTCACTAAGCCTGAGAGTTTGGGTTTAACATAGTAAATGAGCTCCTCACCACAATCTTTTTACTGACCAGCAAAAAAGAAAATAAAAAAAATCTAATTTTTTGTTATTTTCAGAAATATCAATGGCCATTTATATAAATGCTTAGAATATAAAATTTAGTCCAAATAACAAAAAATGGATTTTTGAGGCCAACAATTATAATCCCTAGTCACTCAAGTGATGTTCTTTCTGTCAAGTATTACAGCCTCCTCTCTGATAGAACAGAAGAAAGAAAGTGCAATTTCTCTTTACTGTGAAATGATTTTTTGATCCTAATTTTGATAAGAAAGGAAATATTTCCATCCCCAAGGACCATCATGATACAAGTAGACCAGATGCTAGAGCATCAGTGTCTCTAGTTTACTGCAGATTAAACATCCTTATATTTTTATTGTGTAAATATTCTTCTTTCTTCCTAAGTAGTGAAGAAGAGTCTAATCAAACTAGAGAAAGACATATTTAATTTCCTGGTTTTCTACAAACTTCTCATCTATCATTAAGCAGACCAAATATGCTGTTTGTACCTTGGAACATGTCTACCAGAGATTAATAAGAAAACACATAAGCTTGTTCTGCTCATTGTCATCTCAGATCAACGTAAGTAAGAAAATTACACCAGGGACCTGAGATGGTTAGAAATCATACAGAAAGATTTATTCTTTCAGGATTAATGTTCTATTTATGTTATTATTGAGCTTTTAAAATTGAGAACACTTCCATCAAGCTAGTTCAGCACTGTTTGTATTGCATTTTCTTACATTTCAATTTACAAGATTAGCTGAGATACAAAGGGTTTCTTAGCACTGATTCAGACTGGTATTTTCCTCTTTCTTTATTGTTTAAGATCAAGACTGTAGTCTACATAGAAGGAGTTCTAGTGACCAATAACAGTAAAAAATTCAACTGATGGGTGAGGTATTCAGTGTACCAGTCAATTACTATGTAGAATTGAATTACAATTTATTAACAGATGAGAAAGTTGTTTCAAAAATATTCTAATTTATTATTATTACAGACCACTTGTCTATGTAAAATGATTTAATCAAAAGAGCTTTTTAATCATGAGGGAAACATATTTTCATCAAAATTAACAGCACACTTTAATTAAATAGAGTAGAAAGCAGAGGACAAGTTCTGAAATGTTATCTTTTGCTGAGGCTCCAGGGGACTAAGGAAATCCTTTCAAAATCTGACCTTCCAGAAGGAAAGCTCATTTGGGTATATAGCTACTGCTTATCTCTACATGAGAGATTTATGCAGGTAAGTGCCTGCTCTTGAGATGAGAAGATACTTCATCATGCATTATTATTCCAGGCACTAAGTTGACCGACAGGTCCAGAGCCTACTATTGTAAAAGAGGCATTACTCCATGGAAGGTTATGAAGGATTAAACAGCCTTTCTTAGTACAGATTGAAGTTGAGGAGTTAGTCTGTAAAAATCACCACTGACAACAAGGAATTATTTGGCAACAGGAATCAAGAGGTATGTCAGTTGAGACCTGCTGATCACCTAATCAATGCTGCTTGGTTTCATTTGTCTACAAAACACGTTGAAAGACATGACCCTGTGTGCCATGTTGGTATCAACACGGCGCGTCACAGAGGGATGAGAGCTGCTCTGCCAAACTATGGGAGTTTAGAGCACAGACACAAAAATTAACATAGATTTATATTTTGAGGTGACCCCTAAGGCAATGCTGTTTCTGTTACCATTCACTAGCTGTTTTGCTGGCCACATCAGTTGTTACAAGAAGAGAGAGTGGATGAGGTGACATCATCAAAGAGGAATTTCTCACTCTGCCAAGTCCTTCCTTTCCTGGGTACCCTGGGAGAGAGACCATGACAGTCTGAACTGTGCTTATAAGGGATCTTCTGGACTGCCCACCTAACATCCAGAAACTCAGCATATTGCCAGACTTAACCAGGCAGACTATTCACAAGCAGCAGTGAGTTTTCTGTGTTTGGATCCATTTCACGTCTACTTTCAGAAGTTTTATAAGGACAGCTCTTGGATTGTCTTCTTGCAAAGCTCTCCATTAACCCATTTTTTGACATTGGGTCCTTCCTGAACTCAGCCAGAAATTCTCTTTCACACACTGAATTTTTGTGTTTGGTTTTTTTTCATAAAACTCTCCTCTTTTAAGTTGTTTGAGCTGTTAATATTCAATGACTTTGTGCTCTTTTCAAATATACCTATAATATTTAAGGCCCAGCTTTTGCCTGAGCATCATAGTAGGGTGTCATACGCGTGCATGAAGCCTCATTTTTTCTAGAGGTTTGTGAGAATTTTTGGCAAATGGATACTTGTTTAAAAATTCCCATCCTTGATTTTATTGGACTGGAGTGCTAATTAAACGAGACTGTTGATTTTGGTTTTGTGACATTATTTCAAAGAACATTCAGTAAACCCCCAAATCAGCAGGGTTTTTTTCCCTATTATTATTATTTTTCTGTTGATCAGAACAGAACAATCAAAACAAATAAAAAAACCCTTTTACTTGCCATGGTAACTATCTCCTGGCAATCGCAAAGTCCACATCTCTCAGAGGTAACTCTGAGTTAGTCTTACTGAAAAAGAATTTGCATTGAAGAGCTGGTGAGGAAGGGGAAGGGTATAGTATTTACTGTCTTTAAACAGAGAAGCATGAAAGAGTCCAACCTCTCATTTATATTTCTTTAACTAGGGGACAATGAAGGGAGAGGGACACAAAAGCAATTAAAAATGAAGGCTCTCAAAGGAATTGTTTGTAGCTAATCGAATTGCTGTGGATGCCCTGTTTGGTGTTTTCATTCTTCCTGCAATTTGTTAGGGGGAAATCGCTTGTTGCAGTGAACAGCACTCATTTTGAAAATAGTTTTCTGACAGTCAACTCATGAGGTTAAACCACAGCCTCTGATGCAGGCACAGAAGCCTCTTATCTTCTGCAAAATTTATCCAAGGTAGTTGCTTAAAAGCCTTTTAGTAGGGCCACTGCTTATCATACAGAATCAGCCATCTCTATGACATTAATCATCTCATCACAATGTAAATGTCAAAAGTACATTACAGAGGCATGCAAGGAGTGTCCTATAAGGCTGAAAAATGAGAAAGCACTGAGGTATGAATCATATGTACTAAAATGGCTTTCTATGCACTCATTAGAGAGGAAGGGTCTGATCTGATTCTGGCTGGACAATTTTCTATCCTTGACCAGTTTTGTGAGCTCCAGCTGACACTGAGTTATGGCCAGAAACAGAAGTAGTGAATGCAGCTCAACTTCTTCCTTCCTGTGAATTGTCAGTACTAATTTTGCAGTTGTTAACTTGCAATATCCTAAATGAACACAAGTTTAAGAACACTGAAAGTTGAATGAATGGCCACAGGAGCATCGTAATGATCTGCAGAAAAAGGATCTTTTTTTTTTTTTAACCCTTTCAGTCCAAGAGAAGGAAACAAATTAGTGTTCAGGGTCACATGAAGTGAGAATGGGAATTTTCAGAGATAATTCTTAGAATGAAACTGCACGGACACAGTTACAACTATTAATGCACATTATACCAAGACAGGGTAAATCCAACTCTACTACAAAACTGGCTAATTTGGCCATATTGTGCCTTCATAATTAAGCATAATGGGTGATCCTAGGAAATCAACTAGCTATGGCTGAAAAACATGATGAAAATACATCCAAAGGCAATACCAACAGCAACCTTCCCCAAAAAAACAAACCAACCAAAAAAAATTTAGGAGAGTTCTACATTGACCTCAGTGAATTCAGTCTAGTAATGATGTTGTTCGTGCTAATTATGTTTTAAAAATAAAGGCCAAAAAATTGAATGAGTGCATGTTAATATTAATTAAAGTACAGTCTCCATCAAGTGAAAACTTGCTTGATCTGTTCCAGTGACTGACAGAAGATACTTTACAGAACTGCATACTAATGATAAACCCTTAAGAGTTTGTTGCAGTTGCCCATCTGGATTTTTAACTAATTTATGGGCTATCTTGACACTCTTGAATATTACATTACCCTCTAATATCATCATTTAGAAATTTAAAACTAGTCTGCGAAATCTTGGATAGCAAAGCTATTAAAAATTTAATAAAATGAAACACACATATAACACAATTAAAAAATCCATATCTCACACTAATGGAACAACACTTTGTAAGAATGTGGAATATAATCAAATTTAAAATAAATTAAGAAACTTATGTTCAGTAAGGTGTAGTACAATTTTAAAAGAATTTACTCTAGACCATGCAGTTTACGAATATAAATGATTCAGTGACATTTCATTAGAAGACAGAGCAGAATTGATTTCTCATTAAGAAAAAATAGCCTAACAGCTGGAATACCCCTCGACTCTCTCTGTGAGTATAAACTATCACCTGACTTCTACATGCCCTAGACACAGGAGTATTTGCATTCTTTCCTGCTAATTTTTCCATGAATTTCTGCTAATTTGCTGGAGACTGTACTTTTGCTGATATTTTGATGGTACAGTCTTACACAAACCAGCTCAGACACTTGGTTTTGTTTTCTTTCTTTTTCTGGTCTTCAAATCTGAAGATATTTTGGTGATGCAGTGACCAATGACAAAATATCTTGTAGCTACTTCAGCTTTTGCAGACACTCCAGCCATCACAGAAAAAAAATTAACTGCACTGAATCTTCCCAGTGAAGAGATTTCTAAGTATAGACATACTTAGCTCCTGCTGGTGTTATCATGAGTATCATGAAAGAGATTAATTTCTTTTTGTATGAGTTAACAGACCAATGCCTGTGTTTTTCCAGAGTTATAATAAAGACTGTCCTCTGGGAAACCATCTCTTTACATTCTACATGTTGATATCAGTTACCTAAGATGATATTTACAGCACTGCTGGAAACTCATTCCTTCCTCAAGTTCCCAACATTGTCTTGAATGACACTCACTGCCATTGTTGATTTGCAGCACTACTTTATTTTAATGTTCCTCTTAAAAGCATGTTGCTTCCTTCACTTGAGTTTGTTTACTTTAAACCTGAAAAAAAATCTATGAACATGCAAAACAAGTTCTTGACAACAAAAAGGAGAACATACAAGGGTCTAAAACATCAGTTCAGAGTATCTCTGATATTGACCTTGTGGAGAGATTCAAAAAGCATTGCAAGGAGTCTGCAACCCATAGATAACTCAGCTGTCATTGATGAAGCCCTCCCTTGGCCTGACGGATCAGAGGTATTTGTTACTATCAGAAAATGGAAGAATGTTCGTAGAACACTGATTCTCAAATGGTGTCCTTCAGCGAGTGTCTCGTCCCTGCGATATCAACTCCAGTTTAATCTAGGAAATTTAGGGATTCCATTGATATGCAAGAGCCCGTCTTGTAACCCTCTGGATTTCTGTGCTGGTTTGGGAACTATCTTTATGAACAGCCTTGTTCTAGCTGTTTGGGATCTATAAGAATACTGGAATGGTTGTCACCTTCCTTAAGAACAAAACATCTTAATGAGAAAAAAAGTATTTTTAAGTGATCCTTTTTTTTAATTCCTGTCTGTTAAGTGTCTCAGAGATGTAGCTGAATTTTCATAAATTTACATTATAATTTGTTGCAAACCACACATTATTCAAGTGTTTTGGTGCAAGTAGCAGCCTGCTTTTTAATTCCTGCTTGCCTTAGACAGCCTGCCTTATAACAAAAGTCTTTTTGTTGCTTCATTATTACTTGATAGCTTCCAATTATAAAAGCATTATTTAAACAATGTGTTTGATGATCCCACAATGAGAATTGTGTTGAGAAGTTTCCATGGAAACAATATAGAATACATTAATAGCTGAAATAGCATTGAACTGTGCTTTTGGTCTACAATAAAATACCAGAAGTACCTACGATGAGAAGCCTCAAAATCCTTTAAATTATCTTATATATAATACTTTTTTGCCAAAGTTTTCATAGTTCTGACATAGTAAAGACATATGGCAAAGTCTCTCAATAATTATAAATGTGTAGATGTAATTATAGGTTCTGTAGCCAGATTTAATATATTTCAGGCCAAAAAATTTATATCTTCTAAATCACAAAGTGCTATTTCATTCATTCCTGTCTGTTTCTAGTGAAACAGAGATCCTAATATGGATATCTATATTGTGACCAAATCAGAGGCAGGCTTTCCTACTAAGCCATGGTCTCACTTTAAAAAAATTACAGAAGAACACCCCAACATCTACCTCCTCTAAAACCCCTTTGTGCTCATTAGAAGGCAGAAATTTCATAGCCTCTCCCCATTGATCCCTTCCTATCCACACAAAATAAAAAAGAAAATTTTTAAAAAATCAACCTGTTTTCTCTGTCTAGTGAAGAGGAAGGTCAAGTCCAAGGTGGTAGATGGATCTGTTGATTGTGGTTCTTCAATCTGGATTCAGTAAAACAATCCTGTTTAAACAAACATCTTAATAATTCTTCCATCCTGAATCATGTTGCTCCTGATGTCATTAGTATATGCATGTGTATGTGCATATATATATATATATATATACATGCATATAGAAATTATGAACATGCACACATCTTTTGGATCAATTATATTTGACTGAGGCCACTGTTCAAAGTTTCCCTCTGTGACAGTGCTGGCAAGAAGTTTGCATTTTTCCTACAAAAGAAAAATTGCCCAGTACTCAAACTAACATAGATGCTTCTATAAAGCAAAAATTATCCTTCCAATGTTAGTAAAGCAGTGAGAGCTGGCAATGCAGCTCTACTTAAAGGCTTTGCTTAATGGACCCCAAAGGCACTGAATCTTCTGATTTCCACCAAAAGCAAGTAACACAGCATTTCTGTAAATAGGACATTCTTTCTCTGCCACAAGAGTGAATATTTTTCCTATGGTTTGCACGATCACTTGCTAAATTTGTTATGACAGGCTACTTATCTTAGTCCAAAGCTTTAGGACTTTTGGATCATTTCCCCAACTCTAGACATTTCGATGATAAATCTAGCACACCTAGCAAGCACTTTATAGCACTTCAAAAAAAAAATTATAGCAGGTTAATTTCACAAGTGCTGCTTTTACTTTAGCCCAGTATCTCATGCTAATTGGCCAACTAAGACAGGTGTGTGGCTGCTTTGCATCTACTGAGTGACACAGGGAAACCTGGGCCAATATATTTATGGGCCTAAAATAAGTGGCCTAATTTTCAGAGATGCATAGCACCAACTCCTCCTACCAGTGGAAATGAGAGTTTTGGTCTCAGCACTTTATACAATGAAAAATTAATTTGAAACAGTAACTTTTATGCCTATCTAGGGAGATCCTGAGGTAGGTAGCATGATCTTAGGTGAAAATAGACTGATATAGCTTTTTAAAGGCTATTTTGCCTCTGTGACTCAGAATACATGTGGAACTTTATCTGATTTGCTATTTTACAGCATTTCATGTTGCCTTCCAGTTGAGTCTGCAAGTTTCAAATTATTGGCTGACTAGTAAAGATCTGTATTTATCACACCAATAAATCTCTAAGGTTACTTGTGCCTTCAAATCAGAGGTGCTAAGAAACTATCGAAATGCAATTTTTTTAGCTGATCTGATTTCTTAGAGCAAAGTTATTTCTTCCCAGTCTGAGTCAGGTCTTTTTCTGTGTGTAGAATGTGTTCTGCCTCAGACTTTCATATTGACCTTTGAAATTTTGGGAGGCAGAGCAGTATCAAAAATATACTGCACTCTTTGAGAGCTGTTCATTTTAGCATGCCAGGTTAGAGTCTCATTGCAATTTGGGCACAAAGTGGAGTCAGTTGGAGGCATCTCTTCCTGCTGCCATAAACCTGTTGTTTCACAGGTCTGTGTAATTTGCAGAAAATAACGTTATATTCTTCAGCATGGAACATTTTACTTGAAAGTTTGTTGTTGGCTTTATCTGCCCAGTGGGGAAGCAGTCCCTTTCCAGCTTTCAACCACAGGCAAAATTTTACAGCACTGGAAGTAAAGGTATATGTTTATATAGAGAGATATACCTACGTATCTTGGCTTTTATCTGTGTCATAAATACATGGTTTCCTCAACTGCGGTATCTAAGAAGCTTTTATGGTTTTCCCCTCACATAACACTGGCCAAACTGACAATTTTTACTATTTTATTTACAGAACTCTGAAACACAGGGAAAGGTATTTAAGGTCATAAAAGAAGTGAAAAGAGAAGCAAGGAATTAAACTGGAGCTGGTGGTTTGTACGCTGTTTTTCTCCTTCCCTTTCTTCTTCAGAAATAGAGGTGCTTATATGAACCCAACATGAGGCAGATCTAATTTTCTTCAAGTTCAGGTAAATCTTTCTCATACTAGCATAAACAAATCCATTTGGTTAAAATCAGTATTTCATTTTTTTAAGATCTTAAATCATGGAATCACATAAAAAGTCAAGATGGAAGGAACATCTGGAGGTCATCTGGTCCAACCTCTGCTCAAAGATGGGCCAACTTCAAAGTCATACTAAGTTGCAATAGGTTACAATACAAACTCTGTTATTTTAAGCTGGTTTGTTGAAATAGCTTAAATAAAGTGGCTATATCTCATATATTGAGAAAAGCTAAAGCCTGCAGTTTCCTGAGAAGACTCACTCAGTTTTAGAACTTCTGATAAGAAATTCAAAAGTTCCTTCTACGTGACACAAAATGTAAAATACTTCCTCTCTCAGGTGTACTGATGAAATCTAAGCAAGACCCAGCAAGACCCTGTGCTTTTGCAATCAGTATAAAGGCTGTCCTAGAAAACCATGTGGGCACAATATGATAATCTCTAATAATTTTTTGTCACAAATGTAAACACGTGATTGTTCCTATTTCAGATCAAGTGTATATTGCCGGGTGACCTGGTAATGCACAAGTACATAGATTACAACCTGGGCTTCTTCTCTGCAAATTGTTATAAGTAAGCAAAGACTTTGGCTCTGCAGTGGTCTGTAAACTTCAGTGTCTATAATCCCTCTAAGAATAATATGTTATTTATCTCAGTGTTGTAGATTCTGAGGCAGTGGGATCTTCCCACCATAGAGGAATCAGTTCACACTAAGACACAAAGAGGGGACATACAGTGACAACAAAAGGTCCACATTAAAACATGTATAAATAGAACTGAAAAGATCTGAGAGAAAGGATAGCTGCAAGTGCATAAAACAGGGTGAGAGGTACCCAGAGGATAATTATATCATAATATTTATTAAGTAATTGACAGGAGGGTGTTGAGAAATCGGTGGATGAATGAAAAGGTGGAGAGGAATCTATTGAAGAACTACTGACAGCACAGAATCACTTCTTTTTAATTGTTTAGTGATCAAAGAACATTGTGCATCCTGAGTGTGAATAACATGACTTTATTCAGTATGGGGGTTTTTTATTGCATTCATATTTTTTGACTGTCTGAAACTTAAAATTTTTATTCATAAATATCAGTGGGAAAAAATACCTCCCTTTCGAAGCCCCATTATCCCCATCCTCTTCATCAAAATAGGGGAAAAAAAAAAGCCTTTAATAGGAAAAATGAAAATAGCAAAAGTTTTGAAAAAAGCTCAGTAGTGTAAAATTATTTCATATTTATACTACGAATGCACACAAAATTTATTGAATTTATAAAAGAGACATACAACACCATGTATAATGTTCCTTTTACTTATAGAGACATTTAAGAAAATGAGGAGAATGCTGTTTTTTATGCCTAACACTAACTTTTAGAAGCCAGTAAACTGTACTGATGTTCACATCTGTGAATACATAAGCCACATTTTCTAATGGAGAATCACAGTTCAAGTGAAATACCAAAGGGGGTAATTTTCTTATATATTTTCTATATATTTCTACGAACACAGACCCCTTAAAGTCTACAGAGGCACTAGAAGAGAATTAAAGTGTCAGGAAAATTCTATCTTCTATTATCAAGACAGATGTTTGAATTTAAGCGTGTGAATATCAGTAAATAAACCTCAAAAAAAATTGCCCTTCCTGGAAAAAAAATTGCTTGAAAGGAGGCTCTTTTTAAGTACATAATTCTCCTACAAGGAGATTATTGAATTTCAGGAAACTGGGAGCAAAAATTTATGCACTGGATGTGGAATCTCTATGATTTCCACAGAGAAGTTGATTGATCTCTTCAACCTGTTGCTTACTTGCAGTGTGTTTTCTCCAACTTCCTGTTCTCCATTGGAAGAGATCAAAAGGTGTAATTTTAAATATTAATCCAAAAATTTTTACACTCTGAATATTTTGTTACAGCTTTGTGAGGGTACTGGGTTTTGTTCATACCTAGAACCATTATAACCTTATCAGCATTCACCTCTGGACAGTGCAGTATGGATTCTTTAAGATAGCAGGAGAAGCAGGTTGAAATCTTGCATGTTCCTTAACACTAGGTCAGCTACCTTTACCTGTGTGAAATCCAAGTGGATTTACACAGTACACACACAGATCTTCATAAGGTCAGTGACTCAAACTGGAATACAATTCATGTTTCCAAACTCCTTTTAACAGGTAATGGTCTCTCAAAGAACAGCACCCAACCCAGAGACAGCATCCAGCAACTCTCTTTGGTACAGCTGATATATCTGAAGCAAAAATAGCATGAGAAAATAATGGAAAATGCAAAAGAATAGACTTTCCATGTTGAAATTCAATGTGTCATTGTTCATGCCAGAGGCAAGTAATGTCATATTCAAATAACCAGAGATTTTCATTTGGACACTGAATAGAATATATTACTTTAATTTTGGATCCTGCCTGACTCTAGAGGTACTTATATATGCGTTTCTACATCTATCATAGATCTGCAGAGATGAACATATGCAGTCCAAGTTCCAGGATCAAGAAGTGATTTTTGGGTATGATGCCACAATCCTTTCCCCAAGTAAAGCAGAGTACCTAATCACACAAGTCAAGATTTACTCTGCAGGATCAAGGGTTGCAGTATTTAGCTCTAATTCTTATTTGACAGGTCCACTTAATTACATTTTATTCCATGATCCGATGAATTGATTTAGTCTGCATAAATATTAATTTTAAATTTGCCATTTAAATAGATGAACCAGCATTGTACTTTTCAGATTTATTTGTAAAATTATTTTTGATATTAAATAAATTTGCATTCATGGCTTTTTGCTACTTTAATTAGGGGAAGTTAAAATTAAAAAAAATATATTGCAGTTAGTATGGTAATGGGAAAATATGAAGGGTTTTGAAATGAGGCAAATCACTAAATGGAAAGACCCTAACCAATAATAATCCCAAACAGTTAAATGGTGTATTCATCAAATCTCTGTGCTTCAAAGTGTTGTATAATGGAGGTAAGTAGCATTCCACCATTTCAAACAGACCTCTAAAGTCTCTATAAATGATGATGAAAAGCCTGCTTTCTTTACTGTTCTTTTTCCTCTGGGGACTCTATAACTGTAATCATGTGGAATTGAACTCTCCTCTATTATGCAAAGCTTGTTTAGGTACAATGTGGGTGCAAGGTGCTCTAGAGAGCTAAGCTATTGTTGATAGCCAACCTGTTCTATTTAAAACCCCACAGTAAATCACTTCTTGCTTTTCTTGATTACTTACTTCACACAAACCAATTTTGAAACCTATATAAAGTTGTTGTGCCTCTGGGGCTAAGAAGCTGCCTTTCTTTGGTTCTCTT
This sequence comes from Manacus vitellinus, assembly GCF_001715985.3. NCBI lineage: Eukaryota > Metazoa > Chordata > Aves > Passeriformes > Pipridae > Manacus > Manacus vitellinus. The sequence goes on from NW_021938999.1 coordinate 16,345,773, forward strand.
AAGCTAATGGCCCTTAGTCACTTCTGTTCATAAGACTGGGTTACCTAATTGACTGAGGGCCGTACTGAGACTTCCAGTAGTGTCTGCCAAATTTAGCTTTTGTGAATTCTCCCATCTGTTGACTCTCTGCAGAAATAGACTCACAGCTGCGCTGGATTGTGGGCGGCCAGAGTGACTCACCAGGCTCCCCACCACTCGTGCCACAGCAGTCACTGAGGCTCAGATCAGGACCAACAGACAGAGGGAACATCTTCTCTGCTGCAAGTGGAACTGTGAGCATCGCAGAAGCATATGGGTACTCGTGCACTGCTACGTTATACAGTCTCGTGTTTCTGGTCTCAGCAAGCTTTGCTTAGCTGGGATAAGAATAGTCAGCTAAATGTCAGAAGAGATTGCCTGAGAAGTTGACCTTTCTCCATCTTTAGAGACCTGTAAACCCAAATTGGGCAGATGCATGTTATCAACGGTGTTGGTGTAGCTGGTACCACCAGAAGGCAAGTGCTGTGCTGGGAGACCTGAAAGCTCCTTTCCAACAGGACTTTCTACCAGTACCTGATTCTAGTGCTATTCATGAGTTCCCAGACCATGAGAAGAGCTTACTTAGTCCACATGAAAATACATGTCCTCTTTTTGTGTCACATAGTTATTTTTTACTGCAATGACATTCTCCAAAGTCAGAGAAAAGGTACTTCTAAGGCTTTTTCAAAAAACACTTTTACAGTACACAGTTAAGCCCAGATTAGACCATTGACTCCTTTCTTACAGAGTCAGTTTCAACATTTCCTCAGCACATTTCCTTTCCTTAAACTGTATCAGACAGTCTCTGCACTGTGTTTCAAATGTTGTCCCAGTGAAGCTGAAAACAATGGAATGATTTAAGGATAAGGGTCAGTCTGACTTGTATGTAGAAGCATTTTAATGTAGTTCATTATCCTGTTTTGGTATTCCCTTATTAGATTATCAACAAAGATTTTGGCAAATCACTTTAATTTAAAAAAAAATCTTACCAAATATGGTCTTCAAATTTTCCAGAGTTAAGAATACCACTGGCACTGAATCGTGCTTAAAATTCAACATAACAGATTCCACATCAAAAACTTAATAAAATCCAAATTAACTTAGTTTCATTGTTGCTGAAAGATATCTTGTTCAAATGCTCAGAGTGAGAAAAAGATTAAAGAACGAAAGATTTATTCTGTATTTCTTGCTTTATTCCTCTTGATATATTATCTGATATAGAGAGAAGATGTTTATGTCTCATCCTGGTGGTTCCTTGTAACTTGCAAAATTTTCAAACCTTTTAGGGAAAGAGTTTGGAAGAGAGAATAGGTTTAGGGTTCAATCCTACCCTCTTTTAAAACATAGGTCACACTGCAGAGAGAATTTCGTTGTTGCTGCTTTCAATTACAGTTTAAGGAAAACTTCTATGCTCATTTAAACTTCAAAGACCTTTGTCACATTAAAGCTACAACATTTTCATAAGAGTGAAGGTAACCCCCCATAAGCAGGCATCTGCAAGTAGAGAGTTTTATATTCTAAGTTTATAGGTAAGCTTACAATACAGTAGTCTAATATAATTATGTTTAAAGTTGGGAGTTTCTTTCCTAAATTTAACCAAAATTCATATATTTTTTAAGACTTCCTGGAGATACAATACTGCTTGATCTCTTCAGGAAAAGATCTGGTATAAAGATCATATAATTTAAGTCAAATATTTTCTGAAGTTATGCTTTTTCCTCCAGCTGGACCATGTTAGTAAACATTGAAAAATAGTACCCATATTTTTATGCAGACCTGGAGATTAAACTGTATTCCTTTAGTACAGAACCAAACAAATCTATGAACTAATATAATGCATAAAGGTATTTGCTGTTTTGAGATCAGAAGAGTTAATTGACCATCTCCATTCTGACGTGCCTGATCTTCGGTAGTTTAAGTTTTGGTAACTTTACATTGTGACGTGATATAAGATTCCCCCTTACAGTCTATACCAAATTTTTAATTATCTCGGTTTTTTTTTCAAATTAATAGAGTGACACCACTGAACATCATCTTTCTAATGTTAGAAATGTCAAGGTGAATAACCAAAAAGAGACAAATCCCTCTGCTCTTACCCAGATACTATGCAATGTCCTTATTAACATTTTGAAAGCTGTCAATGTTCAGTCAACTACTGTGTTCCTGTTCCAAAGCTGATTCATCTCCAGAGAACTCAGAACATGAGCTGTCCACTGTCTGTCAGGTAAATATATCATGTAAATGACAAATTCCCCTTAATCTCCCTGGGCCAAAGCAAACAAACAAGATCTGGAAAGTAATAGTGCACAGGTTCTAAGTCAGAAGAATATCTCACCAGGGCAAGCTCACTGTAGTGTGCAGTCTGTAGTCGTGAATGAAGATGATCCCTTCTGGTAACAGAAGAGTTCCCCCATGCTGCCTTTTGGATTGTTCTGCATCCACAGACTATTAGATAGCAGAATGGATCCTCAGGGTCTGTCAGCTGTTATCACAAACTAATCTCCAATTAGCATCTTTATTCAATTGTACGAATAATGAAAAAAAAATCAAGATAGAATAACAATCAAATGGAAAAACAAGTTCACTTTAATTAAAATGTAATAGCATTTTTATTTTAGTCTTAAACTGGGGGGGGGAGGAAATTCAATAGACATTTATTTTATTTGGGAACTTCAGAAAGGTAATTAAAAGCACTAATTTCTTTTGAGTCCTCCCTAATGATCTCTTAAAGTCAGGGCATGGTCTGTACTAGTGCTATCATCAGATTGATTTAAAAATATTTATATAACTAGCATATGTTCCCAGAATTCTGATCACAGCATCAACTACGCAGTAGCTTTGGGAAACATATCCAGCATGTAAGATTGCAGGGTTCCAAGCTCACTGGGATTCTTTACTTTTGCTGGTATGAACTATGGGATTTCTGCTTTCCAGACTGTTTTATTCAAGCTTTAATATCCTTGGTATTCAAGAGGGACTGTTAACCTAATAGCATTTGTAGAAAACTGGGAAAACCAGCCTTCTTTGTTCCTTTAGGATTTTTTTACCAGTCAAACTTCTATTAGTTTAAAGTTTTGTGTCTAGAAACTGGAGTAAGTCAGTGGTGATATAACACCTACATATATATATATATATATGTATAGATGCATATATACAAAATATATACAAAATTATATTATTATTTATAAAATAATGTGTAAAATTATATCTTCAAATACTTATTATACTAGCATATTATATACATGTCATATTATACAATAATACATAGACATGCACACAACCTACAAGTCCATATACCTGTGTGTAACGTAATCTGCTGCCTGTTTTTTATAAAATCACCTAAGATCAGGTTCATCCAGAGGACATGAAATCTGAGGAGCAATTAACAAATTTCCAGGTAACATTAATCTATATAATTTCGGAGTTGGAAGCTGATGGAGTACTGACCCTTTCAGCTCAGCATTTATTTGTGTTGTCTGTTTGGTATGCAGCTGAAACTCATTTTGCTAGATTTAAAACACACACTGCATATTCGAGGTAGCCATCACAGGCTCCTTTAATATGAGAGAGAGAGAGAGAGAGAGAAAGAAAGAAAGAAAGAAAAGGTGTTTGAAGGTATTATTGGCCTTATTCAGATGATTCGGATAAATCAGATACTCATAATGTCTTTGTCTCTTCATTGATCATCACTGAAACTTCAGGGTGATTTACTCAGTGGATGTCTAAGCAAGGTGAGATAGGCCCACTCCTCTACAATACAGGAGATGATCCTTCAAAACTTTTTTTATAAGCTACTGGAAAAAAGATAAAACAAAAATGATCATCATAGCAATTGTACCCTGACCCCTAGCTGTAACTAGAAACCTGACTTCCATTGATCTGACATTGGTAATCATTTGGAAACCTCTATGTACATAGGAAAAGGATCTCCACTGAATTGGATTTTTTTACTCAACATTTTCTAACACCACTCACTCCTCTGGCATGCTGTCACAACAGTGGTGATGCAGACTGCCTTCCGTTGATCTCTTTGGTAATTAGTTTTTGAAGGTTAATCCCACTAGGCATTCCCTGTGTCAGCTTGGAGTTTAATGATTTTCTGAGCTTTAAAGCAGTATGTGCTGGAGATAAAATATTGCACAAAGTTTAGGTCTGTCTGATCCTCCAGCATGCTGACCTGATGAAATTCAGATAGCCAACCAATCAGACTAGCACAGATGAGGTATTGCTGTTTCCCCTGTCATAAGCTCTTTTCTGGCACACAGGGAGCCATAATGTAACCTGTGCATCCAGCCACTTTCTGACATTCATGGAAAATGAACAGATATCTATTTACATCTCAGTCAGAGAAAAATGCCTTTTAATCCAGATCCAGCTCAAAGTTAAACCTTGACCTCCAGCAAGGCCTAAAATTCATGTGGAAATAAACCTCAGCTCCTAAAGTGCCTAAGCTACAGCTATTTGGCTGTGGGGATTCTAACAGATGACAAAGCCATTTACAGGTTCTTATGTTCTTCTAGAAGGTATCTTCTCTTGACCATTGCTTCAGACAGGATTGGTCTCATCCAATTTGACTATACTTATCTTCTTACGGTATCAATAGCAAGAAGTTTCCAGAGCTGCACCATCACATTTCCCCATATTAATGTCTACACTTTTATTTAGGGATTTTATGTAGAGATTGTAACTCAAAACCAAGTAAAGAATAAAGGTCCAATGTGATCTGCAGTGTGCATACAAAGATTAAAAACAAGCCAGAAACAAACTGAAAAAACCTTGTGAAAACTGGAATTTAATGGTGCACAATGATCTCAAACGAATTGATTTTACATAACTTTAGTCTTATAGAATTTCATAAAATTATAGAATCGTAGAATAGCTGAGTTGGAAGGGACCCATCCAAATCATCTTGAGCTGTCCTGGCCCTGCACAGGACACCCCAAGAATTATATATTTAGACAAACATGGTGGGATTCTTCTAATTAAAAGTGAATATCTGTCTCTGACAACATTGCTCTTCTTTTCTTTTATAGTCATCACTGGAGAAACAGGTATTTTTAGGGGAACAGTTCCTCTCACCTCTAATCTGACACCTAATTGAGATCAGATGAATCATGTCCCTTAGTTTTCATACCATCAGTGGAGAGAGGAAGGCACCTTAGATAATGAGTCATCCTACCCATGCTAAGTGCCTTTATAAGGATGGAGTAAGCTTTATGCTAGAGCTTTTTATCTTTTTCATGTATAAAAACTTCCCCGATAACTAACTAGCTAATACGAGACTCCAGACACAAACAAATTCATCTGTCAGGGTTGCACAAGTTATGCATGTGTTTTTTAAGGGAAAGAACAAATTCTGTGTGCAATGATAAGTTTTCCTTCTGGAGTGAAGTTTGGGCTTAGCTTATCCCTATGGCACCAAAGTTAGGCTATGTGGTTAAATGTCCTACACTTGTAGCACAGAAGGAATATTTGCAGATACATCCTTTTTCACGCACAAGTACCTGCTTGGTGAAAACCAGTGTAGCTCTGCTGGAGCTCAGCTGCTTTTTCAATGACAACCTTGGGAGATATCTGCAGGATGCTCCAGCTCTAAGGGAGATGCAGAGATTTTCTTATCTGTTCCCATTCACTTATTGTAGCTCAGGAGGAGAGTGCCTGAGTCATTAGTTTTTAGGAAGAGCTGTAACAGGATATAAGAAAAAAAAAAGAACAAAGGAAAAATAAAAGGAAAAGAGAAACATGGAAGCAATTTCATGAGAGCTTCATTTTCAGTACATAAATCTCATCTAGGTATACTGGTTGAAACATGTTTGTTGAATACATTACCATGTAGGCTTTTACTCTAGAAGTAACAAAAATGACTTGTATTGCCATGGAAAGATGGTCTAGCCCAAGTTCTCTTTCCTTCCTTGACTCCAACTGGATTGGTATCCCCTGTTGCCTCATGCAGTCAGGTAAGCAGCCTGGGGCAGGTTATTCAGTGAATGCCTACGGAGAACTCCTGGAGAGATGAAGATTTGGTCAAGTATCCTCAGCCTGGGGAGATTAGAAACACAAATGCACAGAAAGCATTGGTTTGGAAGCTCCTGAATGAGAGTAAATTGAAGCTATATCCCCTGTGCTGACCTTCAGCACAGCTATGTGATGTGGAAACTAAATGGCTGGAAGGAATATTGTGAAAATCCTGAAGTTGATGGCATGTGGTCCATGACGAGCACATGCTGTGAACATTGCAGTTTCTCCTCTGCTTGGCCTTCCAAGGCAGGGGCACTGCTCTCCAGGGTGCTGAGAAATTTCAACTCCCACTGAAATCAGTGGCAGTCAAGGGTGTACCAAACCATGTCCAAGACATAATGAGGCACAAAAATAGTTTCTATGTTGTAAGTCTTGCTGTTGTTGTTCTTCATGGAGATGGGTAGAAACTTATTTCAGGATGATTAGATGAAGAGAGGTATATATGAGATGAATGCAGAGATTTCTGCACTTTAGCAAAACAGTTTATCAGTATCTGAAGGTCTGAAAGCATATCTTGAATATACAGGTCTAAATTCATGACCTGTATACTATAGATATGCAGAACACTTCGCTGAATCCTTAAAGCTGATTATGTTTTTTTTCTTTTATTGTGGAATCATAGAATAGTTTGGGTTGGAAGTGACCTTTAAAGGTCATATACTCCACCCTCCTGCAATGAGCAGGGTTATCTTCAGCTAGACCAGGTCACTTAGAACACTGTTCAACCGAATGTTTCCAGGTATAGAGCATCCACCCCCGCTTTGGGCAACCTCTGCCAGTGTTTCACCACCTTCGTAGTCAAAAACTTCTTCCCTATGTCTAGTCTAAATCTACCCTCCTTTAGTTTAAAATAATTGCCTTTTGTCCTATCACAACAGGTCCTGTCATGATCTTTCTTTTATCTTCCCTTTAAGCATTGAAAAGCTGCAATAATAATTCCCCAAAGCCTTCTCTTCTCCATGTTTAACAATCTCATTTCTCTCAAATCTCCTCAGAAGATTCATGCTTCATCCCTATGATCATCTTCATCGCCCTTCTCTGGTCTCAGTCCAACAAACCCCTGTCTTTCCTGTGCATAGGACCCTAGAGCTGGATGCAGGACTCCAGGTGGAGTCTCTGAGAAGCAGAGTAGTAGGGCAGAATCACCTTCCTTGACCTGATGCCCATGTTTCTTGTGATGCAGCCCAGGACACAACTGGCTTTCTGAGTTGTGAGCACACATTGCCAGATCATGTTCAGTTTCTCATACACCAGCACCCCCAAGTCCTTCTCAACAAAGCTGCTTCCCATCCCTTGATCCCCCAGCCTGTATTGATACCAGGAGTTGCTCTGAGCCACATGCAAGAGCTTGCACTCGGCCCTGTTGAATCTCATGAGGTTTTCATGGGCCACCTTCTTGAACTTGTCCTGGTCCCTCTGGATGGCATCCTGTCTCCCAGGCATATCAACTGCATCACTCGGCTCTGTCATCTGCAAACTTGCTGAGGGTGCATTCAGTTTCTCTGTCTATGTCATTGATGCAGATATTGTTCATCCTGGAGAAGAGAAGGCTCCACAGAGACCTTATAGCACCTTCCAGTACCTAAAGGGGTCCCACAAGAGAGCTGTAGAGGGACTTTTTACAAGGGCATGTATTGATAAGACAAGGGGAAATGACTTCAAACAGAAAGAGGGCAGGTTTAGATTAGATATTAGGAAGAAATTCTTTACTGTGAGGGTCATGACTTACTGGAAGAGGTTGCCCAGAGAAGTGGTGAATATCCCATCCCTGGAAGTGTTCAAGGCCAGATTGGATGGGGCTTTGAACAACCTGATTTAGTGGAAAGTGCTCCTGCCCACGACAGGGGTGTTGAAACTTGAAAGATGGTCTTTAAGGCCCCTTTTGACCCCACCTAGTCTGTGTTTGTATGATATTAAATAGTGCTCATTCCAATACCAACCCCTGGGAGAGTTGTTGACCCCCACTCTCTGGACGCAGCCATCCAGATAATTCCTTATCCACTGAACAGGCCACCCATCAAATCCATCTCTCTCTCATCCAGAGAAGGATGTTTTAGGGAGCCTGTGTCAAAGGCCTTCCAGAAATCCAGAGAGAGGACATCCACAGATCTTCCCTGTCTTCTTTATTGACTTTATATTTCCACTTCAGAAGATTTATTTTTCAAGATTTATGGCCCAGTGATGTGAAAATGCACATAATAGCAAAAATCTTATTAATTTAAGTAGGAACAATAAGCAAGTAATTTTCTTACCAAACTTAGAAAAATGCTGTGAGCTTTTGTTTTTAAAGTGATTAGAGGATGCATTCAAGGTATTATTCATTTTCTGAGATTTTCTTCAATTGAACTCATTTTGATTTTAAATACCTATTAATTGGATAATTAAAGTTATTCAAAGAAAATAGTGTTTAATCAAATGCCATTTTCTTAAGCAACTCTTATATTGCATTTATCAAAAAGTATTGTTATTCCATGAATGGTTAAAAACAAAATTCTGAATTAAATTGGTGAATAAAAGCCACAGATTTTATGATGTAACATCTATTGACTCCAGCAAGCTTTGAATTGAATCCAAAGACCTGAAGGAGGAAATGTAGTAATTCAAAATGTCTCTGACTAAACAGTTATGGTTCTGTTTATGATATTAGAAACACTGCCACATGCTTCCCAGTCTGTGATATGGTCACATAGGGGAAAATCTGCACCAGGGTGGGGATGTTTTTTAATTTTTTTTAATCCATGTATATGGAAGGGTCAACATGAAATAAAGTAAAAAGAAGATATTGTTTATTCAAAGTGACTTAGAGAATTATTTTAATCTTATTTTCTTAATTCTATATTCAGAAGAATATAAAAAATATACAAAAATGAGAAAGAGAAAAAGAAACTAATCAAAAAGCTAATGAAGACATATTTTCAGGTTTATTTCATGGAAAATTCCCAGGTTAAATTCGTGGGAAATTAAACAAAGAAATCATCTTTGAAGAAAGAAATAAATTTGTTTTTTATTTGATTCAGATAAATATTTTTCACATGCAGTTGTTACAGTTGTCCAATAATGAGATTCGGAATGATGAGTCTAATTGAGACAGACATGACTTTTCTGTCAAAATGGCATATAATTGAAATTCAAGTGCTTCAAAATCAACTCAATAGAGGTCATTATTATCTGAGTTTCTACCTAAAGACTTTCAGTACTGACTTTATTTCATCTTGGTTTCTGCTATTTCTTATCACACTAAAAGAATGTGTGGGTTTTAGGTGTTCTAGTGGCTAGCATAAAACCAAAATCCACAAGGAAATAGAGCCAGTCTTCATCCTAACTTGGTAATCAGAAGTCAAAGACATCTACCAAGCTATCCTGTGTGTGGTTATGTTCCTGAGCATTCTATAGAGTGTACATGATTTCAAATACTTTTCCAATTTGAATAAATTCCCTCTTCCCTCTGTGCCTGAAACAATAAATCCTGCAGGTTAAGTTTACATGGAAGGTTTATATGTATTTCTAAATATTGCATCTGTGAAATTGAACTAGATAAACTGTTTTATGCTGCTTTATCTGCAACATACTCACTAACGTGCTCTTCAGAGAGAATGGGAATGTCTTCCCTTTTCATCTTTAATTCACAAACTTTTCAGGAAACAATTTTCTCATCTAACCCAAGTATTGAATTTCATGCAAACGTATATTAGACTTATTTTAACACTGGTCAAAACTAAAAATTTTCTTTTATTCTATATATTGACATTTCTACATTTCTACGTAAAAATGCAAATCAAACTTTAAATTGTTATCATTTCCCATGAACCTACATTTGAAAGATGCCACTGCATAAAACATCCTGTTGATAAAGTGGAAAGGTCTCACTCGAAGTTGACTTAAAATATAGTATAGTTTAGTACACATCAGTAAAATAAATATGTAATGGAAGAAACTAATTGAAAACTTTACTTCTCTTACTATATTGAGAGTACTAATAAATGAAAATGCTTTATCTTAATAATCTCATCCTTGTGGCTTATTTAAGTAGAAATTCAATGAAATTTTTATGAGGGAGAAACAAAACCTCATTACAAAGCTTTCATTGTGCCAAGTGTGATAACAGTACTCAGAAAAGTAAATCTTAGCTCTTTGTTCATGCTTTTGTGTACAATTCAGATAAAAGTTTAAGTTTCTTTTCCCCTGTAAGTAAAAGTAAAGCACCTGCTGTAACTGCAGTTTTGGAGTGCAGTTTGGAGTGCAGTTTTGGAGTGCACTACGTTAGATTTCAGCTTTAGGATCTCCTTTGTCTCACCCAACTAGAGTAATTTAAAAGTTGATAAGCCTAAGCTAATTGTCTAGGCTTCTTTTTAATCAACCAAGAAAAACAGGCATCTCCAAAGTATGATTTTTCCTGCTTATCTTAGAAGCATAAGTGCGGAAATCTCATTACCGTGGAATGAGTTGCCTTTTCAGAAATACCTCTCTCTCCTTTGACTACAAAAGAATTTAAATAGTACTGCCAAATTAAACATGCAACTTCTAAATCACTCCAGCAGATGAGGTTAATCCCCTTACCCTTCACAGGTGAGACAAAATAGTTTTCTAGTATGTTATTTCTACCCTTAAGTTCTGAACTCTGTGAGTAAATGATAGACTTTTGATAGGAACAAGATGGAACCCTGGCTGTGACCTTGAGTTTTGTCTTGGAATTTGGGCTTCTGAGGAACTTGTGACAGAAAGGAAGGCTCTCGTTTCTGCTTTGACACCAAGAAGGAAGCTCTTAGACGAGCCCCTGTGAGGATGCACTGCTATGTTTTGTTGGAGCGAGTCCAGAGAAGGGCCAGAAAGACAATTAGAGGGATGGAACTTCTCTCCTATGAGGAGAGGCTGAGAGATTGGGATTGTTCAACCTAAAGAAGAGAAGGCTCCAGGGAGAACTTATTGCAGCCTTACAGTACTTGAAGGGGTCCCACAAGAGAGCTGGAGAGGGACTTTTTACAAGGGCATGTAACGAGGGAAAAAGGGGAAAAGGCTTTAAGAGGACAGAGAGTAGGTTTGGATGGGATATTAGGAAGAAATTCTTTACTGAGAGAGTGATGAGGTAGAGAACATTTTGCCCAGAGAACCTGTGGATACCCCATCCCTGGAAATGTTCAAGGCCAGGTTGGATGTGACTTTGAGTAACGTGGTCTAGTGGAAGGAGTCCTTGCCCATGGAAGAGGGGTCGGAATAAGGTTGTCTTTAAGGTCCCTTCCAAATCAAAATATTCTATGACTCTATATTTTGTACAGTCCTAGTTCTGATACATACTTGAAATTCAGCACAGTTAGTAAATTCTTATGCTATACATAGTTCTTGCAGGCATAAAAAGTGCATGGCAATTACAGTCAGTAAGTCTCATTATAAATTGTATACTGTGCATACGTTTCAACTATGTTATGATCCAAAGTTGTATTTTTACTGGCATCTTTATACACAGTTTTAGTTGGGCATCAGAGTCTAAGTAAATTAGGCTATACAGCCTTTCCTATTTGTTACTATAAGGTCTAAGTCTTATTAATGGATTCTGGGAGTGGGTAATGCTTTTTTCTTTAGCTAGGATTTCTTTTCCTCTCTTTAAAAAAATGTATATATCAGAAATGCATGTTAAGTGTTTCTATTCCTGAAGCAATTACAATTTGCAAATGAGAATTCATGAAAGCTTTATTCTTTAGTTATTTCTTAGCCAAGGGAAGAAAATCAACCTTTGAATTGTTTAAATGACATGACATGAGGGTACTTCAAGGGCCCATTGTTTTATTATTGACTTCTGAGCATAAAGGTTGAAGCGAAATTATCCAGATAAAACTCTTTAATATAAAATGGATAAAGGAATCCAAATCTCTGGGAGGCATAGGCTCTGACTGCTAATCACTTTGGGTAGTGTTGGTATCTTCTAGCTTTAGACATCTGTATTGTTGGAATCTCTTTTTCTTTGTTAAGACATTCTGAAGGGAGACACCTAATCCAAGATGAGATATGATTTAGGATTGGTTATTTCTCACCACACTTGTTAAAGGGACTTCATGTGAGTACTTCAGATAACCTGTGTGCTCAGGTGAAACCCACCCTACAAGCAGCACAGATGTAACAGGGATGTCAGGAGAGATAAATGCTACCCTCATTGATCATTTCTAGCTTAGACTAGAATAAACTTTATTAGCACATTTTGAATACATTATGATCAGCATTATTATTTCATTTTGACAACTGAAAAGCTCAGAGATAGTTCAGAGAAATAGAATGGAATGTACAAAGGAGCTGGCACTGGTAGAGTTGGGATTATAACCATTGTCTTCTGGAGCTCTGCCCAGCTACGGTATTATTTGGGCAGAACCCAAGAGAGGGACTATTAAAACATCTGAAAAATCTGACCTAAAGCAATTCTGAAAATGCCCTCTGATACATCTACAGGCACAATTAATTCTAAGGACCTTTTACCCTAACCCAGTCAGGACTTTGAAATGGAAGCCATATATTTGTATATATGCAGTGATTTCTTTTTTTTAATAACCTTTACAATCCTTAATGTAAAAAAACAGCAGCAGCACTTGAATATTAATTATGAATTAATTTGCTCCATATCTAAACTGAAGAGTAGAAAATATTAATTTTATTTGGCTTTTTTTTTCTTCTGGCTCACAAATAGCTGAATATAATAAATGAAATATTTTAATTTGTGAGTTCTTACAAAGAGAGGTTATTAGTAGATGCTGAAGTAATTTGTTTCTCTTTTTGAAACAAATTACTTTCATATCAAAGGAAATTCATCTCTACTGGAACAGTACTCTAGCTCCCAGGCAAGAAGCCGGAGTCAGTTCCAGCAGATCCTCTCTGAGAAAATCAAGCTTGTGTTAGCACTCCACTTTTGCCTGAAAACGAGAACTGCTCAGATCTGGTGCTCGTAGCTCTCACAGCAGAGCAGCAAAAAGAAAAGTGAACTCACTGAAGGTTGGTAGGAGGTTGGGGAGTGTCATGGGCCTCCCTACCTGTTTGTATTACCGTCAAGACCCTTCTGGGGATGGATTCGATGGGAATCAGAAAACTTTGTCTGATGTGTACAAAAAGCTGGATCACATTGGATCACATTGACACTATTGGTACCCCGTAAGAGATGGCTATTTCATAAGGAAAATTTATGAGTGAGAAGAGATTTGGAGCATGACTAAAAGGGAGGGGTCAATGGCGTGAAATAAAAGGACTGAAGACAGGTAGGTTTGAAGTTCCCCTGGGATAGGTATTGGATTGATTTTATATATCTTCATTAGTTATTCTGACAAAATGTATGAATGCTATAATAATTTTGGCTAACAGCCTGATTTTTAGATGTATGATCAGAACAGAAAATCATAGTTCCTAGGCAAGGGTTTTGTATTTCTGAAACAAAAGAAGAAAATACGTATATGCAAAAATATTTATTTCTAAAAAAATGCAATCTAGCCTAGCTGTTCAAAAACTACAGCTGGTTTCCTGGTGTAATCCATAGTAAAATCCTAACAAAGAATTTGAATGTGTCTTGTTGCAACGATCATGCTCAATACTGCTCCCTCTCCCATCTCTCATTATACTGTTAGTGCTTAAAGAGAGGAATGTGCTCAGTTACTTGCTAGCAGAGTGAAAAATGTGTGCTACGAACATCTGGTTGGATTTATAAATTGCATGAGTTTCAATGAATTTATTCCTTTTTGCATGATGGCAGTTTTAATGAAGACTCGTCCTGTTTAATATATACAAAAATCTTATGCAAGATATAGAGCAACTGTCCTTAAGGTATTTGGGAAATAAATATAATTTGCTGTCAAAAATGAGTGCCATACTTCCAATATGAAAATACCTGTATGTAAGCATCAGCCCTGACTTCTCTTTGTGCATCCCTCAAACTTCTCCTTAGTAAGTGGATTGACCAACAGTGCATGTAGTCCTGTCCTTTAGCAACTTTCACAGCTTTAGCCAGTTTGATACTGGTAATTGCTATACTTTCAAGTTAAACAGCTGTGTTTCTTTTCTGAACAACAAGGGAAAAATAGTTGTCATCATCTTCCTCTCAGGATGAGAAAAACCACTCTTTGGAGGTGTGCACTGCTCTCTGCAGTTCACAAGTGAACTTGGGGGTCAGATTTGCATATCTAACTCCCAAAGGACCACAGAAGGGCGAATTTCTCTAATCCTTATTCACATAAACCCTATTTAACAGGTGATTTGAATCACTCTGTATCAATCATCCATCATCTTACTTCATCCTGCTTTCCTGACCTTAAAGTCAACACCAAATTTATCATCAAGGAGACTGCCTTTGGTTCGTAAACATTGATAAATACCACAAATAATACAGACCCAATAGCTCATCTCTGTGCAGTCCCACAGAAACAAACCTGTTCAGCATGAATTTGCCATTTATACTCTTATTCAGAGGACTGTCACTTGTGTTATGTTTAATATGCTTGATATGTGCCATATTAAAGTTATACCACCCTGTTTTCTTAAGGAAAAATGTGTGCACTACTATGCCAAAATACAGAAATCTGAGTCTACTTCATCAATATCTCTCTATAAAAGTCAGTTTAACATCTGTTTTCCATACTAACTGGTATTAATTTTATTTTACTCCTTTAAATCCTTGCTATTCAAATCCTGAGATCAGTATCAGACTGACAGTAAGACAGATTTCTTATCTCATTTATCCCTTAAAAACAATGGTATAACATTAACATCCCTACAAGATTCTGAACTTCCTCCTATTCAGTGGTTATTGAAAATGGAACATGAATGCTACTGAAAGTTTCTTGACTTAACAAACTCCCAAGTACAAGAATCTGGATTTCCTAACTGAAAAACTTTTATAATTACTCTTTAACATGGAGTTAAAGAGGGCAGTTTTCTTTAGATTCTTGTCTTTTGAGACATGTTACCAGAAGATGAATGTAATAATCCTGTTCTGACCTTACTAACATCACATCCAGATGGACATAGACAACATATAAATTTATTAGGGATTTACATATGTGTGCTTGATAGTTTGAAAAGTTAAATGCTTTTATATGTAAATACATTTGCTCATAGATGCTAATAACAGCAGTCTGTTGGTAATGTTATGCCACTGGAGGAATTCCCTCAGGACAAGTCAAGGTGTATGAAATTCATGCTGCTTGTTGCATAGGCTTCCCACTGCTTTTAACTGCAAAACTGAGAGATACTGAGCCCTGTTAATTAGTATCTGTAATGACAGTTCTATTTCTATAATTTTTGTGACTGTTAGGAAGTCTGACTCTTTATTCAATTTCTTCTGTCTACACCACTCTTAAACCCTTGCCACTTCTCCATTTCACTTTCCTGATATTTATTTCTTTCTTATGATGAAAAACAGGAAACCCTTTTCCAGGATTTGTGCCTCACATAAAAAAATACTTTTGTTTCAGATGTCATTCCTTCTGGACTTTCTTTTACCTCCTTAATTTATCCTTACTACTGTTTTGCACCTATTATCAGATAAAATTGCTAAACCAGGACAATTATATACAACTTACGATAACGACTTTAACCCAAAATAACAAATTCTGTGTTATACTTGGAAAATGTCTCATCCAATACTAACATTGATGACATATTGACTAAAATCTGTGCTCTCAGGATATTTTCTACAAGGAACAAGGAACTGGAGGGAGAAGTTGAGAAAGGTTTTTATAGCTTTAGTTTTAAAAGATGAAACAAAAAAAAGTGAAACAGAAATCAAGTGAGAGAGGTAAAAAGTGTGAAAAGGGAGCTATGGAGGAAAGGATGAAGGAGATGTCAATACGAATCAAAGCTGGCTGCTGCTAAGGTTGTCAGTAGTTAATAACCTCTACATAATATACATCACAGTTCTTACTCTTGTCCAGTCTAAGTATCAGATATTATTGCCTCTCTGCCTATTACTGACAGCCTAGATACCCCTGCTGAGTAATCAAGGAATCAAGGAGACAATACAGGAAATTTGGATCCTCAACACAACACTACCCTATGACACACATAAAGAAGTCCTTACTTCTCGGCCTATGAGTGTACTGGAAATTTCAATTCCCGGGGCTGTAAACTGCAGTTTTCCAGATGATAGTTAACACTTAAAAGAGAGAGGGTGGAGGTCAAAAAGAAAAAGACAAGAGCAGAAATAAAAATGGTAGGGTGGAGGAAGCAAAGTGGGAGTGTGAATTTGAGCCTCACTGGAATTTGAGACCTAAATACAGGCAAGACACTAAGGCTGAGCTGATGACAGCTCTTTGCTTCCCTGGATTCTGTCTGGGAGTTCTGGCTGCCTATTTGCATCGTGGTCCTACGACAGGTAGTTTCTTCAATCTGTCACCCACTGTGGCAAAACTGTTTTTTTCCTGATATAAAGATTTTCCCTCTACAGGAGTCAATGTGGCTCTCAGCTATTCTCAGCTATTCTCAGCACCCAGAAAAGCAGAAACAACTGCTTCTCCCAGCAGCATGATTCTCCCGGCTCGCTGTGACACACAGCACAACACCTCTGCAGAGGCAATGGGGAGGCTGAACGTAGATTCTTCTCTCCAAAACACAGGGGAAAGGAGAGGGGAGGGTTATGATGTCGATGTTCAATTCATAAAAAATGGGAGTGTGGTACTACCCCACCCTGACATTAGGGCACAAGAGAGAACCAAATGGATGTGTGACAGGGTACAGCAGCCACTTGCTTTGGTCCAGGCAACAGTTACAGTGACAACAGAACCAATAGGATTTTTTAGGGGTCACAAATAACCAATGCTTCTGTTGTCCTAATCTTCCTAATTTAAACAGCAATATAGTATTTCTGGTTTAGGGTTTTTTGGGTTTCTTTTTTTCTCCTCCTCCTAGCCCCATTAGGGAGAAGAGTACATCTCACTTGAGCAGATAGGCAGGGAAGGGAGCAATGCTTATTGATTTGCCATTTTTTCAGCAATTTTTCAAAGCCCCTGAGTCAATATTCATGGGAAGATTAGCAGCAGAGGAAAGGGCTTGAAAGTCTGTCTCACATTGCATCCTAACAGAGGGGAAGCTACAAATGAGATTATGTGAATCTGGAAGAGAACCACCACAATCACAAAATTTCTGACTGGTCAGAAGCCTGTGGACTGCCCAGAGGCCTCCTGGAGACTGCTCATCCAACATTTCATGTCAGTTGTTCTGATGTCCTCTAAAAGTCAGTCTCCAGAGGCATTCAAACCCTTGTGTAAGGGTTCCCCACATACATCGTGGGCAAGTCAAGCTGGGAATATATAAATCTCGGATGCTTTCATCCTTTAAGCAAGACTAGAAATTGAATGAATTCTGGCTTAAGCCTTTTATCTCATGCCAAGTTCTTCCCTGCCTGTGAAGCCCATGGTATTTTCTGCCGTTCGCGCTCAAGTCCTGAAATGAGATTTAAAGTCCGTTCTCTGCTTCCATCCCTTAGCACCATTTTGTTTGCAGTTTTAATTCAGATACACATCAATCCTATTAGACACTCTGAATTACGTGTTAATTAAACGTGGCACTCATAAATGGTTCTGCTGAAGTCAGTGGCAAATCTCTTATTGCCTGTAGCAGGAAAGACTCCAAGGCATTTACAGTGTGATGTTTTGATCACTGCTGTGAACTAAAAGTGACAAAGGCCAAAACCAGCTTTATTCCAGTACCACAAGCATAGACAGTGAAATATATAATATAATAAAACATCAGAGGGCTCAGGTCTGGATACATGTTGTTGAACTGAGATTATGGTATCTGTTTGTGTCAGATCTGAATTTGCAGCAAGGTGATCTGGATTAGGATGCATTTGCCCAGATTTAAATATCTCATTCCATTTTAGGCACCTTGTAATATCTCATGTGGCTTCCAGTTGCTGCTGCAGAGGGTAGATGTACCAGACACCTGTGTGTTTCAAATACATAATAAAATGTGTTGAAAATTGAATAGTGCTCTTTTGTGCCATGGAAACATTTACCTTCACTGGCATGCATGGAAATAGAAGTCAGAGGAAACCGACAGCCCTTTGTCTCAGCCATTTATGTGAGAAAGAGAGAAAGAGAGAAAAAAAGAAATTAAAGGAAAGAAAAGAAAGAGAGAAAGAAAGAAACAAAGACAGAAAGAAAGAGAAAGAAAGAAACATGAAGGTGATGTAAAAATAAAAGTTTTCAAGTGTAGACCTGTTTAATTGCATAATTTTACATTTTGTAAGGAATAAGAAAACTGTTCTGTTTCTGAGGGCTTCAAAGAAATAAAGCAAGATTAAAACAGTAATTTCAAATTTTCTATAGGGGAAAAAAAAGTTCAGCACAATAAGAAGTTTTGTAAAAAAACTGTAAAGAATATAATTTAATTCTAGGAAGTCAAATTCAGAAATTTCCAGCTCAGTCACGGCACCTGGATCAGCCCTGGAAGGCTGTTGGAGCTCCAGGTAAGAGCTGCATAACTCAGAAGTTGAGTTTGGACTAATTCCATGGTAGTTCTGCGGGTATCCAAACTGCATCTCTATGGCTGGAAACTCAGTCCCTGGTGATCCCAATATTTCTCAAACTTCTTAACAGACAGCCTTGCACCTCTGAAGACTCCAAGCTGAGGCTGCTGACACAGCTGCCTGCACTGTGGCCCTGAGCTGTAGAACTGAATTTTTTATTTCTCAGACTCTGAAAACAGAATGTACTTGTGAGAGACAGCACCTACAGCTGAGCTTGGATTCATTTGCAGCCTGCTGGGTGAATTGTCTTGGTCTCTGTTTCATCAGAAACTTGCTAGGTTCAAGTTGTTTCTGTGAAACATTTTAGTTTATGATCTATTAATATACTACCTGCTCACTGGGACCTTACATTTTGCTAAGATGTGGTGCTGCAGTGCATTTTGGAGAAAGGTAGCTCTACCTTGTGAAGTATGTCTCCATTTTATTTGATCTCTTCTGCACTTGTAATAGGAAGAAAACCCAACTCACATCTGATTATTTTGAAACTGACTGTGAAAGGCTTAGCTTGTGTTTTACTCCCTGAACACCTTGGCATTTGTAGTCAACCTGACCAGACCCTTGAGTTCTGGAAGCCCTGGGTTGTCAAGCATCCACTTTATATTTCTCCAGTACTCTAATCTGTCATTCTCCTTCTTTGGAGAAGACTAGAGATATTCGTCTTCCTGTCACTTTTTGTTACTGCGTGGGACTGACTGGGTTTTCTCTTCTAATGCCTGTTCTCTTTCACTAGAGTGACAGTGGAGAAGCCAGAGGAAAACAAGAAAGTTTTTCAGTTTGAGGAATGAAAACAGAAGGCAGCAAGCCCAGTTTCTCTGAAAAGAAAGTGATATCTGGTATCTCTCAACAGCTCACACTCCAGAGGTGCAACTAATTTGCCACTCATCACTGGTAATTGTCTTAGTGGAGAACATGACCTCAGAGGTAAAATCAGAATAACCTTAGCATCAACTTCAGATTGGAGTAGGAGATTTATTTTTTCTGATTCTGTGTAGATCTCTCAGTAAAAGCTAAGTGATTTGGTTTTAAGTCCTTTTTAAGAGTCTTTCAGTGCTTTGGAAATCCTCATTGGGAATCAAATCTTTCCCTGTGACCTTCTGGGGACTTATCTTTGCTCTTTTACTTTTCTCTATTTTAGCAACAACTGATAGACTGAAGAGCTAGAAGCTCTTAGTTTGATTTTTAGAATTTGTTCTGTACACGATTCCAATGTTATTCTGGTCTTTGGAAGCAATTTGTAGCCCTGAAGAGTCTGCTCTTCCGGCTTGGTCCTGATATATCCCATAGTTTTTTATAATCCAGCTTTCTTTCATATTGTCTTTCTGCAGGTCAGTGTCAACCATAAAGGCTCAGCTGCTCTAAGTGTGGAAATAGCAGTTAGATTTATAAGTCAGTTCCTTCTGAGCCTGCAGAAATAGCAGCTCATGTTGCTGCTTGATATTCAACATCCATGTGTATTTCTGGAGAAAAAGTGTAGTTTTTACTATTTCTTTAACAGTGACTGGATGGCACTTTTCCTGGTACTCCCCTCAATGGCCCTGAATGTGCTAATTCCCTGGAAATATTATCATTGCATCCAGTTGGGATTTTTCTACAAGCACACAAAAAAGCTGAAGACATACAATAGTTATAAACTGCATGTATTTGCATGAGCTTGGCACTGTATCATAATTGGAAGTTGTTCACACATTTCATGTTATTACACTCTAATATAACTTACAAGGGAGCAAATTTGTTTTAATTCCAGTCCTGACAGGTGGCAGCAGTCTAACTCCTAGATCTTTAAAAGATTTGCCATTGATTCCTGGAGATTTCTCTGTTTCAAATTACTGTGATAACACAAGTAAATAGATAAATTAACATTCCAATCATTCATTAATTACTGTAATGATGATGGATCATTAAAGAATAGTGTGCTCACAGGGAGAAGTTTGTTCTTGACTTCCTTTGTCTGCAGTTGGTTTGTGGCCTGAATCAAGGACCTTACAGCTTTAGAACTTCTGTTCTCTGTAAAATAGTTGTTACTTTTTCTAGGGAAGACTAGTTTTTATTGGTAACCTATTAATGTCCAGGATGGTAAAATTTTGTGCTAGTGGGGTTATAATTGGTAGTTAAAAAACTATGTGTTTTCTGATGTTTTATAAATTTATTGTATAAATAGGAACATTCTCACTTCAAAAACTTCAACATTTATGGAGTATGTTAGTCAGTGGTAAAGATTTCAACTCAAATTGAATGTTTTCAAGTCAAAACTAAATGTCAAATTTCATGTTCCTTGAGTTTGACTTCTTTGTCTTGCACTTGTTTTTGCTGTACTATTTTTGGAATTATATTTGATGCTTATCTTTTCCACCTCATTACTTTCATAGTTCTCAGAAACATTTGGGAGTAAAGAATAGGTTTATTTGCCAATTAAAACCATTAATTGGTTTCCAGATTATTTTATTTATTTCTCAAAGGCTTTCATCAGCTACTTTTGTTGCTAACAGCACAACTGAACCTGGAGAAGGGACTGAATATTGCTGAAACAATTATGCACTCTGCAGCTACCCTTTTTAAGATAAGACTGAGGAACTCTCTACATTTCATGGTGGAAACATTATATTAGGTTATTGTACATGCAGCACCTTGCACAGTTTTCTCAATAAATCACTGTATGAACGTTTTCATGTTTCACCACTGTAGCTGCTACAGGAGATGGTCATGTTAAGAATAGGCCATAATGTGTTGCCAATATAAGTAAGGTCAGGTGTCTTGGACTATGCCTTTCTTAGAGAAATAGTCTCTTCCTGTGTGAATCCACTATATGCTTCTATTTGGTGTTTTGTGGGATGCTAATTTGCAATCTTAGCCACTTTAATGGGAATCCAGCACAGTTTTCCTCTAATGGGTCCTGTAACAGGTACAAGATATACACAGAAAGATCAGGTCTCTGTTACCTGATGCACAATGTTAGTATTTAAAACACTTTCAGTGTTTTGATCAAGATGGAGATGTGGAATAAAGCTCTAGTTACTATGGGATTTTCCAAACCACACTGAGCATAATAATAATCTCTAGAAATCTGTTTATAACTTGCTTAACAAGGAGTTACTATGGACCCCCTTTCAGCAAAGCAAATGCCTGTATCACAGTTAAGAGCACAAGAGTCAAACTGAAAGGAATAAATTCCTTTGCAGAAAAATGGTGACTGTTGAAGGTCATAGAATTTTAATCTGATCTGAGTTCAAGATGACAAAGAAAAATACCCATGATCATATTTAATTCCAGAAATCACTAGCACATTAGGGTAAAGAGAGCTATTGCTGGCTTTCTGATGCTTGTAATAGCTCTCCTCCTAAATTTCCTTGTTCCTTAACAACACTTATCCATGCTTCCTTACCTATGGAAATTAGAGCAGAAAAAATCAGGGAATTAGTGAGATGGCCAGAAAGACTTTGCATTAGTTTTTTCTTGTTAGAAAATACTTACAGTGAACCAACAAACTTTCTCAGAGAGAGTTTTCATGAATCTTGTTTCAAATCAGAAGAAGCAAACAAACAAACCTTAGGGACTTTTTTTTCAGAACTGGTGACACTTTGTTTTGACATTTTCAAAATGAAAAATTCGTTCTTAAATAAAGAAACTTTTTTAATTACTAGTCAAAATAGAGTAATACCTGACCATCACTTACAAGGGTACAAGGGTACAACTTTTTGAAGTGAGTATTGTGCTGAAGGCATATGTAATTCCATGGTTCCTGCTCCCAGGGCTGTGTGCAGCTGAATTTACATTCCAGAATTCAGCAATCTTTAAAACCTGAAGCATAATTTTCCCAGTTTTACACTAAAGGATCTTTCTCAGAAGTCCCTAGCTGTTTGTAGGGAGGAGGTTAGTCCCCAGTTAATGGAATTAGTCATTGTACTGAATAATAATAGAGTAGGAATGCTTTGCTATAACAAAACCTAAACATGACTGTTCATGATACGTCAACATCAGCAGCTGGATCACTCTCTAGTCTCCTGGTTGTCCACAAATTAATCAGCCAGAATTTTTCTCTATAGCAGATCAACAAGGTTTTCCCTTAACAAAACTGGCTCATACATATATGTGGCTGAACATAAATAATACTATGTGTGAAGAACAGTCTGAAAGGCAGTGATCAAGTCAAGGACTGCCCTAAATTTCATGTAGGGAGATTTGTTAACCATAAGCAGTATGGGCACAAACAGTTGTGCAACAGGAGGTCCAGAAAATAAATATTGTTTCTCTTGGAACAGAGAATGAAGTCAGTATAAACACACTAATTAACACCATGATCCTGAAGAGACCTCTAGACTGGAAAATGCTCATTTGCTTAGTTGTCTTGGGTGTCTCCTGTCCACTTACTAAGAATTCACTCCAGAATTAATATTTTATTGAAAATTGTTGCTAAACATCAGTTTGATACAGCACAATGTATCAAACTGTCTCCTAAGGTATCCTTTATTCCCTGGCTAAGGAATGCCCTAATTAAAAGTCATTGTTTTTAAGTGAAATTGCAGTAAAGATGGTTCATTTGAATTCAAAGTTTATCAGGTTCAAGAATAATGTCAATCACTGTCCAAATGAAAGAAGTGGGGTCTGGCACAGTGTTTCCAGTCAGCAAAAATAAATTAAAAGATTAAATGTTCATGCATAATATAGACGCAATGTTTTGAAAGCGCAAATAGCATACCTTCATTTTATTTTTAAATACAACAGGTACACAGGGGTTAACTCTGATAATTATGTTTGGGTGTTGTGTGCATAAATCATATTAGCACATAACAGGATTTGTTACTGCAACGCCCACACATCAGTTCTTATATTTACCACAAACTAGGTTTCCCTTCCCAAACTACTCTCTAAGTCTGATTTACTTCCCTGGGAACTGTCATGGGGCCAGGCTGACTTGCCGAGTTATAATACAGTACAATACTTTCTCTGCTCCGTCTGTGTTCTTATTTCTCACCCAGAGAAGGATTATAAAGACAAAGAACCAGTTTCTCCTAATTGCACCAGCACGGTTGTACACACTGGAATAATTTTTGAGACCACAGCTGCAACAAGAATTGTAATAAAGGTAACTGATGTACCCTTTAAATATGTGCAATTACAACATGTTCCCTTGGAACATCTTACCACTAATGGATATACAAGTTACTATGTGAAATGAGTTAGAAAGAGAATTTCTGTAACAAGCAAAATCTGTGTTTATTTCAAAAAATGTCGTTCATGTGTTGAACTATGAGTTCAAACAGCATTGCAATCTATCCTCTCAGGAATGAATGTGCATAACAAGAGCAGGACTATTGAAGTTTGTCAAAAAATGCCTACTGGACCTAGAAATTATTTATATGGAGCCCCTTTTTAAAGTAGTGTAATAGGTTTCCATACAAACTAGAATCTGGCCCAAACCCACTGAATAACAGTCTGCTGTGTTGCCCAAGGGGACAGATTGTGCATGGGGCTTAGCGTCCTTTCGAGTATGCTCAGATCCTGTATCCTCTTCTTTCACTCTCCCTCCTGCTTTCTCTCTCAGAATGCAGCTTAAAAGTCAGCCACCTACTCTTCTCGTTGTATTTTCTGTGTTTCCCTTCATTTGATTTTCCTGCACTTGAGGGAGAGAAAGTAAATATAGAACTGCTGCTGCCCAACCAACTCTGTCTTTGCTTTCTGCTAGTTGGAAACCTGATACTGGCTTTCTAGGTTGTCTCTAGCTAAAAGGGGAAATAAAGAATCTCTAATTAAATAAATTACCTTTGTGCTGTCTAACCTTCCCACTACATTCACATGAAAGAACTCATAGGAGAGATTTGCTGCGTACAAAAGGTCATCAAGAAACACTGTACCTATAATATCCTCCTTATTTTTGCTAATTTGAACATTTTGAGGCACAAAAGACAGTGGGAAGGAGTAGGTTTGCAAATGAAAAAATTCCTTCCTTTGCAGCTGAAAGAGTAAACTGACCCATCTAAATTTGTAATTACTTTTTAACCTCACAAAACAAATGAAAAGAGTAAACTTCGGCATTTTTTTCTCTCAGAACTGTTTTTTGCCCCCTGAAGCAGTCATAGAGAAGCTGGACATTTCAAATCCACAGGTGCAACTCAACTTGAAAAGCAATAATAGCCACAAGTTGTTTTGGTCACTGGAATTACTTGAAATGCATCACTGCATTTAGGGTGCTTTAGTCTAACCAGTTCTCTTTTAACTTTGTGTAATGTGTTCTAATGTCTTGATGTTAACCTATTACAAACTTTTTCATAATAACTCCAGTAGCAGACTGAATTAACCATGCATGTGTTCAGAGTAGGTTATTTAGACCCTCGTCACAAACTTAGAGAAGTTTGGGAAGTTTAGTTCAGTGGTCGATGATTTGTCTGGAAAGAACAGATTTACTGAGGAGAACTGAAAAGGTCATAGATACACCACTGAAACCATTTGCTGTGGCATACACCCATCCTGTGAGGTGAGAACATTTCATCATTTAAGATTACACTTTGTCTTCCTTGCTTTTGTACCCAATTCTGCAGCAAAATAAACCAAATGAGCACTCAGGTTCTCATTTCTACAGCTTGCCTATTTTAAACTCTTTTTGGTTTAGTTTTTAAAGGAAACTTTTGGATTACTTGTTTTCCTAGAAAACCAGGTTGTCTTCAAGAGCAGTGTGACTTTTAATAGAACAGCTTCAATCACTTTAGGAAATCAAAGGTCTTTTTCTTTTCTTCTTCCCTTTTTTTTTTTTATTTTTTATTTTCTTATGACTTTATACGAAAGATACTTCTGATGACATTTCAAAGGACTTTCTGAATGGAATAGTATTTCTATACAGCCTTTACATTGGGATCATGTTACTAAAAAAGGGATCTTGAGCCCTTTCTCTCTCACACACACACAAGGATGAAAGTATTGTGCTTTGTAGAAATCTCAAAACTGAATTTGGTGGCGTCTCTTACATCACTTATCATGATAGTCCATGACAACTACAGTGTGTTGTGTTGCTATTTATATCACCATTTAAACATTAAATAATGAGTTACCAGAGCAACCAACTTGTCATCCAGTGGGTACTGCAACAATACCTCAACAATTCTTTTATCTAAACCCTGTAGCTGGACACCCAAATGAGTTGAAAAACATGTTTCAATGTAACCAACAGAGATTCAGTTCTACCTGGTTTACCCAGCCTTGATTTTGCCTGTGCTTTTGGACAAATGAGTAAACAATCTTGGCTCACAGAAGTGAGATATACTGTACAAAATCCCACTTTGTTCTGACATTCAAAAGAACTGCAGACACTCTATTTGTTAAGGATGTTGTAAATAGCCATTCTATTCAACAACAGCTTTTTTTAAGCATTCCTTTGCAGATAGCTTAATTAAAGTAGCTGAAGATTATCTAATAACAGAGTATAGCTTGAGCCCAAGGAGCTGTTCCCGTATAGCACTTTGCAAAGTCAAGAGTTCATCATGCAGCCTCTGCAAAGTACAAATCCTATATAGGCATTGAATAGGATTGGTACAGCTTCTGTCAGCATCCTCCTCTGTTATGCCAAATATATTTAGATAGGATCTAGTCTTTTTTTTTTTTTCCAGATGGCTTTAGGGCACATTCCCTATTCAGCAACTACTGCCTGCCTTCTCTTTTTTATCATACAGGGCACAGCTATAAACAATTCGAAAACAGCCCTGGTTTAACTCCAACCAGCAACTCAGCCTCATGCAGCTACTCTCTACACCCTGCCCCTTGTGGGACTGGGGAGAGAATCAGAAAGACAAAAGTGAGAAAACTCATGGGTTGAGATAGAGACAGCCCAACAGGTAGAGAAGAGCAAAGCAAAGCAAAGCAAAACAAAGAATTCATTCCCCCACTTCCCATGAGCAGGCAAGTGTTAAGCCATTCTCAAGAAAGCAGGGCTCCATCATGCTTAACGGTGACTCGGGAATACAAACACTATCATTCCAAATGTCCCCCCTTCCTCCTTCTTTCCTAGCTTTATATGCTGAGCATGACATCATATGGTCTGGGATATTCCTCAGGTCAGCTGGGGTCAGCTGTCCTTTTGGTGTTCCCTACCAACTCCTAGCACAGGCCCAGCCTCCTCACTGGTGGGATGGAGTGAGGAGCAGTAAAGGTGTTGACTGTAGTAAGCCCTGCTCAGTAGTAACAAAAACAACCCTGAATTATCAACAGTGTTTTCAGCACAAATCCAAACCACAGCCCCATACCAGCTACTGTGAATAAAATTAATCCTACCCCAGTCAAAACCAGCAAACAAACATAAAAACTATATGAAACAATTTACAGGGGAGTCATCAATTGCTCCAGCAGATTTGTTCTTGAAAAGGTAACACTAAACACATCTGTATTAGAATATCTGTATCACCAAATTAAGAACAAAGGACTTTCAGATTAGCTGCCCCAACCTGAATTTAAGGACAGATACCCTATAACATCTACTTCAGAAAGTAATTTGTAAGTCAGAATAGATCCAAACATGACAAGGATGCCATACAAGGAGATGTGCATGTCAAATCCAAGATACAACTTGTAGCCAGTTAGCAAACAGGTAATGCAGTCTCTTTGAATGTATATTGTACTTAAAAAAAGTCATGTTTCGATCTCTATCATATATACCACAGTGTCTGAATAAAGAATTTTTGAATTGTTTACAACACAAAAGGTGCAGCAGCACCACTGCCTGAAGAAGTTTCTTTCTCTTTCCACCATAGCAATTACTCTTGGTGCTGAGGTGTGCCTGTCACCTCTTCAACTGTGTCAGGGAATTTATTTGGCTGCAAAACATTACATACACCTGTAATCATTTTTGTACACATGCCAACACATTTTTCTAGTTTATGTACAATGTAGATCAGTTTCCCATGGATCCAATGCAACAAGCAAATTTTAAAGGAAGAAACAACAAGGCACTAGTGCTTAGAATGTGTGTCTAAATATCCTGAATTTCAAGTCACATCATCTCTCTAGAGCATGTTATCTATCTGCACTTCTAAACTGAAGTTCACAGGGACAAGAGAACAGAATTCAGAACAACACAAGCTGAGCCATAGAGCTTTTCAGTAGAGATCATAAATAAACGTCCAAGAGTTATTGGTCTCTGACACCAACACAAGTGCTGAGATTAATCCTCTGAAGCCTGAATTGAGCATGTCTGTGGCTGCGAGTACCATCAGGGGTCACTGAAAGGTGGAAGGAATCCTGTCTGCTTTCTCTTACTCTTCCTTACTTGTATAGGGTGAACTTCAGTAGCTCGTTACTCTTCAGTCTGTCTCTAGGTGATGGATTGACCAGGACAGTCTGTGTCTGCTTTCTTTTCCTGTGCTCATCCCATAATAGGGTAATACAGGCATGAATAATAACAGCAATGGAGTAGGGGAATTTATTCCTAATTAAGCACCAAAGTGGGTACATTTTATTTAAGTAGATTAGCTGGTTTTGTACTAGATGGTCTTCAATCTTATCTGACACTCTGGTTTTTATCTTTTCAATTTAAATGTAATTTGAAGAGTCTCACTGTAGCCCCACTACTTGCACTGAGTGGTATCCTGCTTAGCAAGGAACCTCAACCAACTTATTCATTTAAGAGGTAACACAGCTTATGAATCAATGTGACATATTGAAGATTATAATCATCTGTCAAAGGGGTAGAGAACTTGCAATCAGGCAACCTCTTATAAATTAAAAAAAAAAAAAAAAAAGCAGACTTGAAAATAAGCTAGAAAAATCACAATCAACATTACACAGCAAATCTCAGTCAGTGGACAGAAGAGAAGGGAAGAAAAGAGATATATCATCCCAGACTACATGAGACTCTAAAGGTTGGGAGAATATTTTTGTCTAGATATCAAGCGAGCAGTGTGAAGGCTTATTTCCAGAAAATCTATACTCTTATTCAACCACACTACTGCAAGAGCTTGAGGCTGTAGAAAGAACTGGGATTGGTCTAAACATCTGTCACTATGGCTAGTGGAATAAAACAGAGAGGATCCAAAAGCCAAAGACCATGTCAGGTGAAAGAGCCAAAGCTGAGAACACAAGAGTTATATGTTGCACATATACATTTCATGTATACAGTGGATCAGATGTTGAGGTCAATGATCTATAGAGTCTTCTAAAAGTAGCTCCTCAAAAAAGATTACAAGGTTTTTAAATTTTTAAAAAACAGTCTCTGTTAGAGTAAAAGCTAAGACGATTAACTCACCAAAATAAAAAAATATGTGCAACAGTTAGATCAAAAAGGAAAGACTAAAAGAGTTCTTGCACAGCCCTCCCCTGACCACAGCTGACTTGCTTTCATTCCTAGTGGTGACTAACTTTGGATTGGATTTGGTTCAAGATTAGACACACAGTATAAATGTCTATATGTAACTGTCACTATATGAGCTGAGTATCTAAAGTCTATTGTAGTTGATGGAGACTTAGTTAATACAATCTAATTGGAGCCTAGGGAACATTTCAGATGATGAAAGGAGACACCTAAAACAGGCTTCAGTCATGCAAGCAGAAACATCCATCCATTGACATAACAGACTTCTAGGAGGACCATGTTCTTCTAGAGCAATAGCTGGAGGCCCTACAGGCTCTCAGAGCATCTCAAACGGCTACCATTGCTGTCAGTCCTTGCACCTCCTCTGTCATAAACAGGCTTGGTGTCTCTCCTGAAACAGGACTGATCTTCCATGTCCAGGAGGTTCAATTTGGTTCAGTTACTACTTAAAGGATCTGTAATCTCTAGCTGAAAACACTAAAACCAAGACTGAAGAGAACAGGCAGTCTTCAGCACACCTTTGAACCTCACTAGTTACTCCCTACACCTGAACATAGTAAGTCCCAGTGACTGACAGTTTTAGTAGAGTGCAGAAATTCTTCTAGAGAAGGAATACAAACCTACTTTACTACCATTTACAAATATGTTGCACTGTGCCTTTTGAGCATATCACCTCTTTTTATCTCTGACTGGTATAAGAGTTTCAAGAATTTATTCAGGTAAAATCAAAGAAACTGAAATGCTAATAAGACACTGCTATAAAAAGTGCTGTATCACTGGACTCCTTTCTGAGCGTGTTGTATTTACCACTTCTTGACAAGGCAAAATGTAATCTTTCTCCATGACTGGATACAAAGGAAATCATAAAACTTAACAGATGTACTCTGGATCAAATAGTTGGTTTTCAAAGGAAGCTGGCTGGAGTGAGAAGATACCAGATCCTAGTAGTTCACAGAAGAGTGAAAACAAGACTCCAAAAATAAGCAAGGATCTACTTTTAAGAAATATAAACCAAGAAGATTTTCTCTGGTCAGAGGAAGGAAGGCTGCCCAAGAGGTGGGAAGAAATATAGAAGCATCAGGAAGTAAAATTCCTCTACTGTCACAGAGAACCCCCAGCCCAAAGGCAGCATCCAGAATGATGAAACTGTTGATTTAAGAATACATGTGAAGGATCTATATAATTTTTTGTGCAGACCACTATATTTCTTGCAATAAATGGCTAGAGTGCTGAGTCTATGCAGTAAATGGTAACAGTTCTTTAGAAGACACTGGGGGAAAAAAAAAGGTTATAATTTAGTCTCTAGCATGTTATTGGAAGATTAAACAACAAACCAGAACCCTTAGATCCCTGACGAAATACTACAGGATATGCAAAATCCATTGAGAGTGAGGAAAGCAGCATTAACATTTTGGTCTACTAGGAAAAAAATGTCTACTCCACAGGGAGGGTATTCAGGTAAATTTTATCCAGGTGATGATTTTTTGCACAGCTTGAAATATTATTTCATACAGCAGTCACAGCTGTACACAGGAAATTAGACATCTTCTAACTATTCAAAATTCATTGGGAAAATATATTGATTTTAAACCTGAAAAGGTGGGAAAAAGTTAGGTGCAGAATAGGAGGACAGTTTATCAAAATTCAGCCTACCACTGTGAAAGGCTTTGTCACACTCTACCCAGTTCTTTAGAAGAATCTTCTTTCTGGTTCCCCATGTGTGCTTTGTTCTCCCTCTTCCATTGCCAAGCTGCCTCTTGAAGAAGTCTACTGGTGGAGTCTGGGCCCTCATGTGCAAAATAGGTACCTCTCTCTAGACCCAGCATGTTGACATCTCACAGGATTCAGCAGATGGATCCCTTCCATATTCAATGAGATGGACAAGCAGTAGCAGCCCCGTTTGTGGAGTTCAGAAAAAAAACCAAAACCTACAATGGAAATCATTAAAAAATATATGTTACCTTGAGGTTTAGAACTAAACACCCTGTGTGCAAGCTCACTTCTGTATGAAGAGCACATATCTGCATGACAACATGTATAAGAAGTAGTGTGACCTCCATTTTCTCTCCTATTTGAGATTGAGGGCTTGGGGTCACAAAGAAAATTATGTCAAGCACTAGAGCCCACTCCTGCGTGACTGCATAGAAAAACAAAAGAGTAATTTAAATATAGAATGCTTGAGTTTTCCATCTATTTTTTAAAGGACCACCAATAAAAAGTGGTCAACAGAAGCTTTTTTTTTTTTTTCAGAACAGAGCACTGTGTTGATTAAATATTAGCTCATTAGCAGGGAATATTTATTTTGTGGCAGCTTGTTGTCTTTTAATAAGCAGAATAACACACAGGGTTTTCCTTTAGTGACTTAAACTTTATCTTTCATGTATTTTTAGCATTTCTATCTTGGTTAATTCCATTTTTAAATGGCATAAAATTCCCTTGAAAGTGCAATCTGTCTTTGTGCAGGCTCCATGTCAGCTCTCTGTAGTGTATCGATCTGAAATATGATGGACTGAAAACCTAACTTATAGCTTTAAACCACAGAGTTGTGGCAGGCTTTTTCTGAAAAGCAAAACCAAGTCATTACTCTTGGAAGCATTATTTTTAAAGTATGATACCAAGAGGAATGCAAAACAAGCACAGGCATTTTCACAGAGGGTTGATAGGTAAACTCCCTAACCAAATTCACCTCCTGATCCATTAAACTGAAACTAGAATTGGGCTTTCAGTTCAAAACATGTAGAAAACATAGTTCAATAACTTGAGCTGAAGAAAAGTGAATTCATTTCCAGTATGCTGTAGAAAAGGAGACTCAAAGGAGACCTTATCACTCTCTACAGTTACCTGAAAGGAGGTTGTAACGAGGTAGGTGTAAATCTCTTCTCCCAGGTAACAAGTACAAGAGGAAATGGCTTTGAGTTGCACCAGGAGAGATTTATACTGGATATTAGGAAAAATTTCTTCACCAAAAGGGTGGTCAGGCATTGGATCAGGCTGCCCAGGGTGGAGTCAGCTTCTCTGGAGATGTTTAAAAGATTTGTAGATGTGGGTCTTAAGGACATGACTTAGTGTTGGACTTGGCAGTGTTCAGTTTGGACTTGATGATCTTTTCCAACATAAACGATTCTATGATTCCACAATTCTACTCCTCATCCTACCTGTGGGCTGGTGAGCAGAAAGCCTCACCATACATTCCTTGACACAAAGATCTGGTCCCACATTGTTGCTGGCACAGCTGTTTCCCTCCCCCAGCACATATCTGTCTACTCAGATCCACTGACGTAAACCTTGTTTGTCCATTCCACCAAAAGTCAACAGAAAGATCCAATATTTACCAAAATTTTGAGGTGTTTCTTTCTAGATTTTCTCTTCAGTGACCTCTCAAAGAAACAAGAAATATATATTTTACTGTGTAAGAACTAAAATATTTCACTTTTTTATGCATAGAACCATCAAAGTGCCCAAAGGGGAAAGATGAGAAAATAACAGGGTTTATGCACAACTCTCTCCCACCTACCTGTTTCCCTCAAGAGATATCTTTGATTTTATGATTGTTTTCAGTTAATGTGATGAATTCCTGGGTTGTAAGTAACGCTCCGTGATAGTCTTTTGTTCCCAAGAGTCTGTTGTATTTCCCAACTTCCCCACTGTGATACTCATCCATCTTGCCCCTACAATCACAACCAAAACCTCCCTGGATTTCCTCACCTCATTTGTTCAGTATCTGTCAGGTAAAGACAAACCTCCTGCCCAGTCCTTTCTCTTTATGTGGACAGAAAATAGCTATGAACAAAAAAGTATCAAGTAAGCACTTTCTATCACATTAACCTTCACTGTCTCTGAATACCAACAGAGGTTTGAGCATCCCAAAATCCCAAGCAGCTCACAAGGCACTGCTGTTATGACTTGCTCAGTCACTTAAGCCAGACACACCATGTGCATTACCTCAACTGGCTGGTCCCTGTCTTTGACTAACAGTGATTTACTGTGCCAAAGTTACAGGAGTCAGACATTTGAACAGCTATGTAAAGGCTGCTGTAGTCCACAAAAGAAGTGATTTAGATCTGCCTTAACCTCAGCTATCCCTAGTTTTTTGTCACTCTTTTAAAATAGAAGACGGGATTTTTGTTCCTGTAAGGAATGCCTGTGTATGACTAACATGTTGCTTCCATGTTTTCTTCTTTCACACAAATTTGTTACCTCAGCTGGACAAGAAAAAGAGAAAAATTGCTTTTACTTGAAACAATCACTAATGGCTATTCTTGAAGTTGGCAATGGCCATATATGTTCATAATGCTATTTCAAAGGGTGCTGTGTCACCTGTGTATTAAGCCCTTTTCAGTGAGATTCTGTGATTAAAGTCTTTTGTGTATTTATAGGTTTCTTATCTTGAATTTTTTTTTCACAATTCATGCTACCTGAATCAATAATTATAATGGAGAAATAACATAGCAAGGTATAGCAAAATACTTGTTCTGGACATAGATATCAAAATGAAGGAGGTCTGGTTTTGTATTTAAGTGAAAATGTCAAGGGAAAAATATTGTAAAGTTATTGGGTTTGGGTTTTTTAGCAATTGCAAAGTCTATAATTTAAAAGGTGTAATTCACCATACATATAAATTCTATCTCAGCCTCTATTTTTAAATGATGTCTGAAAAACAAATTTAAGCCAAAGAACTTAAATAAGAACAAAGGTAGCTTAAAACTGGAAGTCAATTTCTTACCTGACCACCTGGATGAACAATTTTATCAATCCAAAAGATTAAAACACCCACAGTTATCATAGAGAATGAAGAGAGTTAAGTGTGAATATTTTTAAATAGGAGCTACTAAGTAACTGATTTTTGTCTAATGCACATTTGTTCTGCCTACAAAATTCTTTTCCCTCAGTCTCTATTTCATAGTCATCCAGAGAAGATATGAAGAAAGTTTTGATATATTTCCATTATTCTGATAAAGAAAAAAAATAAAAAGAAAGAAAGAAAGAAAAAAAAGAAAAAGAAAGAAAGGAAAAAAAGAGTTGTAAAATATTTGTTTTATATATAGGCCTTGTTTTAGCACACATACCACTGTAATATGAAAATTTTAAAATTGCCCTGGGATTTAAGGTTCAAATGAAAAATTAGGAGATGAGTTAGAAAACAATCACAGTGATGTTTTCATTTATTTCTCTTCCTTCTTTCTTGCATCCCTGTGTTGTTGAAGAGAACAGATGGTTAAGTAATCAACTAGGTGTGAAAATATACAGTGGTGTTGCTTCACACATCTGATAGCAGCAAAGGCCCATTTGTGGATATATCTTGAAAAAAAAAGAGAGTTGACAGGATTTTTAAATTAGATTTATCTTGTTAGAAGAAAATCTACTTTCTATACATAAGTAATTGAAAATGATCTAATTAATGAATTACACTAATTTTATTGTACCAACTGATTTTACATGACTCTGTGTAGAGAGTTAAGACACATACATCATCTGGACCTTCCCTGCCACAAAGATCATATCATCTGCTGTAAATAGATGAAGAAAAGACTGCTGAAAAATAACGGGAGTGCACAGACAAAAATGCCCCCGGGAAGGTTTTGGTGCCTACCTGTCACTTTGGCTGTGAAAATACAAAATTTAGAACCACAAAATCACTGATACCAAGCTCAGAGGGACCTCTGCTACTGTGCAGAAATATCTCATGTGGCTACATTTCTGCTGCTGGGTTTGCAATAATCCTCAAAACAATGAAACTTCCAAGCTGCTTCATGCCTGGAAGTGGGCAGGATTTGTCTCTTCTCTGTTCATTTACCTCCCTGAGCCCGGAGTTGTGTGCTAGGGGATATTTTGACATAAAATCTGATTTTATATCTTTTTTTTCCATATAGACATAAAATAGGTGAGACTGCAGAATAAGACTGTCTCCTTCTTGATCTACTTTTTGTCCTAGGAGTCATCAATTTTTGGGCAGTAACTTAAGCAATTACTCTGATGCTATAAGAGAAACGAAGGGAGCTGGTAGCCCTTTGATCCATTGCTTGGTATGAGGTGCTGTCTTCTACAGCATTTCTGGGGGTCTCAAACCCCCTTTTCTGTAAGAAACAAGCCACTGGTCAAGACAATCATCTAACAATTCAGATGTGATGGTGAAAATACAGTAATCTCTATTCAAGATAAATTACAAAGGGATAAATTCTATCTGTTTTTGATTTCCTTGAGTGTCATTGTTGGCCCAGAACACAGATTTTCCACTTTCTGAGGAAGCTTTTCAATCATGGCATATCCATGAAAGAGGTCAGAACCGTGAGACCCAACAGAAAATGGTTAACAGTTCAACAATTGAACGCTATGATCTTGGAGGTCTTTTCCAAACTTAATGATTCTCTCATTCTGTGAGTTTTAAGAGGCAACCATGACTCCATTATTCTACCTATCTGCCTCTCTCTTTGCCAGTTGTTTTCCATCAGGCATTTTCCGTATCTCAAACTTTCGTTTGATTGATGCCCATTCACTTTCTCCATGTGTAAACTGAGTATCTTTTTACACAGCAAATGGCAGTTCAGCGCTTCCCACTAATATTATCCCCGTGTCCTTCACACACATACATGTGACAATCCCTGTGAGTTTAGCCAACAGCCAAAGTTGTGGCCCAGCACTGTCCCAGCTTCCTCAAACATGACACACATCCCTTTTTCTCTGTTGTCTACTCTTGACAGTTTGTCAATGGCTTGTGGTGTCAAGGGAGACATCACTTCAAAGCACTTTGTTTGCTTGAAGGGAAAATAATGTTGATACGATCAGAGGTAAAGCAACAGGCAGAGAAGCTGCCAAGAAAGCTCCACATGCTCATACACACATGCACTTTGTTGTCCTGCAGACTCTTTATTTTTCTATAGGATGTCAAGGTTTTTTTAACAGAACATGAAAATAATATTGCTCTAGGCAAAGAATAGGCACAGCAATAATGAAAGCTGGCAAGCAGTGATGGCAAAAGGCAGCACACTGCATGTCTTTACTAGAACATTTTTTTTATGTCATCTTTGAATCTGGGAGAGTGTTAAGCCAAAGGATGAGGCAGAAGCACATATATTTGGAAGAAAACATTTTCAAAGAGCCAGAGGAGAGCTGAAGATTCAAAGTTTCCTAGAGAGAAGAAAAAGTCAGGTACAAATTCTAATGTAGATTTGATGTGTTGTTTTAGTCCTGGCATTTATCTTTTCTATTCTATTAGTTTCAGTGAAAAACATCTTAAGGTGACATACACAAACTCTGGCAGTTTCAAAACAGAGGACACATACACACAAAAACACAGAGAGACATTTATCCAAATCCTAAATATCACAATCTTTTTAAGGGAGTCTTGTGATTTGGGGGAACACAAATCTTAGTCTTTAAGCACTTGAAGTGCCTTGGGCTAAGTGTCCTTACTCCTTGCAATCTCTTATAAATTTGTTTTCAATTAAAAAAAGAGGAGAAATGTGACTGAACTGACCTATTGGCAGTTTGCAGTGGAACATGGATTAATGGAATCAATACTTTTGTGAATGTATCTGTATTTTTCTGCCAAGAAGCTACTACAGATTATTGATCTGACTGCCCTCTCACCTAAATGCGTACAGAATGGATTTTACTTCCAATCCTCCAGCTGAGAGCTGGAGAGGAGAAATATAACCCAATGCATAAACTCAGTAAGATATAGAAAGATATTTCAATGATCCATCAGTACAAATATACAATGTTTTTTCGATGATAAGATAGTTCAGGAAAATATACTAAATGAAAGATAAAACCTGTGAACATTGTCACATATTAAAATGACATCATATCTGCTTGAGAACTCAGTGAGCCCCAAACTCTGTGTTTTCTGATCTAGAAGATAACTAAAACTAGTCAAGAAAACTTGTTGAGTATGCATACTTCACAAATATAGTTTGTATGGACCTAGATACGTCTGTATTGTCTCTTCACATAAATATGAGTAAAAAGCAGCTTGAAAACTGGCATAAACACCAGCAAGATACTACTGTTTTTGATACTACTACCATGTCATTTCTGCATCAAAACACATGGGTATTATCACTTTGTCATTCCTGCTCCTTCTGGTTTATCTTATGCCTTACTGGTTTGAAGATGCTGCCAGTTAATTACTGAGGAGTTTATGTAGCAGAAAGGCATCTGTGCAAAACAATGGGTTGCTTGCTCACTGTTTCCTACAAGGATTTCACGTAATGATGAACAGGGCAAAAGATGTCTTCCCTCAGGCTCTAGAGTTTCAGACAAATCAGAAAGGGGAAGAAAACCCCTGACTTCTTCCTCTTGGTAGGCCAGAGGTAGACAGGAAAGTGTTGCTAGGGAGGTCGACAGGCTGTCATTATCCATCAAAATCAATCCTCTGTGAATAAAGTGCTGTTTTGAAATTAAAAAGAAATGCCAGATTTTTATCAGTGTCTTCATATCAGCCTTTCCTACATAGCCCATTGAACAGTATTTGCTCCAAGAATAGGTCCTATTTCATTCTTTGTGATTTAGGGATATCATAATCTGTCAGCTGATTATAGATCATAGAATCAATGAATCATTTTTGTTGGAAAAGATCACTAAAATCATCGAGTCTAATTAACCCAGCACTGTCAAGTCCACCACTAAACCACATCTCCAAGTGTCTCATCTACACATCTCTTAAATACCTCCAGGGGTGGTAATTCCACCGCTGCTCTGGCCAGACTGTTCCAGTGCATGACAACCCTATCGGTAAAGAAGTTTTTCATAATATCCAACCTGAACCTCCCCTGGCTCAGCTTGGGGCCATTTCCTCTTGTCCTATTGGTTGTTAAATGGGAGAAGAGACTAACCCCCACCAGGCTACAAGCTCCTTTCAGGTAGTTGTAAAGAGTGATAAGGTGCCCCCGAATCTCATTTTCTCCAGGCTGAACAACCTGAGCTCCCTCAGCTGCTCCTTATCAGACTTGTGCTCCAGACCCATCTCCAGCTCTGTTGTCCTTCTCTGGACACGCTCCAGCCCCTCAATGTCTTTCTTGGAGTGAGGGGCCCAAAACTGAACAAAGGATTCAAAGTGTGGTCTTGCCAGGACACAGTACAGGGGAAGGATCACTACCCTGGTCCTGCAGGCCATACTATTGCTGATACAGTCCAGGATGCCATTGGCCTTCTTGGCCACTTGGGCACACTGCTGGCTCATATTCAGCCACTGTCGACCAGCACCCCCAGGTCCTTTTCTGCTGGGCAGCTTTCCAGCTCCTCTTCCCCTGAGCCTGAAGTGCTGCAAGGGGTGACACAAGGGCAGGACTCAACCCTTTGCCATGTTGTACCTCACACAGTTGGCCTCAGGCCATCAATCCAGCCTGTCCAGATCCCTCTGCAAAGCTTCTCTACCCTCCAGCAGATCAACACTCCTGCCCAACATGATGTCATTTGCAATCTCGGGGTGGGGTACACTCAATCCCCTCCTCGAGATCATCAGTGAAGATGGTAAACTGGACTGGCCCCAATACTTTGCCCTGAGGAGCCCCACCAGTGACCAGCCACCAACTGGATGTGGCAGCATTCTCCACCTCTACCTGAGCCCAGCCATCCAGCCAGGTTTTTACCCAGCAATCAGTGCACCCATCTGTGGGGAACTGGACTTTTTTAATTGCCTTAAATCATTGCTACTATAGAGAGATGTGCAAAGCAGCCAGGACAGTTAAGGTAAAGGCTGAGGGGAGGAGGACATAGCCCACAAAAAGAGAGAAAGGTCATGCCCCACTGAAGCAAAGAAGGCATTAGGCGTCTCATCTTTTTCTTCTTCCTTTGTCACTATGTTTCCCACCACATCCAATAAAGGATTTAGATTCTCCTTAGCTCTCCCTCTGCTGCTGATATATGTATAGAAATGTATTTTATAGACTTTAATGGCAGTAACCAGATTTAGAAGGTTTTCAGCCTTCTAAATTTCTCACTGAAAAACCTCACAACATCTTTGTAGTCCTCCTGAGTTGCCTGCCCTTTCTTCCAAAGGCCATAAAATCTCCTTCTTTTCCTGAGTTCTAGCCAAAGCTCTCTGTTTAGCCAGGCTGGTTTCTTCCCAGCTAGCTCATCTTTAATAAAAAATCATCTAGATTTAAAAGTTCACGTGTATTTAGTAAGAGGAGATTGAAAAGGTAGTCTGAAAACCTGCTAGTTAACTTCCTTGCATAGCAGCATGTTTAGATGAAGGGTACAAATTGCAGTTCCCATTTCTCACATCTCCTGATAAACAAATCAGATTTTCTGCATCACAGAATCATTTGGGTTGGAAAAAATGTTTAAGACCACTGAGTCCAACTATTAACCCAGCACTGTTAAGTCAGGTAAGTCAAATTCCCATTTTCGCTTCCTCTGCAATATCCAGGAACAGAAGATAAAGGAGAGGTTGATGTCTGCTGGGCCACTGATAAATAGGAGACCCTGAAAGCCATAACAATAAAACCTTGTGTTGCACACAACCCATCCCTTGCCTTGCCAGCAGCTCTCAATGCTGCAAGTAGTTCGTGCTGCTCTGAATCTCAGTGGCTGGAGGTTCATGTGGCCCTTAAAGCAAAGGGCAACCTTATGCCCCAGCTCACATTTTGTGTAACCTTCCATACTCAGAGGGGCTGCCCAGGGCAGGAACCAGCAGAAAACAGCTGCAGAGCACAAACGAAAAATAAATTTAACAAGTACTAGATAGACTGGAAATGCATTTTAGAGTATCTCATTTTCTTACTATCAACCAGAGGCCAATTAAAACAGCAGCAGTACAGAGTGTCATTGATGCTCAGTAACTCACTGAAGTATAAGGCAACTGCCTCTCCTGGAGCCTGTGCATCTTCCCAGTGAGAATTCATACTCTGTGATCAGCTTTATTTATCTGAGAAAGACTGAGAGAGTGCATCCAAGGTGCATCCATCTAACCTGTTTTAAATGTCTGCTCTACGAAAAAAGACTCCTTACTGAGAAGTAATTATTATATTCATTGACTGCAAAAAGAAGCTTTTAAAATTTTTTGCCCCAGCTAATCAGATTGATCCTACTTCACCTCAGTGACAGGTGGAAACTATCATCAAGAGCAGGAAAGTACTGATGGAGTACTCCATGGGGAGATGTTTCAGGTACCAAAGCACCTTCCCCTCTCCCTTCCTTTTTACAGTGGTTTATACCTCAGTGTCATAGAATAAATCAGGTTGGTAGTCCCTCTTCCCAGCCAAAGTGGAGCTGTGACAGGTTTCTCAGCCTCTCTGGGTAACCTGTTTCAGTATCTGACCACCAGTGACAAAGTATTTTCTCTGAACCTCACAGACTAGAATATATGCCCTCCTCGAGTTAAGAATTTTTTTCTTTATTTATAACCAGGATTCCACTTGCCGCCACTTTTGACAACTGCCTCTTGATCCTTTCATCATGCACCTCAGTGCATGGCTCCATCTTCTCTGAGAATCTTGAGTTGTGGGAATCTGCAATGCCCTGTCCATTAACTTTCTGTTCTCTGGGGTGTCTAACCTCAACAGGCAAAGCAAGTGAATAAAGACTCCTTGTGTGCAATTCATCTGATGCACACAAATGCCTGTAGTGCAGGTGTCTGTTCTCATGGATGATAACTGGAGACTAGGTTTATCCGTTTGTACACTGATGTCTACACCAGACTTGTCTACAGTCAAGTGAGTCCCACCCATTACAGAGAGCAAATGGTCTGAGTAATATACAGAAGTGCAAAAATTTATGTGCCAGACTCATTTCAAAACCTGTGAAGTGGGATTCATCCCACCTTGCTCCAAATGTCTTCAGTGCACATGTCTAAATTAGAACTGGTCCTCTAGACTCCTTTACACTCAGTGGACACAAATAGACACTTCTAAAGTGTAATTTGTTGGACCTATTTTAGTTGTCAAGAGAAGATGAGAACAATGACTCTCCATTAGCTGTCAAAAATGGGAATCTAGACAACATTCACAGGTGTGTCTGTGGCCAATCCATGTACCTAAAATTAAGACAAATTTATCCCAATGCCACATTACTCTGTGTCATGTTATTTCCAATGTTACAAGTTTTATGGGTATTAATTCCAATTTTTTGAATGAACATAGTCTTAAAATTCCAGCACTGAGTTATCCCATTGTGTATTATTGATCTGATTCAAACATCAGTGAAGCCACTGAAATCCTCTGAAAGGGTACAGGTGGGATTTGGCTTCTAAAGGTTGCTGAAGCAATTGAATGGTTTGCATCCAAGTGCATTTGTACCCTGTACAAGTTACAATTCATTATAGCCATATTTACATTCTGCAAAGACTCAGACAAAGTGGCCTGGAGGGTTTTTGTCATCAGGTCTTATTACAATGCAAATAAGCAGGTGTACTACTTAGACAATTCCACAAGCAGACCTCTTCATTCAACATGTTGATAACAATGTGTTAGCCTTCATCTGCTACTGCAACGTAGTGTGCCTGCAATGAGTGATGCCACAGGCAACATATGTTAACAAAAAAAGCCAAGCTTACACACCAAATCTTTGGAACAGACTAGATTTTGATTTCAGGTTCATAGGAAGAAAAAAAAAATAAAGATAGAGAATATTCACTGAGACTGTAAACAGAAGTATGGAGGAAATTCAGAAATCTAATTCCCTGTGCAAAAGCGATTTGCATCCTTGGTTTCCTTTGCAGGCACAGTCATTTCATTCTTACTGCCACAGGCAGAGACTAGGTTTTCCATATGAAATGGATATGATAATGCAGATAAATGGTTCCCAGACAAGAGTGAGCTAAATTTTAGTCATCTCAGAGCATGGGTAGAACTCTAGGACAAATCTAACACAACAGTACAGACCTGCCTGCAGATTCATAGCTACATGTGGCTGAGACACACTCTAAGTAGCTCAAAGGTTGGCAATTTTGTATGGGCAGTACGATGGCTTGCACTTTATAATCCCAAAATACATAGAGCAAATACACACATAAAGAAACAGAGATGTAAAAACCTGAGACAGGAAATTTGCCTTTTTTTTTCTTTTCTTACAAATGTGAATTAGTGAGAAAGAATCCATTCACCTGCTTTGGAAAGAACAACATTTTAAGCCAAGAATAAGGTCTCTGGATAGTCTTATGATTAAGGTGTCAAAGTATTTGTAGTAACTAAATGGAGTAAATGCTGGAGCCTCAGATTTGCAGAGGTCAAAACCACAAGACTCCTGGTTTTTCTGGAGTAGAACTTCAGTTATATTATTAAAATAAACTCATGTCTGTTTCTTTTTCCTCTCACTTTCCCTCCCTATCTCTCCCACTAAGGAGACAAGCCCTCCTGTGGCCTAAACTGATTACTTAGAGACTTACAATATGTGATAACCTGTCATTTCTTGAAATTCAACCTGTGTTTCATTGAAATGGAGCATTCTAAGGTACTTGGGGCTTGTATAGAAATGTTATTTATGATGTCTGTGGAATTTCACTTCTAGAATACTAAAAGAAAATTCTGATTTTATTGGCATGAGTGTAAATACAGACTAAGTTCACTGACGTCAGCAGTGTGAAAGCCAGATGCTGCTCCTCCTGGAG
Source organism: Manacus vitellinus (assembly GCF_001715985.3). Classification (NCBI taxonomy): domain Eukaryota; kingdom Metazoa; phylum Chordata; class Aves; order Passeriformes; family Pipridae; genus Manacus; species Manacus vitellinus. The sequence continues at coordinate 16,388,136 of NW_021938999.1, forward strand.
CTGACTTCAAATGAACTAAGAACTGGTGGGCACCATGGAGCTCCTGGATACAAATGAGACCAGAATCTGTTTGTTAAATCTTTACTGGAGGAACTTTCTCTTGGTAAGACTTTATTGTATCATGTTGCAGAGCCATATAGAGAAAGACTTAGGGCAGCTCTGCTCAAAAACTGGTTGATTCACAGCGAAGAGCCTACAGGATAATTCAGACATCTTGTAAAATGAGAAAGTAAAAAAAAAAGGGATAATACGCCATCCTTACTCCTTGTTTGCTCTTCCATACCTCACCTATGTGTGGAATGACAAGTGGCCAAGCTTCACTTCCATTAGACTTGTTTCAGTCACAGACATTCAACAAGCAATAATAAAGATGAAAACATTTTTACAGTGAATTGTTGGACAATATTATGTTCTTATTTTCCATCAGAACTTTGAGTTTCATGGGGAAGAAGGGAGCTAAGCAGTCAAAGTAAAGAACTGTGGTTTTAAGACAATCAAATAATTTTTTTACTTTGTTACGTTCTAAATTTTTCGCTATATGAACTGCAGTACATTTTGAACAAAGACCAATCTTTAAGTACATACTCAGTCATATTTATTTCTGTTCAGCAAGAAAGAAAGAAGGAAAATTAATAGTTATGACAGGTGCTAGTTTGCTTTTCCTGGTGTAAGTCCACTGTCACGCTGCTGAAGAGCACATTGTTCAGCCTTGCAAAGGCAGTGATTTCCAAATGCCCTAATCGCCCTTAAACACTCTCACAGCTCTTCACTCAGAGATGGCAGCCTTATGACTCAATGCATTTCTCTAGCCAGTGTGTCTAGAAATTATTATGATAATGTACACGATATGCTGCTGTCACACTTCATCACTTCTTATTATGTACAGCATCAGGTACTGACTTAATGGTTTTATAATCAAACCTCTTCTACACAGTATGTCTTTGGCCAGATAGAAAAAAAAATCGCAGTGCAAGTTTTACACCTGAGCCACATGTATATGGGAGTAATCTGTGTCCCTGTTTTTCTCTAACTGAACTTGTGTAAGTTAATTGTTGACTACTTCTACTCACCCTTATTAAACAGAGAGCTGTGGGTGACCTGAAGACTGACTGACTTAAATGATGCAAGAACAAAGGATGAGTGAGACTCATAGATCATCAGTGCTAAATCTCATGCTTACAATCTTTATTCTGATGGTTGTTTCAAACACCTACTCCAAGTCCTTCTCACCCCTCTTACCTTCAAAACCACCAGACCAAAATGGAATTAAATGATGCAAAACTCTGTATTCCAAAACTGGAAAAAAGCCTAAGAAATCACTGGTGTTTCTGATTTAAAGGCATGGAGGTTGTAACCATTTAGAGTTATTGCAGAATACAAATCCTTCTTCAGAATACTCTTAAACATAGCTAGGGAAACATTTCAAGGTTTGTTCACTAAGCAACCATTGGTCTATAAGAGGGAAATTATTGAGAGATTTGTGATATATCACTATGTTGCTACCTTCAACATTTTATACTCCTGCAACAGCAGGAGATTTGTGGGGTGAATCGAGATCCACATTGAAATAGATGCAAAAAAAAAAATCCACTGATTAAGCAGGTCACTGTGAGCAAATCTCACTGGCCATGGTCACAAGACACTTCTCATTAGCACTAAAAGTAGTAAGACTCTTCAGTCAATGTCTTGTCTCCAAGTTTGCCACTCATCTTCTTTCTAAAGGAGAAATGGAAAAAATAATGGCAGTTAAGTTATTTAGAACACAGAAAAGATATTCCTGGCCCTGGAAGGCAAACAGCAGTAATTTGGATTTATCATATACGTCACAGTAGGTAGCAGTTATGCATCCTTTCATATCCTTCTGCCTCCATTTTGGGGAATATCAGTGGATTAAAAATCCATTACTTCCTCTCACAGAATTCCATTTTTCATTCTGGGTTCATCTCTCTCCTATCATTTTTCCCCATAAGCTTAATTAGCTTCATGTTGGAATAATGCATTGTTCAGACCTTATCTGTCTTATTTGGAAAGCTATTTCAACATTTGTGATGTCAATTAATTTTCTGTGTAAACATATCTGTGATAAGTTTCTCTATATGATTTTCCACCAGAATAATCATCTAACATAAATATTTCTACTTTATTGCTACTGTTAAATGTTTTCTTCTCATGTCAAAATCTACTTATATGAAGTAACTAATTTCCCTCTCACAAGACTACATAAGGCAAGCTCTGCTGATTAACCTGCTAAAGTGTGATCAGTATTTCCCCAGTCATTCAAAGAAACTTTTTTAGTCTCTGCTTGATGTGGGATTTACACACATGGTTCTACATTGGGCCATCTAAAGGTTTGTGCTGTGAGCTTAAGATCTTACTTGTTGTTGTAAAAAAACCCTATAATTTGATAGATCCAATAGTTCTAACTTTTTATGGCCACACTCCCCTAAGAATTCATATTTGCTTCAAGAACAAAGGGATCCTAAGGATATCTAATTTCTTTTGTTGATAGCCAACCACCACAGAAGAAGTTATTCAATGAATCTCTAAATTATATGCACTTTATATACTTTGTATTTTGCTGGTAAAAAAAATCTTTCCTTTTATTATGATCTATCTATTGCCAATAGCTTTCAACCATGTATAGATTTCATACAAGGTGTAAGCATATGCTCTGTTGAGTACATTCAGTAGGTCTGTTTCTAAGACCAAGCATGGAGGAATGTAACTAATAACAGCTCTCCACTCACATCTTATTCGCACATCCTTGAACTACTTAGAGTATTTGTTCAGTTTGAATTATTTTCAAATTATGTTGCATGTGTGTCCTGAATCTGTAATTAAGACAAAACAGAGTCCTTGCAATTGTACTTCTATGTTATCAGCTTTACTTTTCAATGGTTCTTCAATATATAAGGCAAAAAAGAATACATTAGTTTATTTCTGAATGGCATTCCAGCATTCAGGAATGAATGTGTAATTATAATACCATCAGACTGTGTGTTATTTCTGTGCTAAAAATGCTATAAAGGACTAGTCCAAAGCAAAGATGCCCACACAGAAATACTGGCTTTTTCTATTTGCCTGCTCTGTTATATTACAGCTATTGCAATGGACAGTCTGACAAATTTAAGGTTACCATTAACTACATGATATTTTTTAGTAGCTGTTTGAAGATCCACAAGGAGAAATAATATTGTTGCATCAACACTAAAGATGAGCCCCATGCCCCACAGGTTAGAAAAGTCCTGGTCTTTGATTTAGATTTATTTGTGTGAGCTGTAAATAACTTAATCACTGCATTTTTTAATCTGTTTTACTGATATATTACGGTCAGTTTTCCTTAATAAAATGTATTTATCTGACCAGGCCTTGTAGGAAAGGTAAATTATGCAATAACTTAGAGTAAGAGATTCAAGATGCATAGTTTGATTAAATTCTCATCAAAATCCGTGGGAGTTCATTAGAGTTTAAGAAGCTGACTTCTTTATATATAAAGTTCTTGGCAGCTCACTAGCCGATCTTTACAATAGATTTTTCACTTTGGGGATGCAGTTTCATGACCATTTTAACCCAGTGTATGGATGGGCTCCTGGAAAAAAAAGGATGATTCTGCCTTTCCTCCCATTCTCAGCTATATGTTCCCACAAGGCTGTCTGATTTAAAATCCATGAAAGTGGATTTGTTTTCAGTCACACTTACAATATCCCTATCTGACTGACCAAAAACATGTCCTCATATTAGGATAGTGGGTGACAAAATGCCTGGCTAAAACGAGGGGGGAAAAGGACAACAGCCTCCATCAACAATGATACAAATCAGCTGCACTGAACATGAAATTTAGCTCACCCTTATGTGAAACTGCCATATGGTTTGGGCACTTGCAATGTATCGTATTACCTGTAATTAACGTAGGTATTTTCTATCTCAGACTGAAATCTATTTAGTTATTGTTATTTTAGCCGATGTTAAAGGCAGACATCAGTTGCAGGGAACTGATGCAGCGGATGAGAAGGAAAAACCATATGTCCCCTTTTGCACTGGAAGTTGAGGAGCTACTGCCTAAAGCACTGGTTAACTTGCCAGTGTTTCAGCAGCAGCTAAAAAGTGTGATCCACTCAGTGTGAGCCAGGGATTCTCCCTGATTGATTCTAAATGGCAGAGCTGAGCTCTGGATCATCTGCTTTGGAGCATTTATATGTCAGAAGACAGAAACTAGAAACCTCGAAGGACTCAAGGAGTAGGAAAATCACTCTGAACATCTAAATATGCAGCAGGGGAACACCCCATTTACAAAATAATTTCCCTCCTCCATGGAACAAATTGGAATGGACTCAAAAATTGTATAAAGTCTCAGATCTCTGTATAGAAAGATCAAATCTTAATTGTCTGTTTCTTATATTGAGATCATATAACCCTTTTTGTTTCTTACTGGCCTGTATATCTCATCTGATCTTCATCTGAGCTCATTTTCTGAGCCTGGATTCCTGCCCTTAGATTCCATACAAGTCTCAGATGCTTATTGTAAACTGAACTGGTCAATAATGTATCTATAGCTTTCCTCCCTTCCCTTCTGGCTGCCCCATCTCATGCTCTTAACAAGAAGCATCCATTATTTAAAGGTACATAGAAGACCTCGTGTTGTTTGGTTAGTTTTCTTTTCTTCGTGGAAAGTAATTTATGCTTGTTTGTGATGTCAAACAGAGGAGCAGCAAGCCCAAGCCCTCATCTGCAATAACTAAATGGTTTAATCCATATGAGCTGACCTATCTGAGGTTTTCTTTTTGCAACACTTCAGTGTTGTATTTTGTATGAGTATAGCTTATGGCAATATTTAGAAAAATCTTTGTTGAGGGGTTTAAGGATTGAGTTTTTCATTTGTTATTTGTTTGTTTAAATGAGAAACCAGTATATTTCTTTATATTTATTAGCTTGCCTTGTTTAGATTTACACTGTTTGACAGTGTTTACCAGAAGTCTACATGCTGCTTTTCCTGTCAAACTCTGGTATTCTCACACCGCTATAGAAGCTGTAGAAGCAGCATAATGACTCTTTCACAACAACATTTCAGTTGCTTGACCTTTCAAAAATAAAGCCATTTTTTCATTGATTGCAGAGATTATAAAATTCCTCTTCAGCACACCTGTCCTTACCATTTTGTCACCTCTGTAAAGGAAAAAAATCACCATCTTCTTCTGGAGCCATTCACTGGGTAGTCTCGAAAGTTCACCTTTCCTTTGAACAGCTAAGTGAGATTCCTGAATTAGAAGTGCAATCATGCTAAATTACTGCCATAGTCCAGAGGGGCACATTTCCAAAGAGTAATTCAGAGCTCTAGTGCTTTGACTTGAGAGGTCTGTATCTCTCTGTCTGCAAAAAAAAAAAAGAATCCTAGGAACACCATGAAAAAGCACACCATCAAGTTTGCAGGGAGCATTGAGCAGAGAGGGGGCTTGTATAGGGCTACTCAGGAAGAGAATGAACAGGCTCGCAGTTTGCTCTGTGGGATACTAGAGGCTGACATTATAAGCCGTATAGCTTCATTCCACCCTAGTCATAATTAAAGATGTTTCATAAAAAAAACATAAAATCACCCATAAAAATCACCCAAATGTGTTTGGAGGAATGTTTCAAATGTGCTTTAGCAAGATTGAGATATTCATATCTTTTATATAGCCTGGAAATTTTCATCTTATATGCACATTAAATATAAGACACCAATAAAATTATCTTTAGAGGCATGCTGGTCAAACATTCAGTGGAACAAAGACCAAACTAACACCACTGAACCAGGAAATATGACAGTCCTTGTGTATTTTTAGAGATACCTAGTAATCTCTTCAGAGACAGAAAAATGTAGTTTTAAAATAGCTCAGTTGCTTGGGCAAGCAAATAACATCAACACAGAACAGATGAGTCTACATTTTGCACCTTATGCACTCTTGCCAATTTCACTTTTTAATTTAAAGACTTATTAAGAAAGAAATGAGCATTTATTCGAAAAAAAATAAGGGAGAAGCAAAGTCCTAGGAAATTCAATAGCAAAATTTCCTTTGACTTACAAGAGGTGAGAATGTCATTATTCAACAGATCTTGTTCCTTGAACATTTGCTGTTTCAACTAATTTCTACTACTTAAGTGACACAGGGAGTAACAACTGTTCTTTGTACCTCTTATCTCCTAGTGCTACTGAAGTGGACTAGATGAATCAATCAGACATCCACTAGAAATTCTAACCTGCTCCTGAAGCAGCTTAAAAATAGAATTTTAAGGACCAAAATGTTTCATTGAATAATACCAAATCAATTAAAATTCTTACATCTGATAAGGGTTCAATTTGCCTAGAAGTTTGTGGGCCAGTCACGTAGGATGGCTTCGAACACGCACAGAAAGGGAGTTTAGTGCCACACACAGGAATGGAATCATCATCTTGACCCCATCTTTTTCTGTGCCATCACTACAGACATACTTTGCAAGGTGAAACATGTTTCACTTGCATTTTATTCTAATGTGATCAAAATTTATCTTGTTTTGAGCTAAGGCTTAGACCAGATGACCTCCAGAGGTTCCTTCCAACTTATATTATCCTATTATTCCCTGTCCACCATTCTATTTTGTCATTAATCTTTCTTTGTTGTCAAGTATAAAATTTGTCTATATATTTATTAGATTAATAATATTATATTAAATTTGTGCAATAGAAACTCTGTGATTTCCTTCACACCCTATTCTTGATCCAGATGGAAAACTGTGTAATAAATGTGAAGCCAACAAAATCACTCCAGATATTGCCTAGTGTAGCCAAGTCTTCTTACACTAAAGGTATTCAGCAGATAATTTATAGCAAACCAATGATGTTTTAGATATTCAGAAAACTTCTCTCATTTTGTGATTTTATGCTTAATGGCTTTAAAAAACAAAACAAGGGTTTGTATTTCTGCTCCCTTGCTGTCTGGGGTTTTTAAAGCTGCTTCTTTGCAGACTGCATTATAATTTAAAAAAAGATATAAGAAAGTGAGACTTCAGAGACAGAAATGCCTTTTACTTTTCATCAGTTCTGCTGCATGGTCTCCAAACAAACTCCCAGCCTGCTGACCTTCTGTCAGGAAAGTATCATAAACTGACAAGATAGTAAAATCCCAGAAGCTTTTATGTTGATATCAAGCTCACAGCCACGTCATAATTCCCTTAGTTCCTTGGTCAGTCTGACATCTTTGCCTTTACCTCAGCTGCTCACCTGAGTAAACAACACTTTACCAGGAGAAAAATATGTCAATTGATAATTTTTGTGTTTGCATTTAAAACGTATAAACCTAATGTTCATGACAGCACCTAAGGCTAAACTCTACACGGGTTCTGAAGGGTAAAGGAGATTTTACATACGGCCATAGGTCTGCAAGACTCTATCAAGGGAATGCAGAGAGATGACTTGGATCACTGCAGGCTTCAACACCATCAGGAGGGGAAGCAGAGGGCACTGGTCTCTTCATTCTCATGACCGGTGACAGGACCTGAGAGACCTGAGTCACGGGAGAGTTATGTTAGATATCAGGGAAAGGGTTTTCGCTAAAGAGTGGTCGAGCACTGAACGGGCTCCTCAAGGAAGTGGTCACAGCACCAAGCCTGACAGAGTTCATGAAGGGTTTGGACAACACTCTCAGGCACATGGTGTGACTCTTGGGGTGTCCTGTGCAGAGCCAGGAGTTGTATTCAATGATCCTGATGGGTCCCTTCCAACTCAGCATCTTCTCTGATCTTATGATCTCTGAAGCTGTCTTGTTTGTTTTTCATGGTTCATTGTTTATTAGTACTTGTACTCTGCTAATCCCTAGGAGTTTCAGTTATAACCAGAAAAAACTGCACAAACACTGACATTTCTACATCCAAAAGCTTAAGAAGGCTTCTACCCCACGGAAATCAGAGCCTGAAGAGATGGAGGTTTACCAGGGAAAACCTTCCCTTTTATCCTCACCCATACAGCTGGGAGCAGTGGAATACTGGGAGAAAGAATTTATCCATTGCCAGTTTCCACAGCAGCAGCCACACAGCTGCACAGTGTCACATTCAAGCTCATAACCCTGTTGAGAAACAGTCTTTTACCCATAGTTATTTCTCTACATGTGTATTTACATAGTTGTATATATTTGATGCCCACTTAAGCACAAAGACAGAGTTAGAAAAGCAGACTTGAATCAAGGCATAAAATCTTACATACTGATAGCTCTTATTGCTGCTAGGACTCACACTTTCTATTTTAACAGTCCACTTTTAACACTAGATGAGTTAGATGACTTATATGAATTCATATGTTATTATGTTATCCTGACAAGTCTACGTGAAGGAAAAACAAATTTTGCAGACTAGAATGGCAAGAAATTTCTAGCAATTCAGAGGACCCAGCATTATAGTTATGAAATCATATTCAGTCCCTGAATACAATATGATTAATAAATTATTTATAAATATTAATAACAATAAAAATAATGCCAAATTTCAGTAAGACTAAAGTAATGGGTAGACTTACCTCTGACTTATAATGCTGAGTAATCATCTTCTTAACTTTTGGGTAATCTCTCATTGCACACTATTGGGAACATTGTTTTGAAAGGTTTAAGCAAACATAACACATTACAGACAAAAGAAATACTTAAATTTTCAAGCTGCTCTGCACAAGCATTTTGTGCTGTTGCAGACAAGAGAGCCCGTGTTCATGACTCACTGTCGCTTTGGCTCACCCTATAGCCAGTCCCCCAAATTAATCAGAGCTGTACAATTCAAAAGCAGAACAAAATGATTAATTAAAATAATTTGTTGTCAAACAAAGAGACCTACTGTGTGGAGGGAAAGAATGGGAAGGTAGCAGGAAGAAAAACAAATCCTGGTAACACAAGTGAATGGGAAATCTAACCCACTAGGAAGAAAATAATAGCAAGAGCAGTAGAACTGAATAAGCTGGATGAGGCTGATTATAAGTATTGGTTCAAACTTTGCTTGCTGAGCTGCATGCAGAGCAGTTTCTCTGAGATCTAATAGTGTGTGAAGTCAGTCTGGAGCTCTCCAGGACACTATAAAGCTTTCTGTCTCTCCTGGCCATCACTTCCCATATACCTTCATAATGGTCAGCTTTGTGACTTCTTCCCTTCCCTCAAATGAAGAGGAAATTAGCCAATTCAAAAAATGTCAGTAGGGAGAGACACACAAGAAAGCAAGATCAAATAAGTCCTATTGTTTCAGAAAACCTGGCTTCCCTTGTATGCCACAACTGTGCAAGACAGAAAGAAAGGCTTTAAATAATATCAAACATTTTAGATTTGGTCACCCTTCTTTTCCCTAGTAGTTAGTGACTGTACCAATAGCTGTCCTAGCCCTACCTGTGCTCCAGTCCTCCCCTCCAGTCACCTTTTGGATTCTCCAGAATGCCTATCCTCCACACAAAGCAGTTAGTCCTCCTACCAATTTCCTCTTCCCACTGTAAAAAACCAGTTTTGCAGAACTTTAGCCTCCTCCTGTTCCCATCCTAACTGGCCTATTGTACAAAACTGCCAGAGAAAGAGGACAGGAAAGAGGCCAAATGAGGATAGATTTTTCCAGAAGCTTTTCCTATCCATTTATAAAACACATGCAGCTCTGTTAAAGAGGATACCCACACAAATTCCTCCGCTCCCTTTCACCACCTGACTTTGATATTTACTGTGATGAACAAAGGTGAATATCTTACTTCTCTGGTAGCCCAGAAAGGCAGCATGCTTGACTTTAATCCGACATTCCTGTAGAGCATCACATTTTTCTCCCAAGGGAACCCACTGTCCTTTGGCTTGTGACTCATTGCTAGTCCACACCAGCAATACTTTGCCCAACTGGTCTGCAATGTTTTGTTTGGAATCCCAGTCATGCAGAAGACAAGACCTGGTGAAGTCAGGTCTCAGAGAGACCACAAAGGACATAGCAACAATACCACTGGTATGAGTTTCTATGTTTCTTTGACTGCATGTAACATGTCTGATTTGACTTCAAATAAAAAAGATCAGCTTGTTATGGCAGGAGGATGCAACTTAGCTGGATGAGTTCTTATTCTGCTTTTTACAACTACCTTTTAGTTGCTGTCTGCTGACCAGTTTTGAGTGTAGTAGTTATGCCAGCTGCATTCAGAGCAGTTCCTGAAGTATATTTGTGTTCTGAGAGTAATCTTTATGGTACTTTAGACAGCTTCTAATTTAGTACTGAATACAGTAAAATCTTACCCATTACAAGGTGCTCATGTGTTGGTGATGCATTAAAGTAAGCTACAGTGAACTGTAACACTAGAACAGGCCTTAAGGAAGAGGTTTGCCTACCTCTGCTCTTTTCCAAAATGTTTCAGTTTTATTTCAAAAGCACTGTCCTTCAAAAACAGATTTTTGCCAAATCTGTTATTTGAAAAGAGTACTGGTCACTTGAAATATTTTCTTGGATGGGTATGTGGGGAATGTGTTACTGTTTCTTTCAAGATTTTTTTCACGCTAGAAATTGTGAAGTTGGTCTTTGATATCATGTGGGCAATTAAAGGTGTGACAGGATTAGGGCAGCACAGAAGGCAGGAATACCAAATTCTATATTGTTTTTATCTGAATGAATAAAAAAAAATGTTGAAAACACAATGAGAAAACTGCTACTGAATCCAAATAATGCTGAAATTTTACTGTAACCCTCATTAGAGACCAGCTATGTTTTTAAAACTGATACCAACTTATTTGTACTTGTAGAGATTTGCTTGCACTACATAATGAAAAAAAGAACAAGAACGGAAGCTGTTTAATTTCCATGATCTGGTAAAGGTGAAGAATCACTGCCCCAAGGAATAATGGAAAGAAGCAATGAAGTTCATATGACTAATATAATGAAAAGGCTGGTTATCACTGATATTAACTCTAAGAAAACCTAGCTGTAAGGGAGACACGGCTACTGCTACATGTCTGAGTGGGGACGGCAGTTGAAACTCTCTTTCAAAGAGGTTGAAAATAGATTCATTCATCTTTTGTCCTTGACCCATGGAAGGGAGTGGACATCATGCTAATGACAATTGCTTCTTCACGGGACTCTCATATGTCACAGAACTAGCACAGTCACTATGGTTTGCCATTAGCAGACAGGATCTGCCATTGAGCTGCTGTGAGCAGCATCACTTTGACGCAGTGGCTACCCTAAACCAGCAGGTGACTTCTTCCACCTTGATAAACTTCACTGCTTGCTCTCCTGTTGCATTGGATTGAAGTCTAGACTGTATCATAAAACTCAAAAGAAATACAAGTACTTTAATATCCTTGGGTATATGAACAACTTATAAAAGTTGCATGGTCTGTGTGATTGTACTGAGAATTATAAAGGTAGTGACTGAACGTGTATGTTAAAATATTTCTGTGTAGACTTGTTAAAATCAGTATACCAGGAAAGGGTAAGGCATATCTAAGAATGAGTTGATTATCACAGGACTTAGTTTAGTCTTTGATGTACTTTTCTTGAGTCCCCTGATATATAGGGTCAGGAAAAAGAGATGCGTTCTGCTTTCCATAAAATCTTTCAGGAAAAAGAAAGGAATTTGTTTTCTTGGAAATGTGGATGGAGGCAATTCAGAGATAACCTCTACACTGATGGAAATTAGATAAAGGGAAACAGAAACAGGAAATGCAGAGTTTACTGGAAAACAGAATCTTCAGTTTCCTTAACCAAGAAGGATTTCAGTGGCTCTTTCAAGTTTTAAATCTCCAGGAATATTCTATTATAGCTACTTGTCAATGAAAACTGTTCACTGCACTTTTTTTGCCTTTTTTTTTTCTTTTCCAGGGAACTGCAGCCCTATGCATCAATATCTAACTGAAGCCAGAAACTAAGTCTTGATTCCGGTTCCTAATTGGGAGAATCTTAATATTCCCCTCGCAAACAGGCAGGAGGAGCAAAACTTAAGACTTGATGGAATGGATCAGAAAGTACGAATCCAAGCAGCAGAGTACACTGTAGAGCTGACAAACCCAGCATCAACCTCTGACAGAGACTCCAGATGAGCAGAAGTCAACTCAGACCTAAATGCAGAATTTCATGCAAGTATGACCCTGAACCTAAGCCTCTGACACTCGTCAGAGCATGGTCACAGTTTGGTGAATACCTGGCTATTCCACTCCTGCTCATGGATGTGGTTTGCTCTTCTCTAGCTTGAGTGTCCCTACACCATCCTCTGCAACATGTGATGAAGAGGGCAGGGATGCAACAGTGTTCTGGTTATGGCAACTTGTTTATCCTCATTCATTAGCATAGCCATACCACTTGCAAAGATGTATGCTTGTTGATTTGTCATTTTATGGTGGCAATTTTACCCACCCTTGAATAGAAGGCTCTACAAGGTCAGTCAATCTAGACCACAGCTTAGCCAAGAAATCGCCATCAACTTGATTGCCGCCTTCTGAATCCTTGGGTAGGATCGGGGGTGGGTTTTGTTGTTGCATTAAACTTCAGACCATAAAAAATGTAGTTGGGACGCTTTTCAGATTCCCCAGTCAGATACTACTGGCAGGAAACCCAGTTGTCATAATGGCACAGGTCTGTGTCTCTGTTGTTATATATCCATACTGCAGGAGCCACATATGGAAAAAAAAAAAAACCAAAACAAATCTTTGTCAAGTTGGCTGTGACAGTGTGCAGGTATATACAGAATAGCCTCATGAGCATGCTCAATACTCCTTGGACAGCATTCTTGCTGGCTGCACTGGTGTCTGTGTTGCTGTGGTTCTCATGCACACTGTCTAAAGAGATGGTTAGATTAAAATTGGCATTGAGTTATCTATACTAGTGTATCTGAAATAGAATATGTGTAATATGCTTGTACCAACCCAATCCAACGCTGGAAGAATTAATTTCAGTGCTTCGTGTAAAAAATATATGACAATAAATGTCTGTTGTCTAGACCATTCTCATCAATCACTAAGATGTGAGGACTCTGCTGAGTGCCATGAGACACGAACTGAGGTTTCTCTAAGCAAGTGAATAACTGCAATTAAACTCTGGAGGAAAAGCCCAATGGATTTGAGGCAGAAAATTAACAGTAGCTGTTAGCAGCTTTGATGCAGTTGTTAGAAGTTGCTTTTGTTTTTTAATATAAGTAGAAAAATCGATCACCTCAAACATTGTTCTCTGTCTCTAAAGTATTTTAACGTCTTTTCCACCCCCCAAAATAGCAGCACAGAATGAAATACTCCAAGGAGTCCTTTCATTCTATAGATTTGGAGCCCTGGTAGTGTGCTGCAATGCAGTATTTATCCAAGACCTGGCCGGATTAGAATAGATGAAAGATATGTGCTTAGCAGAACTTAGTGTCTTCAGTCACCTTACAGCACCCATACACCGGCAAACTTGTTTTAGCCTGGAAATACATGGGATAATAGACATGAATAAAGAAGTAGTATTGTTTGTTGGGTTTTTTTGGCATGCTTTTGCAAAAATCAAGGCTATTAATATTTTATTAAAGCCACAAAAGCATTAATTTTTATGAAAGTTATATATTCTATTATTATTCATTAATGTTAAAAAATTTTAATTATTTTCTTTTTTATATAGTGAAGTTCATATTTCTAAGGTTTTCTTTACCTTTTTTCTTGTTTGATTTCTAACATTATAAAAGAGAGTATCTTAGAATCCAAGTCTTTAAAAACTCACGCTTTCAGAAAATATCACATGTGAATCATGAGAATAAATGACATGTTCAAGACACAAGAAACACAGCATTGTTCAGCAGCTTTTTCAAGTTCTAATATGTGTAATGATACATTGTTTGTCTCATCACACTTTCTAAGTATTTGATAGACATTGGAAATGCAGAATACAATAAGAGCTACTGTCATCAGCTACAATGGTGATAAATGCTATCATCTTAATCATACATGATTAACTGATTTTAAAACTAGTCCAGAAGAACTAATTTAGTAGGATTTTTATCCTTTAAAGCATAAAACTGTTAAAAGCCTAATAACTGCTATTTAAACAGAATGAATGCCATCAGATGGCTCTTTTGCAGATAGATAAAAGTCTTTGGGTTTCACCAGATCTACATTTTGAATCATTTTTTTACAATATTTTTGAGTAGCTGCAGTTTTCATGAATGTATTAAAAACAGTAATAACAAGAATCTGTGCCCTCAGCTAGTAACAATCATGACTTAAAAACTGAATTGTTTTCTCTCAAAATGAATAGAGGTCAGGAATGATTTTTCATGGAAAAGATCTATGCTTTAAAATTCCTAATCGCTCAACCAGTAGAATTAATATATTCACCTATATCAGATATGTGGAAGTGGAAATGTGTTAGAAACGTGTTAGAAACATAAAAGATGTGCAGATTGGCAGGACAGCATTGCCATGAAAACAAATGGTAAAATACCTTTTCAAAAGTCATGAAACAGCTTTCATAGAATCTTAATCTGTTGAGGGATAATTAAACATGAACAAGACCTTTTGGCTGAGATATGAGGGTTATTTATCTGTTGCTAAAATCTGCCTTCAGAGGCTCAGCACAGCAATTGGGCCAGGCCCATTTTACGAAACTGCTCTCTTTGTTCAAGAATGCACCTTTTGCACCATGTTTTGTTTGAGTGTCTATAAATTCCCTTGAGATGACATGTGCATTGAATGTGATAAACAGGATAGCAACCTCCACCAGCTAAGAAGGAAACACAAGCTTTCCTAAGCCTTGTGAGATTCTGGAGAATACATATTCCAGGTTGTAGTCAGCTTGTGACTGAAATGGAGAACTATTTCGAGTGGGCCCTTGAGCAGGAACAAGCCTTTGAGCATATCAAACAGAGGACAGATCATACAGTATTTCTTGAGCCTGTCCAGACAGGACCAGATGTGTAAAATGTGCTCTGCACCACAGCCAGGGAACATGGTCTCACCGAGAGCCTCTGCCAAAAAACGTCAGGAGAAAACAGAGGTCAACCATTAGGGGTTTGGAGATGGGGGTATTGAAGTTCAGAAGCCCACTACACCACAGCTGAAAAAGTGATATCCCTTGGCTTTCCAAATGTAACAAGAGACACAGGAAAAATAGGAACAATAATGCTGCCTCTCACAGGGATGGCACAAATTAAAGGCAGTTAGGATGAGCTAGCAATAAGTTACTCATGCATTGCTCCTCTTCAAGCCGGTGTAACTCTGATGGGATAAAGCTTTATTCATATATATTTATATGAACATTAAAATATATTCATACATTCAAAGATATTTATTCATATTGCAGGAGTACCACAAGATCTCTTAATGAGCCTGGAGCCAGTATAGCAGGGACTGTGATAAAATATTGAAAAAATTATCTCTACTGCAAAAAATTTACTGTGGAAGTACTGCGGATGAGGGAACCAATTCATTTGAGATTATAGTGACAGTAGTGAGATTACAAAGGATGCAAGAGCTGGCTAATTATCTTAACACAAGTAAGACTGTAACTCATGTCATCTGGCTCCATTACTCTGAATCAGGGCACACCATCTCTGATCCTTTCCCTGGCAGGTTTTTTTTTTTCCACCCTCAACTATTCTGTTGTTTCTGAATTACTTTCCAGAAAGAGTTGAGTTTCTTTGGTTATCAGTCATATTTCCTAAGCTTACTTTCAGTGATGTTTTCTGACTTTAACCATTAATGTATTAAGTCCTGAGTGAATGTCCTAATCTCAGCAGAAGAGGTGGGAGCGATTGGAAGCAGGAGGAGGAGGAGGAGGAGCGAAGGTGCTCAGAGGGTTTCAGGTGCTGTCTGGTGCAGGTGTGCTAGGGAAGTGCCCCATAACCTCTGGCTTTCAGAGAAGCAGTCTGAATGTGAATGTGATTGAGCAAGATAGACAGAATTAGTTTGGATACACCCCTGCTAAATTCAACCCAGAAAGAATACGCACTGCAAAAAAGATGCAAGTTCAGCATAAAATAGTTTCTAGACCATGCATGAAGAGGAGTATAATGGAAATGCCAGCAGAGGGATAACAGCAGCAGCTGTAGTAGTGAGTGCTACAGGCTCTGAACAACACATTACTCCACAAGGCTACCTGCCTCAGTGCCATCACTTCTGCCAAGAGCAATGGGTTGTTCCGGGAAGCGAAGGACAGATTTCGAAGTGCTATAACAAAGACACCACTGTGGAAATGTTCCCTGATTTCTTGTTATCTGCTTGTCTGAACTTGTCTTCTTTAATTTCCCTTTGCCATTTAGAGGGAGAATGATTTGGGGTAGTGCAAGGCAGAACAAAAAAGAACCCTTAGAAAAAGAGATTGTGAAAAAAAGAGAGGAAAGAACAAGAAAATGTTATTTCAAAGGCATCAAGGTTGGAAACAGGACAAAATCTTTGCCCTACAGGATCGTAGTTGTAAATACCAATGGCTTCACAACTACTAATAGAAGTGTTCAAAACTGTTTCAGAAAAAACTCTTCAAAAATGTGTTTTCAGATCCACTGAATGCTTCAAGAAAGATTCTGAATGCTTCAAGAAAGATTCTATCACTACAAAAGCCTTTAATTTTTGTTAAAAAAAAATTGAATTAAAAATTTTGTTTGAAGAATGTGACATTTCTACTTAAAAAGACAATTTATTCTTTGGAGGTTTTGTGTGTTTGCTTGTTTTCACTGACGTTTTCTAATATAGCATAATCCTACTCTGAAACACCAAAGTGTAAATTTTACATAATTTTCAAAGAGCCTTCTTTCTGCTATGAAAATTCTTCATGCTCTCACTCAGGTGAAAAACTGAACCATATGGACTTATTAAATATCTTAATATAATAATTTTAAGTAATATTTTTATAGAAATATAAGAATGACAAAATGTTGAATTATCAGCTGTTTGTCTTTTCTCTATGAATCAGAAAAATACAAATCCAGACACTATTTCAGGGATGTTGTTTATTTATTATAAACTTCTAGTGCAAGAGTTCCAGTATTTCACTCAAACATCTGTTCCAAAGCCTTACTAATCTGATAATTAGAAATTTTTCCTATTCTCTATTCTATAACTTTGTTTTGAAAATTGAAATATTTTGGTTTGAATGAAGTCAGCATCTCTTACAACACATCTATAGGATGTGGAGGAAAAACGGCCATCATTTTCTTAAAACTAATTAAATCCACTTCACATATCCTTATGTTTCCACCTGACCTTCTTTTTACTGTATAAATAGAATTGTCCCACCCTTTTAACATAAACTGTGCTTTCTGTTCCTTGCTCTTTTCCCCTCCTTTAGAGATTGTCCAGTTTATTTATATCTGTCTTAATGATTGTTCTCAGACTGGAGAACGGCACACCAGCGGAGGCCTCAGCACTGCTTAGTACAGCGAAATAATTGCTTTCCTTGTCATGCTGTTAATATATCCCAGAATGATTATTTGCCTTTTTTGCAACCACATTATCTTGTCGACTCACACGCAGTTTGTGAGCTGTGATGACCTTGGACCTCTCCTACTATCCTGCTGTTCCTCTAGTTATTCTCCCATTTGTATTTGTGCACTTCAGATTTCGTCCACAGACATTATCATTCATGGCACTTGTCTTTATTGAATTTCATCCTCATGGTTCAAACACTTGCTACATTTTAGCAGCATGGTTATGAATTCTGATCTGTTTCTCCAAAGTACACACAACCCTCCTCAACCTGTTGCCCAAGAACTTTTCTCTGTGTGCCTCGTTCCTTCATCCACACCACAAATATAAAGATAACCAGGACTAGGTCCAAGGTAGACTTCGGTGGTGCCCTACCCAACACACCCTCCTTTTTTGACAGAGAAAGGAATGAAAATTATTCCCTAAGTGTCATTTTTCAGTCAGTTCCACATGACATGCAGTGGCTAATAATTCCTTACTTTGCTGGTATAGAAGGTCAAAAAGCTTAATAAAGTCAGAACACTTCACATTTTATGATTCCCCTCCATCTGCTAAGCAAGATCATTCATCAGAGAAGGAAATCAGATAGGTTTGACATGATTTTCATTTGATAGATCTACACTGGACATTTTAAAGTATTCCATTTTGCTCCTGTTTCTTATCTACTGATTGTTTAACAATCTGTTCTAGTATCATCCCTGCTGTCAAAGTTAAAATGACAGGTATATCAATTTTGTACGTCTTCCTTCTTTATGTGTGAGAGTAGGTGCAAAATTTTCGGTAAATTCACACTTTATTTAGCCCATTAGAGAGGTAGTCACGTTTTCAAGATAGATAAGCACAGCAGGAAACCTCACTGTTATGCAGAATTTCATCATAAATGTCAGAAAGAGAAGCCAGTACTTGAAAAACCACCTCTGCATCATTTTCATGGCTTTCAGTACATCACTTGCAGTTGGAAATCTTATTCATATCACCTCATCTGAGTTTATTTGTATTATATTAATCCCATTCTTCTCTCATCTCTCTTTCAAGGATCAGGGAGGATTTCCACTACTTCTTGTGCAAAACCAATGTGTTTTGCGGTCAAAGGAGGCAGGCAAAGGAGTTCACCATCCTTCAAAGCACTGAAGACTACTCTGCCTGCATATTCTCTTCGAACCTCATCCTTCCCTAGCTGTGGAAGCATTATTTGCATCTGGCTGTTTTGAGGTTAATCAGTCTGATCCTCTTTGCACAGAAAATGTATATTGAAATAGGGACTTGAACACTTTCTGCTCTGTTTTTCAAATAAATTTTCAGACAGCGATAGAAAATATCTTCGGAAGGTGTATCTGACCCAACACAGACATATACCATCTGAACACCTTCATCTTAATTAGTAGCATTTGACCCTCTTTTTTAACTGACGATGAGAAATAGATGCTTTTACACATCTCTTTTTTTGTTTATCTGACTCATGCCTTAGGAGTAGCATTTCTCTTGGCAGGCTGGAGAAAACTGAGGCTCTCACACATTCAGATAGAGACACTGGGCAAAGATATTGCCTTTCTCACTCCCCTAAACTGGAAACACTCATCAGTTTCTCTGACAGAGTAAAATTTGTCATAACTGATACGTTCTTTCTGAAAACCTTAGTTTGACAAATGTATATTTTTGATGTATGACCATGTAATGAGAAAATACCAATTCAATTTACTTCTGCACTTTGTTGAAGCAGAGCTTAAAATCAATTTTCACAAAATAATCCACGTAGAAAATTATGCTATGCATGTATGAAACAATGTTTACATGCTTATAACCATAAAACTATCAAGTCATTAAAGGAATCTACTTAACAAATCATAAACTAAGTCAGAATAAAACATATTCATCTGTTTTTAAATGATTCCCATGGAAGATTTCTGATCAGTAGCCAGGCTGAAGAATGTATTTCAGTTTTGGTCTAAAGTTGTAAGCATCTGTTGTAGTCTCTCCTCCTCATGAAGTCCGAGAAGATAGCTTTGAGTCCTTGCTCTCCTGCTGCTGGTGATCTCTCCCTCTCGGTGTGCCACCTCAGTTCATAAGCTGCTGTAGTGTAGCTTAGCTTATCAAGCATCCACATCCTGGAATCCTCATTCCTCCACATCAGTTCTCAGCTGCCCCCGGTCAGCTTCGACAGGCAACTCTCGAGCTCTTCGCTCGTCTCCAATTTCGCCTGGGATTCTTCTCCCGAGAACCGAGCTGATTTATCAGCCCGTCCACTTGGCTCTGTTCAAGTGCTGAGCCTTAAAATCCACCCCCACCAGCCTAAATGCAGTGGGGGGACAAAGCCCCCTAGCCTTGGCCACAGGCAGCTCGGTTCACTTATGCACTGTCCCAAGCATCGCACAGCTGCAGGGGGGGGAAAGAAGGCCGGGCCTCCTCCCTCTTACCTCAGGTGCTGTGAATCTCTTCCTTCACAGCACACACTCCAAATGCTGACTCTAACTCTAGCCAGAGGCTGAGTTGGGGGGTCGTAGGGCTCCCCTCTTCCCCCTCTGGAGGGGAAGAGAGGGAGCTCAGCCACCCCCTGGCCTTGCCCACCTACACGCAGAAGACACCAACAGCAAAACTACCAAGACTGCACTGCCAACCATTTCCGATGCTGTGATATATGATTTTGAGCAGAAGCGAACAACATGAGTGGTGGTTGGTTCTCCTGGCACCCAATCACCTCTGAGCCCCCCCAACCTCTCAGGGGGGACCAATTTCAAACTATGACAGCATCTAAACCAATTTTGCTCAGATAGTCTCTCCTCCTCAGAATTGCTGCTGAGCTGTAAGTAGGACTGGAAAATTCCAGTTCACAATTTAATTTTCAAAATGTTACAAATGACTGACTAGAAATAAAGACATAAAAAACAGGGAAACTGAGAACAAAAATCACATTTTAACTTTAATTGTACCTTTTATAAATTTTATCAATAAAATAACACTCTTTAAGTGATTAATTTGTCTATAAGTTTAAGAAAAATACAGCTCATTTCCTAAATTTCAGTTTAAATATTGAAGTATATTGTTTGTGTGCCAGACCATAATACCCTCATAATGAAGTTATGTGGGAGGTGGAAGGTTTTAACATTATTGTGTGGAGCTTCACTGATTTTTTCTATAAAAATATTTGACTTAACAGACTAGGTATTCATACAGTAAATTAAAACCTAAAATTGCAGGGAATAATACTGCTTTAATTGCCTGACAGGATGGGGATTATTTCTCACATTCTCTCCCACACAGATGAATATGACCTTCCTAAAGAGGAAATCTATTCACTGCTGAATAGAGTGAACTGTGTTAGTATACTGAACCCTAGGAAGCCCCTAAATAATGTAGTGTAAAGTATTAGCATTTTTCACCCCCTTGAAGATCAATGATGAGGGGGTTAGTTGTATGGTGTAAGATTCATAGGCTATATCTGTGTGAATGTCAAGATGATATTGCAGGACTAAGTCTTTCTGGAGTACAAATCTTAGAATTAAAAGAAAGGCACAGGCCAGGGATTTTTCTATGTGTCTGTCCTCCTGACATATTGCATCCTGTGAAATAATTCCATCAGGCAGCTCACTTTTTTTTAATCTTATAGGTGAAATGTAAAATTTGTGCTTCCATCAGTAGATGTTGATGAAGCTCTGAAGGAAGAGAGCTCTAGAGATCCTCATATCCTGGCACACAGTAGCTGTCCAAAGGATTTGAGTTTGGTACACCCTTGATTTTCAGGCATAACTCTTTGGGCTGCTGAAGGGACCAGCTGCATTTAGACCTCCAGCAAATGGATCTGAAAACTCTGTATGAAATTCAGTTGCTGGAAGGAAAGTTTATGCTGTGGGTGCAGAGATTTGAATTGACTTCAAAATCTGAGCAAATAGCCTCAGATATTCTGTGGGTGCAGTGCCCCACAAAAGCAGAAGTCCTGACTCTCAGTGTGAGCCAAGGCATCAGTAGGATTCAGTGAGGCTCACCACAGAGGCTGTGATAGTACTGGGATTTCTGTTCCCTATTCTTCATGCATGGCTGCTGTGAGATTCACAACAGTGCCAATGTGGGTGACACGAGCTGTGCCAGGTGGGATGTTCTGCCGGGTGTTCTGAGTGGCAAAACCTCAACTCTGACACTGCTGCTCTCAGTATCCAGAACAAAGATATTTTTTATGGAAATCTTGTCCATCCCTGTATGAGTGTAGGGATTTTTCTAGCAGTAATTAAACTCTGGAAATAACAGATAGCTTGGTATGGAAGGCTCAGTAAGGATACGTGAGCAAAAAATTGAGGCACAGCCCCAGGTACTTCCCACTACATGCAGGTTTTTCCAATTAATATGGAAGATTTCCTGACCTGGAATGTTCAGTGCCAAGGTGGAGTACAGCCCTTTGGGAATGCAGCTTCCTTACTCAAGAGGAATGCTCCAATGGGTATTATGGGTATCCAGGTAAAGTATTCCAGGACTGAGTTATCCCAGGGATAATGTAATGTATCCCCAGGGACAGAGAAATCATTAAGGTCCAACCTGTGTATTTCTAGGTTTGCTAGAGGTTTGCAAGGGTGGGAAGTACTTGTTTGTTTCTGTATTTCTTCCCCGCCCACCATACAGCACATAACCAACCCCATACAAATAGAAAATCTTCATTAAATAGCTCTAAAAAACCAGTACCTAATTTTCTCCTGACATGTGACATTATCCCAGACACGTGTCACTAACTATGGAAGGTAATCTTGACCTTCTGAATTCACACAAAGCAGGTTTATTCCGTCGGTTCTTCTTTCCTCTGCTTCCTTTGATTATTACGAGTAAATAGCCATCTTAGAGAACACCTGTGCTCTGCAGGTGCCTGGAGCTTCCCTGTGGTACCTAAGCCTTTGAGGGACTGTGACATGTCTACCAGGATGCTCGGAACAGATTGCCCCAGTAACTGACACAGAATCACAGACTGCTGCAAGGGGCAACATGATAATGGGTAGTAGATGGAGTTTGTCTTAGGGCCATAACGAGCTGCTGGTCAAAGAATCAAATTCTAGTGAACAATCAGGCTTTCTAGGAAAAGTCTGTAGATTAAGTATTACTCTCAGCTGGTAAGGAACACTAAAATCTATAACTACGTATGGTAGGTTTGCTAAGAAAGTGGTATCTCTGAGGGAAAAAGAATGAATACTCAGGAAAACCAATAGCTTAACCCTAACTAGAAAGAAGCTGTTCTCACCTCTGTTATATTCACTGGTCGGTCTGCTATTTAATCTCATTAACTCAGTAATTTCCAAAGTAGGCCTCTGTGTTGTATTTAGAGATGTATTCTTCACCCTAGTTTCGTAGTGAGTGTTGGGTATACCCTGTCAGAGAGTAAAACCGATGAGCGTCAACCAGAGTTTCTGAGGGTTTCTTCTGCATCATGGCCCTGTTTTGAGTTTTGCCTGAGACCCAGGTATATATGTGGTCGCTGTTTTCCAAGCCCGAAGAACTGAAAACTTATGATGGGAAAACTTATACAGCCAGAAAAGGCATCAGCCTTTCAGCCTGTGTTCAGGCAACTGAATTCAGCCCCTCAGCAGTGGAGCCCAGAAAGTACAGTTCAGCTTCCAGGCTCCGACATGAAAATCAGCCTGGTTATCCTCAACCATAACAGCTGCTGGGCCAAAAACCACTTGGTCTTCTGGTAGATGCTTGGATGTACAGGACTAAATTCAGATGTCTTAAATTCTATCTGAATTACTCCAGTGAGTTGCTTAGGGAACAAATTTTTACACATGTTTAAGAAACCTAAAGGTTTGTTTCCATTCTGGTTCTCATCATCAAAGTTATTGACTTGAGGGGGGGAAGTGGAGTGCTGGGTCTTAAGTAGCTTACCAAAGTTCACTCAGGAAAGGCTCTCACAGCAGAGAACTGAACCCAAGCAACCCATGCTTCATCTATCAACATGGTTACAGAACTTCCTGAGCGTATCAAAGTCCTCTGTGAGATAAATAGTCCTCTTTCTACCATTCCTTGTCCCTACTTATATATTAATCCCTACTTATATATGAAACGCAGAACAGATAAGGGCAATCTGTGTGTCATTTCAGACAGCAGCAAACCACCTCCTCTTTCTTTGTCAAGTGTGATGAACTTGACCATTTTCAGAAAGAAGGATTGACTTAATTTGAAAAAATACTCATACAAACATCCACACAGCAGCCAGGGAAAAGCCAGGGAAAATGTAATTTTGCTTTATATATACATACAGGGAAATCCAGGTGCACTCAAGCCTGACTTCAAATTTTAGGCAACTGCTTGTCTAATTTCAGCTCAGGTCTTCACTTGTTACAGGAATTTTGTATCAGTGGACACTGTTCATCAGTGTCATGAATACAATTGAATACAGGCCAACCTCTGCAGTTGGAATTAATGTTCCAGTTCTTCACCTCCACTGAGAACTCAATCATAAATTCTCAATTAAGGCCTGGCTGAGGCTCACTGAAGCATGAGTGGAGATTTTCTTATGTAAATAAGATAGCAGTTAACTCATTTAACAAAACTTCAACAGTAATTGAGCAGCAACCAGCTCATATTGCATCTTTCACTTCATCTTGTACTCGATTAAATAGACAAGGGCTTGGCTGCATTCCCCTTTATTTTCTCAAGTCCTTACTTGCCCAGTATCATTTGAGGCCTGACAACTGCTTCTAATGGAAACCTGTGTCAGACTAACTGTATAGGTTTGTCTACATCTTACTGGACAGTTACCTCAGTTTAGTTTTTATTTATGCTAAGTAATAAACACTCAGATCTAAAGACATTATTTGCAGAAATAGATAAATGCCTGTTTTAAAATCTGATATTAAGAAGAATGCTACCAGCCACTCAAGGGGTTTTTTTGGTTTTTAGAGGGTTTGTGACTGTGTGGGTTTTGTTGTTTTGGTTTGTTTTGTGTTGTCTTGGTAAGTGCTTTTTTCTTTTTTTGAGGGGGGGAGTGGTTTGATACAAGAGGCATTGTGTTATTTTTCTAGATGAATATTCCTGTTTTCTGTGGATTGTTGAGTGAGATGTCTAATCAGTCAAATCATTATTGAACTACTGATGTAAGTATATCTATAACTTACTTGGAATTTATGCCAATTCCTATGTCCTTTCTGTCCTGGAAATTTTCATGATGAGCACTGGTAGAGTGTTGTGCAAAATCATAGAGTCAAAGAATAGTTTGGGTTGGAAGGGATCCTAAAGATATCTAGTTCCAACCCCCTTCCACTAGGCCAGGTTTCTCAAAGTCACATCCATCTTGGCCTTGAACACTTCCAGGGATGAAGCAGCCACAGCTTCTCTGGGCAACATGTTCCAGTGCCCCACTACCCTCATAATAAAGAATTTCTTCCTAATATCTAATCTAAATCTCCCTTCTTTTAGTTTAAAAACATTTCCCCCTAGTCCTATCACTATCCGCCCATGCCAAAAGTTCCTCTCCATCTTTTCTATAAGCTCCCTTTAAGTACTGAAAGGCCACAGTGAAGCAATTAAACCACGTGTGTATGTGTCTGTTTGTTTGTGCTCAAGCATGTATTTTCACTGCATAATATTTTCTACCTGTATAAAAATACTTTTTTACAGACAAAAATGTGACATTTGTGATGCAGGACTATATATAGCACATTCTGAAACTCAAATTCACTACAAAAGTTTAAAAATCTCCAAGGGGTGTCTGTGCATTGCTTTAGTCCAGTCTGGTTTTCATGTTAATGCTGTGAACCAGCTCAGGGAACTGATACGGAGGCAGAGCTGAGAAGAGGGCTAAGCAGACAAGAAAAGAAAAGAACAAAGGCTTCTTAGCTGAAATAGCTAAAAGACCCCAAACAATAGTTTGGGCTTATGCAAATGCAGTGTCTCTTTTAGTGCATTCATCCAGTTTTAAAAGTACCTAAATGTTATGCTCTCTAAGATAATTTGTAATGGAAAGTGGAATAGGCTTTAACAGCTGGACTAAATTATTCAGTTCAAAAGAATGTGTGCGTGAGAGTAAGAAATAATGTTACACTATTTATATATCTCAGCAAAGGCTCGATGCTTGAGCACCCAATTTTTCTAAACCCCATATGTTGGCAAACACCATTCGTATACTTAAAAAGTGTATCTGACCACCACTCAGGAGGAATTTAAAGACCTATTTATATCACTTTTTTTAGACAGTCATATTGCAATCACACGCGACTCCACCAATATGGAAAATCTCAGAAAGTAAAAGTGTTTATCAAATTAGGGTCTATATCGAGAATTGTTTAGATTATTTGAAGATTTGCAGAGCTTTTTTACCAAATTCATAACCAGTAACTACTCCTTCTGGTAAGACACTGACCGCCTCTAGTCCATCACTATCTATCACAGTTTTTGAACTCAGCAATGGTAGAGGAGGCACATGAATTAAAATGCATCTCTTCTCTCACTACAGATGGATAATGAATTTAAATCACATTATATCAAGAACGGAAACATAATCTATAATTAGGTTTGGATGACACCTCCTCTTATAAGAATATTTCCCATGTTTTCATTTACTAATTGAAATGTTTTTAAATTTGACTTCAAGACGACATTTTCCATGCTGGTATCTGCTTCTGGTATCTGCTGGTATCTGCTTTTGTAATTATAACCTAGTTTATTCAGCTGTTTCCAAGAATGTAACTAGGAGGAAAAAAAAGTTGGTTTTATCCATATTAAAACTTCCCTAACCTTTGAGAAGATCCAGTGTCCTTACACTGTGGAACAGGAATTAGAGACTTGGCAAGGAAGTACACTGTTATATCAGCCTTTTTACTGTCCTCATGTTCACCTTGTTAAGGAATAATATTAGTCAGCAAATTCTTGTTGATGGTTCACA
This sequence comes from Manacus vitellinus, assembly GCF_001715985.3. Taxonomy (NCBI): domain Eukaryota; kingdom Metazoa; phylum Chordata; class Aves; order Passeriformes; family Pipridae; genus Manacus; species Manacus vitellinus. Next base: position 16,414,368 of record NW_021938999.1, read on the forward strand.
TCCAGCTCCTCTCTATTCTGTCTATTCAGAGGAAGGGCTGGAAGGAAGGAGATGTTTTTTTCTATGCAATTTTTGAGAGCACGAATTCTGTCTCTCTCAACCCGCCAGTATGGTTTCCTTCAAGTATCAGGATCAGTAAAATGAATGCAAAGAACAAGGAGAGTTGAAGGAGGAGAATAATATAAAAAAGGAAACTACGCAGAGAAAAGCAGTTACAGGGTCTGTACGAGGCAAAAATTGCTGTCACAAAAAATTGGTGGAGTCTGGAGCTGACTGAGCAAGAGTATATGGATGAGCTGGACTGGGAAACAATGAGGTGGAAAGATCAGGACAATCTGAGTAAGCATGAAAACAGAAGTGGGTGGGTAGTGAGAAATTAGTCTGATTGACTGGTGCCTCCCTGTCAAAAATATGTCTAAAGAGCTGGAAAGTGGAACTCTGAATGAAGGACAGCAAACTGGGAATGATCACTAAGAGGAAATGTGAAAAAGCTCAGGTGCAGCAGCTGAAGAGACAAGATTGGGTGGATGAACAGAGAGGGGAAAGGTAAGGACAGTGAGAGTAGAAAGAGAGATAGGTAAGGGGAACTTGGGCAGGAAATCCATCTAGGGAAATGGAACAGCAGCTAATGAAGACTCAGATGAAACTCGCAGTGGTGCCACTCACAGCAGTATGGCTGGTGGGAGAGAGTAATTCACTCTGAGAGTACAGAGAGTTCATGACTGAGAAAGACCTGTCCACTCCTTGGTACCACTCAGCTGCTTCTGGTGCTGAGCAGTGTGGGAGATGGTAATGCACTATTGCTAACAATGTTGTTTCCAAATGGAAGAGCCAAAGGAGTCCCTTTTGTGATAGACTTGTGGAAAAACAACGTTGTACCTAACTGTGGAATAACTGTTTGTTGGTGATAGTGGTAGTGTAAGTAAATCTTTACAAACAGACAGAAACACTACAGAAGATATTATTTATGTTTCAAATTCAAGACCCAGAAATCAGTTTTCCAGAATTAACTGTCTTTTAAAGTCCTGATACTTTTAAAGCACTTTTTATAGATGGATAAAATAGTCAATATTATCATAACTGTAGCTTAAAGACAAGCCCTTAAGTTTCATTAATAATTGACCTCTGTTTGAAATATTGTCATGTATATTTATGCTGTTCCAGGACTGCACCTTTACTGTAGCTAAACCTGTACTTTTTCCAAAACTGGGTCATGGCTAAAGCAAATATTTTATTAGGAGCTTTTATTAAACATATTAAATCTTGCCAGATAGATAATATCTTTTCAATTCTTTACAGCCTTAAAAGAGAATTGCTCTTTTTTTTCTTTTTTCTTTTTGGTCAGGGAGAGAAAATGTGTTCAACTAGTTCATTGAACTTGAGGAACTATTCCAGCATTATTGCACAGAAATTTATTCCCTTGCCTAGTATCCAGCATCCTTAAATGGGGTGGGCAAGGGTCTCCAATAATAAGCCATATAATAAATGAGTTCCTGTGCTACTGTGAGCTCTATAAGTTGTGTTTTGCTCCTTTGCTTACCCTAGGGAATATAATATGGGGAGCAAGAGAGCTGGAGCATAGCAAGACCTCGTAGTTTTCTGATTATTTGTGCTTCAGGGACTGTAGGAAAAATAGAATAAATTACAGGAAGCCTTTAGGCATGCCAGCCTCTATAAGTATGTCAGCATGTGCTGGGGGTGGCTGTGCGGTTGCGCTGTCAAATATTTTGCCCTCAGCTGATCCATGGGGTGATCATTCTGTTCTTAAATTCCACCTCCTGGAAAATCTATCCTTAAAAGGAAAAGTCAAGCAGTGAAAGTTCCTAAGCAGAGTTCCCAATGCTCTCAGTTCTACCAATAACCTTAAAAACAAAACAAAAAATTTAAATCAATTTTACCCTCATTTTCGTCAAGCCATTGTTTATTTCTTCACTGTAATCCATGTGGTACATTTATTGGACAAGAAACAGGACACAGGGTCTCCTCCTGCAAATGCTGTAACCCATCAGCTTTAGTCTAAGTTTATCTACTTTTTCACCCACTCTTTAAATGAACACTCCAATGATGCCATGACTAACACAGTGGATTGAGAACACTGTCTTCCATCCAGACTGGTCTCAAAGTCAGTTCAATGTCTTTGAAGATGTGGTTTTGCATATTGGGTTTGCATGGCCAGGTTTTGGGAGCATGGGTGGTGTGGAGGCTGCAGGAATGGCTTCTGTGAGAAGTTGCCAGAAGCTTCCCCCATGTCCAACAGAGTCAATACCAGGTGGCTCCAGGATGGACTCACTGCTGACTAAGGCTGGGGCCCACCAGAGATGGCAGTAGTGCCTCTGGGAAAACATATGTAAGAAGGAACAAAAGTTATTACACAGATGTAATTGTCCCTTCCAGCTGGAACTATTCTATTCTATTCTATTCTATTCTATTCTACTACTCTACTCTACTTCTGTTCTGTTCTGTTCTGTTCTGTTCTGTTCTGCTCTGTTATGTTCTATTCTATTCTAAAGAGTCATGGTTTTTTGCTGTAAGCTCTATCATGTCTATTTGGAGAAAGGCTTTTCATAAGTGGTAGGACAGACAGAGGTAGTCCAACACCTGGCAGGATTTATTGTGAACTGGGTGCTTATCTGTTGTCCATACTGTTAATATATCCACAGAATTTCAGGTTAGGCTCCACAGATTTCTGGTTTTTTCTGTTAATAGAAGACAAATGAAAAGTTCTACAGATTTGGGATTTAGTTGCCTAATATTGCATTTACATCTTTGTATTCTTTTGCTGATTTAACCAAGCTGCCTTACTAAAAACTGTAAAATCTTTGGCAGAGTGAGTAGTGTATTCTGGCTGTCTACACTTATATTTCAGATTAGCCTATACATCATCCATTATGACCTCCAGGAGCAGGAACTACATTTTCCTTTCTTTGTCATCACCTGGGAGCTATCCCAAAGCCATCCCCACTGTATGGCAGAAAATGTATTGCTGAATACATCTAAATTCTTTGCACTATGTAAAGGAAAGCCATTGGTCTGCAGGTTTAATTCTTTTTACAAGATGGTTTTCACACAAGCATTTTCGGATGCGGGTTCCATTCATTGGGATTCCTGCAAAAAGTGAAGATAAACCCACTGGGAAGTGAAACTATGCTGGCCAGTGGATTTTGTAGCCAGATGTTCAGCTGGTCCTTCTGGATCCTGTTGTGTTTGGATGAATGGGTGTGGCTGTATGAATGTTATAAAGGGCAGATGATGCTAAGATCAGAATTGACAATGAATAGAAACAGATCAGATCCTTGCTTCCCACCTCTATTTTACTAATTGAAAGCTAAAACACACACACACAAACACACACAAACAAACAGAAAATAACCAAACAAACCAAAAAATTCAACAAACAAAGCCCAAGCCCTAGCACTCTGACTAGTTCTGCTGCTTGTGGGACTTATGCAAGTGGACTTTAGTATACAGGATGATCATGTACTTGGCTAAAGAAATCCAAGTTATGAAGAAAAGGCATAAACCTTTTATTTAGATAAGAATTGGTTTCATATTTTTCTACCTTATGTATCCATATGTGATGGGTTAAGTACTATTTTTAAAAGGGCAAGAAAGTGGATATTGCAGCAGACTAGCTTGAACTGAAAATTCTGAGCCCAAGATAAAGTCAACTGAGACTAAACTGAGACACATGAATAAAAGGAACATGGTATTATTAATGCTTATCACTCTTTAGGTCCATACAGTTCAATGACAGTTTCAAAAGGATGTACTGATAAAGGCTTTCCTGGTAGTTTGACACAGTGTGTGGTGGTTCCAGTAAGCCTCTTGCTGAACAAAGAGCATCAGGGAACTTCTGAAGCCTGAATAGATGACTGACAGTGCTGAGCCTGAGAGGGAAGCACTTTATCCAAGCTTTTGTTATTTTTTTCAACTAACTGCACCAACGCTCCAGCCGCCATATAAGCAATTGCCTTATTAGTCAGAGCATGAAGCAAAGTCCTAATTGTTTACGAAGTTTGTGATGCTTTCTTCCAGGGTCTTGGGATGCTCAGAAACCAGTTTTCAGAGCTACTGGAATTTGAGCAGAAATGGCTGTGCTTTTTGGGCTGGATTCAATACATCTGAGATCTGGAGATTCTCCATCCCATTCCCCATGCTCGCCACTCACCCCAAAGGTGTGATGGAGTTCAGAAACAAACAAAAAAAAAAACAACAGCTACCAGCTACAAATTTTGCAAATGTGATTTTTCTTCTTGCACTGAATCAAGCAAAAATCTTTGACAGTGAAGTCCAGAGAGTAATGTAGTGGGTCAGGCCTTTCTCCAGTTTCGCCAAGTCTTACATAAATGAGACTACGTATTTCCCTGGCAGTCTCCCCTGAGATTATGTCTTCTTTCCCCTGCAGCTGGAATCTCCCCACAGAAGTCAACCTCAGCACTGAGAAGTGCTTATCCAGTGTGATTTGGGAGACAAAAAGATAACCTGACATGAAAAATTTCTGACTGCCTCAGGGGAACTGAAGGAGGATAGGAATGTTCCCTCCATGGGAGGCTTGGACATCCTGGCAGAATACAGAAAGAGAGAAAGGGAGGATAATTAAAATAGTTTCTCTGGAGATTCACTGAATCATGACAATTCATAACTAGAGACACTGTAGGAGGGACATGAAGATTTACTGGATCAAGGAGCTTCTTATAAAAGAGGAACAAATTAAGAATATTTAGCATGAAAATTAACACTGGAAGCTAAGATTAATACTGACCCAGATACAGATAGAAAGCTACTCCCTGACTAAAGTAAAATAATTATTGGCAGGAGGAGACTCCTTAATTCTAGACATCTAGATTTAGAAGTAATGATACTTGGAGAGCAAGCAGGAGGGGCAGAATGAGGGCCTAATCAGACATGAATGCATTATACAGGAAGAGAAATGTAGGTCATACAGCACTACCACAGACAGACAGAAAAACAGCATGGCAGACCAACAGAAATGCTTTGGGTGCAGCAAGCACCACAGATGAGCCAGAGGTGCTAGCTGGTGCTCAGAGCCATGCTGATCCAGTCAGACAACTTTCAGACTGTGTTTGCCAGCCCAACAGCAGCAAATGAGTGATTCACAATCTATCTGACAAAACACCTTCATAGAGATGTGCCCTTTTCCTCTACTGCAGGAACCATGGTGGAGCCTGGCTCTCTTGGATACACTCTTGGGTCGCAGCTCATTGCAATAACAAATGTCACAGTGAGGAGCACAGCATGACAGAAACCAGGCCTGAGAGGCAATCACTGATTTTTGCCCAGTATAACCTTTCACACTACCACAGGTGTATCATTACAGTACTGGATATGCTTGTGAAAACAAAGCCCTCCCTCAAGCCAGGAGTGATGAACATACAGGGGAGACTGGCAAGTGTCTTTGGGGGACTCTTAGGCCCCTGCACATTCCCTAGCTGCCATAACCAGTGTTATGTCCATGACAGGTCCCCTGACCACCTGTCTTTTCATTGTATTGGAGGTGTGGATGTTACCACACTGTTACACTGAGCTAAGCCTACATGTGTGCTTATTTAATGGTGATTCTCATCACCAGTCTGTACCGCCTTTTTGGACAAATTATCTCAGAAAAATGCTTGTCCCCAGGAACCATGGCAAATACATCCTTTGAAGATGACAGAAGATAATCATCTCCGTTAAGGGATGAATTTGATAGGAGTCAACCTATTCTTTAATGCTTTAAGCAAATTTCTTTCATTACAATCAATCCTGTCTCTAATTTCCAGAACTTTGAGCAAGCCAAACACTGCCTTTATCATTACCGTGTTTTCAAATTTATTATATGAGCTGTTTTGGACTCACATCCACTACTTTCTTTCTCATACCTAAGATTTCCAGTCCCACCTGTTAAGACACTATCTGTCAAAAAATGCCAGTAATCACTGCTTCAGACTAGTGGTCAAAGGATCAAATTTAAGTCTTCCAGCACCTCAATTTTGCTTGATGTGCAAATTCTCAATGTGTCTTCACTGCTTTTTCTGTCATAAGTTAATCTAGCAGCTTCAGCTGGCTCATATGTCAGTCATGGGGGGGGGGGGTCACTGTGGGCTGAAACACCTCCCACCACACTTTGAGAAAAAAGGCAAACGCTTACAGTTTTCTCAGCATTGACTGAGCTCTCTGCTACCACAAGCTAAGTAAGCTATTTTAAAACTAGCTTAGGTAAAACTACATGGTTCTGCAGTGATGAAATGCCCTCTGTCATTTCCTATTAAAAAATGCATGACCCCCTTTCTTCATTACACAGAGCTTTAGCATATAGTAGATATTTCCACTCTAATAACACCCAAAGGGTTGAACATATTTATATGTACATATAGGTACTTCCAACAGCTCTGCATTTTCTTGTAGCCTTTTCTCTTTAAGCAAGTCTCTGGTCATTCAGCTGTGAAATTAAAGAAACAGGGGACACTGTTGTGAGCTCTACTTTCTTCTTCCACTTGTGAAGGAATCTTAATAATGTTCAGTTTATGGCTGTCTGTATTAAATAGGGAGTGCAAATGCTATAGCTTAAGATAAAGAGACAAGCTTCTGCAGCTGATGGTTGGAACAGTTAATTTTCTCTCTTGAATTAATCCAGAGAAATATGTACAACATGTCAGTGAAATGTCCTACAGTCTTCTTACTGAATCACAGAAATCTGATAGTGTTGACTCTATTTGTGGTGGCTGTGCTTTCCTTGATTTTGATACCCTCTTCTTCCTCTGACTTTGGACTGCATACCTTTCAGGTAAGTACTAGGTAAAACAGAACTGTTCGTCATTCTGGGAGTGCCTCTTCTAATTTAAGAGCGAGATTCAGCTCATAGATGAAGATACTGAAATTTCAACGTCTACTATGCAGACATAACTACCACAGCTTCTCTGCTGTATCTGTCAGCTCTTTACATGCTTTTAATACACTGTGGCAGCTGCCATTGGATGCACATATTAAAGGAACTTACCTACACCTCTGTGCTTGCTTTGGCTGGAGTAGAGTTAATTTTCTTCACAGTGGCTGTTATGGGGCCATATTTTAGATGTGTGTTAAAAACAACATTGATAATATAGAGATGTCTTTGTTATTGCTGAGCAGGGCTTACACGGTCAAGCCTTTTCTGCTTTTCGTACTGCCACACTGGCGAGGAGGCTGGGGGTTCATGGGAAGCTGGGAGGAGACACAGCTGGGATAGGTGATCCCAACTGAGCAAAAAGATATTCCAGACCATATAATATTATGCTTAATATGTAAAGTGAGGGGAAGAAGGGGAAGTTTAGAGTTATGGGGAACAAGGGGGGAAAAGTTTGGAGTTATGGTGTCTGTCTTCCCATATTACTGTTACGCACAATGAGGTCCTGCTTTCCTGGAGATGGCTGAACACCTGCCTGCCCATGGGAAGTGGTGAATGAATTCCTCGTTTTGCTTTGCTTATGTGTGCAGCTCTTGCTTCCCCTATAAAATTATCTTTATCTCAACCCACGAGTTCTCTCACTTTTCCTCTTTTGATTCTCTCCTTGATCCTGCTGGTGGGGCAGTGAGTGAGCAGCTGTGTGGTGCTGAGAGGCTGGTTGTTAAACTATGACAATTCTTAATAACTCAGGCACCAATGCAATTTATATTGCTTCAAAATAAGCATCTGACTCATGTGAGTTGCTCATCTGAACTGCCTACTCTTTGCCACTGACTCTAAAGTATAACTCACTCAGGTATTTAGCTCTTTAATACCAAAATAAGTGAGGTAAATCACACTTTCTGGTTTTGGGCCTCTTTTATTTCCTCTGCAAAATAAAACTGTTATTGTTGATTTGTATAACTTCTCAGAAACAAGAATAAAGTTGTTCCCTGCTATTATACATCTGACATACCACCTACACTTACTGTGATGTGTTGCTACCATTACTGATTGAACTTACATAATGTAGACATTACTTGAGAGTTTGTGTCAGTAATGTGGTACCTTCCACTTGCATTGAAGGCAAAAAGCACTTAAAAATTTGTTCAATATCAATTAATCACTGAGGAGACAGCAAGGAAAGTGGGTGACACTAATGAATTTATTATCCAGAAAACACTGAAGGTTAGAAAGAGAATGCTTGTTTAACTAGTTCACTAGTTATGTCAATAGTGTACAACTTAATGAAATTGTAGGACTATCTCACTCATGTGGAGACTGCAATAGTTTGGGGCAGGTCTCATCCCCTTATACTCTGTACAGCAATGCATCTTGAAACTAATGAAGTGTTATGTCTTTATGAGACTTGTCATGGACAATAAGGCTAATTGGAAAAGGGGGTTTTAATATAATGACTTTACCTTCACGTCAGTAAACTATGAAGGAGAATTAGAAAACTTGATGGGATTGCTTTGTTCAGCAAACTTTCTTACTTTTTTATCTTAATATCTAATAAAGTTCTCAGTGGTGATGCTTAATACATTAGATTTAGAAGATTTTTTATATATTACAAATCTTTGTATTTTTTTCCACAAGAACTTCAGGGAAGTTCTTCCCCCTACTGAGTACTTTAATTCTTTGATCAGATGAGAATAAAGAGAAAAAAAATTTTTATGTTAGTTGATATGGTTTGAAGCTGGCTCCCTGCTAAGTCTCCAAACCCTACCACAAGAAGTCCCCCTGCCCCAAAGCTCAGGGAGAACAGGGAAAAAAAACCAAGAGAACCAAAATGAGAGAGAAACAACTAAAGCAATATGTATAAATATATTTACATTTATATTACAGTTATGTACAATTGAAATATATATACAATTTCACAAGGGAAAGGGAAGGGGGAAGGGAAAAAAAAGGAACAAAACCAAAATTAAATATATATATATCCCCATCAATAGCCCAAGATCTAGCAACGAAAAGAATTAACAAAGAATATCTTTACTACTCTCCTTGGGACAACGGAGAGTCACACTGGAGCGACTGCCGGCAACCTCCACCTCCCAAGGTCGACAAGGCCTCACCAGGCCTCACTCCCCAACCCGACAGACTCAACAGCAGGGAACCTGCACCTCCAAAGCCGCTGGAAGGAAAGAGAGCGAAGGCCTTTCCTCCTTTTTTCTTATAGCCTGGCTTACGTAAAAATCGTAGGGAATACTGGATTAATCTGAGCCCTTCCTTGGTTACAAACTGGTCACCAAGGAAGGCCTAGACCAAACTACCACATAGTCCAGTCAAATAAAATACCATTGCTGGGGCTAAAATATATAGGTAGTTTATGCAAATAAGTCTGAACTATCTACTGTATCCTGTCAAAGTAGCAAAAAACGGTTTTGGTTTGTGATACCTGAGAGGTGAAATTGGACTGTTGCACGTAGAACCAGTTTTTAATTATAATGGTTGTTTCTGCTCCCGATTCGTTATTTTGCTCTAGGGAAAATGTAAGGCAGTTTTTCTGAAGACCTTATACACTATATAGTATATCCAGCTGGCACTGGGACTCATTAGCTGTAAACCAGTTTTATACGAGTTGATGTTACTATTATAGCCTTATTGAGAGGGTAGATTTTTGATCACTACTTTTCTATTAAACTCAACTGTCCATCACTATTTCTGTCACTTATTTAAAGGATTGAGAACTGTGTTTGGCCATGAACTTTGGCTATTATTGTTGAGATGTGACACAGGCCTTTCTTATTCTGCCTCTTGGAAGAGAATTAGATAAATAAGCAACATCTTCACCAAAAACCTTAAAATAAAAACTGAAAATAAATCTATCATTACATTGATATAGAAACTGCAAGCAAAGTACTCAGGAGAGACAAAAAATAAAACTATTGGCAACATTTTAGCAGCTCAAATCCAAACCATATAAGCCATAGCAAAGAGTGACTATAGTTTGCAGGAGACCTTTATAGATTTGCTAAGGTTCACTGACCTCAGGATATGGCAGAAATGGAGGAATGAAACAAACAAACAAACAAAAAATATATGATGGCAGCTATGATTACTAAAATAATGAAAGATTATCTGTACAAAGCAGTGTTCATTTATGGCTATTTGTCTTTCAATAAATGGCAAATAAAAGATATGATGGATAGTGAAGGGGGAATGTGGATGTGTCATACAGTTTTGAGGTAAGTTTTATATTGAGAAGAAGAAAGTGGTTTATTAGTCAAGTAATTACTCTGTGCAAGTCATTGTCACAAGGTATAATGGAGCTAAGTCTTACAGAAGGATTTGAAAAAGATCAGGTATTTCTGTGAATAATAAAACCTTCATCTTTTCATCAGACAGATTGTATAATATACAAAAACCCTTATATCACTGATGCTGCCCATGCTGGGCACATCAGATTAGTTTAGACTTTTCTAACTTAATATGGAATTTCCATTGTGCCTTTATGCAATCTGACTCATTTCAGTCTGACCTTGGTACTGCGAAAGGTCATGGAGCAGATCAACTTGAATGCCATCATGTGGCACATGCAGGACAACCAGCATGAGCTTATGAAAGGCAGGTCCTGCTTAACTGACCTGGACTCCTTCTATGACAGGGTGACCCACTTGGTGGATGAGGGAAAGACTGTGGGTGTTGCCTACCTAGGCTTTAGTAGAGACTTTGACACCATTTCCCACAGCATTCTCCAGGAGAAGCTGGCTTACCATGGAGTGGACAGGTGCACTGTTTGCTGGGTAAAGAAAACAGTATTGGGACCAACTCTGTTTAATATCCCTGTCAAGGATCTTGATGAGGGGATCAAGTGTATCCTCAGTGAGTTTGCAGATGACACCAAGTTGGGTGGGAGTGTTGATCTGCTGTAGGGTAGGAAGATGGATCTGGACAGGCTGGATTGTTGAAATGAGGACAGTGGTATGAGATGCAAAGTTCCAAGTCCTGAACTTTGGTCACAACAACCGCCTGAAGTGCTACAGGCTGGGGGGAGAGTGCCTGGAAAGTTGCCCAGCAGAAAAGGATCTGAGTGTTCATTAACAGGGACTGAACACGAGCCAGCAGTGTGCTCAGTTTACCTCAAGTTGCACCAGGGGAGGTTTAGGTTGGTTATTAGGAAACCTTTCTTCACTGAAGGTTGTCAAGCCCTGGCAGAGGCTGTCCAGGGCAGTGGCGGGATCACCATCCTTGGAGGGATTTAAAAGACATGTAGATGTGGCACCTGGGGACATGGTTTAGTGGTGGTCTCAGCAGTACTGCATTAATGATTGTACTCTGCAGTCTTAAATGTTTTTCCCAATCTAAAAAATTATAGGATTCTATGATTCTATTTGTCACTGTTAACATGCATTAACCTGGGTTGATTTACTTCTGCCATGCTCTATTTTAGCCTCCTGATCATTTTGACAGTATCTAGCCTATTCTCCTTTTTCAACTTGTTGGGTTTTAAGTTGCCAGGAGTTTTCAGCTTTTCTATGAATCAGTGTTCAGCTGTAGCTAAAGACATACATATCTATAAACTTCTGAACATTAGTGTATTAGGATTTAAAAGATGTGACATACACATCTCCTTCCCCCTCTGTGACATTTTTGTTCCCTGATATTTCTTCCTCTTGTCTATTGATTCTTTTATTAGTGAATTATGGAAAATTGAATTTAAATGATTTGCCTGTGGTCCTGATGATCTGTGTCAGAGAAACACATGTGTTTCCACTGTTATACTGAGAGGGGTTCCTGAAGGTTTCCTGGGAACACTGACAACTCTTGAATGAGAGGAACCCGAGATCGAGATCGGTCTCCTCCACCTTCTCAAAGGACATCAAGCCTCAAGACGCTTAGGACCCTCTGTACCATTGCTTCCTGCTTTGAATGAGAATGGCAAGTTGTTTTACTGTTCTTATAGGTGTTAAAAAAGATCCCTTTGCTCTTCAAATAGTTCAAACCATGGGTTTTTTTCCCTCTTGGCCCACACGGCTGAAGGTCATAAACATGAAAGTGTTTTCTCTGTTATTCTTTTGCCCATATTTCTTATGTGCAATATTTGACAGAGTGTTTCAAGTGTAAAAATGAAATAAAATAAAACCACAGTTTCAAACTGCACATGACAAATTTGGGTTGAAATAATCAAAGCTTTCTGAAATCTATAAGCAAACTAGTGCTACAATGGACAGTTTTGAATAAGCTTAATAAAAGCTGATGCCTGCAGCCCTGCCTAGAATAAGCACATAGAGAAGTTGCATTGAAAAAAAACAGCATGTTAATAACCATGAAATTCTGTTTAGCTTTTAAAAGAACAAATCTCCATCTCTTAGTGTGGAACCCACTGTTCAGGAAAAATTCCCATAACTTTCTCCTTGAGAGAGAGACATGTAGGAAGATATGGATTGAGGTAACAATAATAAAGAGACTGTAGAATGAGGGTCTGAACACAGATCTGTGGGGGAACACAGGAAAACTGTGAGGTTATTCAAGTTTTCAAATGTCAGTTGCCAGGTGATGGAGAGGTAAATTAAAAAGAGCATTTCATTTCTTTGGTTTATAAAAGAAGAATGCAATTCTTAAAATTACAGGGAATAGACAGTTAATAATAGGAAAGTTTCTTTTCAGTTGCATTAACAGGGCACTGGTTCCTCTATTCATGATTTTCTGGTGCTTTTCTCTAATGCTGTTAACTGTAGTTGCCTAATTGTTATTCTCTTTCTTTTTTGACCAGAAGGGACTATTATTTGAGTGCAGAAAACTGCTTCCATCCTTTTACTAAGCTTTTAAATTTTTTCTTGTTTTCTTTCACTATGTTGACTGTATACTTTTCCTTGTCACTATCAATTATTGCTTCACTCAGTATTTCTGAGGGGTTTTTTAACCAGCCTTTTGAAGCAGCAAGGTTAAACATTAAAGTTGGCATAGCATATATAACCATGTCATGCTTGCTTCTTTACAGGAAGCTACGAAGGAGTCAGGAAGTCAAATCATATATATACAATACAAATGAGTTTTGCTTTGTGTGAGTCCTGCCCATTTAGTGATAGAAATTTGAAAGGTTTCAATATAATTTTTCATCAAAAATATGTATGAACATACATGTGATACATTGCCTATGTATCTCCCAAACTGGTATCCTGCAGTTTAGACATTGTCTTGCAAACAAATTTGTCTTCGTGTCTTTGAAACATCTCCTCCTGACTTTGTTTGTTAGAAGACAGAACTATCAACATTCCAAATCATGTAGTATTGAGTTTCTGAGAACTCCAAAACAAGGAATACTGATAGTAGCATTTTTCTCTCTTCTTATGACAATTCTATCCTTCTTAAATAGAAATTCCCACCTAATTTTTCAACTAAAAGTTCCGCTAGGTTTTTGTGTGACTATTCTATCAAACACAACAGCAACAATTTCCCGTTCTTCTGCCCTGTGCTGCATTACTCTTTGCACAGTTCTGTTTTGGTTTTGCCTTCTTTTTCATCCTTCTCACCTGGTCCAACATGCTTGTGGTATCATAAGTTTGAGTTGGAACAACACTTTGCTTGTGCAAATTTGTTTGTTGTTTCAGTGCATTCCTGGCTGCTCAGGAAAATTGGACCCAGCTTTCTACCGAGGCCTCCCCCAGTTCTGAATGGAGAGATGAATTGTGTTATGTGGCTTACTCCTGCTTATCCTGATTTGTCTGGAATTTGGGGGGTTTCTGCCACAACCTGTCATTGTGTTTCATGGCAAATTGTGAACAATAAAAATGTCTTTGTCTGTAAACCTGCAACCCAACTATTTCTGTGTTCTCCATTATTAGGAGAGCTGACTAGTTTTGCTTGAGAACAGTATCTGTATCTCAGGCATGAAGAATTCAGCATTTTTTTCAATTCTCACTCCCAGTTCCACAGCATTACCTGGATTACTGCTTTCAGTTCTTCAGGCACTGTCCCCTCAATGGCATCTGCAAAATTGCAAAGCTCGTAAAAGCTCGTTAATGGTAATATTGAATAGCAACAGACTCAATACTGGTCCTTCAGGAAAAACATTAAATTCATCCTTCAGTTCAACACTGAAACATCATTTTCTGATCAGATTTCTGTATACTGGGTACTAAATTGCTCTCTTCTATTTTTTCTTCATCTCTTTTTATGAATTACTGTGGAAAACTATAGAAATTCTTGCTCTTAAAGCTGAGCTATGGAACGTGGGACATTTTCGACATGTCCTCTTACTCTGTAACGAATGAAATTAGGTTTGATTTGATATTATTTATTCTTATTCAGTTTATGGTTGTTAATATCTTGATGACTTTCAGGTGAACATGATTATTTGATTCACTCTTCCTTCCAGGAATTGATTTCCTCTAAACATTGAACTGACTAGGTTGTGGAGTCGCTTGCAGTGATTTTCAAATGGTGACACAATTAATCACTGTTCTGACATTAACTCTGTTTCCTTTTCTAATCACTTTTTATTTAAGTACTTCATCTCTACCACAGTTTTTTCTTTTTCAGCATGGAGAGCAAAATGTACAGAGGGAGGACAAAGATTACGTCATCACTATAACTGAATGCTACTCTGGATGTGTCTACAGAGAGCTTCTCCCAGACTACTGGAGGAGGAAAGAGCATTTGTTTATGAATTGATTCCTTTTGAGCCACAAAGAAACTGTGGGTCTTGCAGTAGCCTATGTGGGATCATCCAGACTTGGGAGCATTTGGCTCCTGTACAGGCGTTCACAGGAGGGCGGCACTGAAAGAAGCTGAAATGACTCTCCCAACTCAGTCTGGGTTTCTCTTCTCTAGAACAGTCCTCAGGGATGAGGAAAGCTGACTTGCACCACAGCAGACATTAGTTTGAAGTCCTCCCTAGAGAAAGGCTTTGGGGGAGTCAATTAGAGAACTATGATCAAGTGATCTAGTACATAGATAGGACCTTCCTTGCATAGCACATGAGTGGTTTAAACTTCAAATTGGAATGGAAGTGGTGCATTTTCAACTGTTCATCCCACAGAAAACAAGCTCAGAATAACAGTATCGTAGTTATTTCTAATTTCCCAGTTGCTAACCGGCTCTCCTTTAGTATTGCTGTTAGCTACGTCCAAGTTTCCATTTTCTTTCCTCAGGGTCTTGTCACTTGATTACAGCAGTTCACCAGATGTCCCAGCTTTATTCTATCGTTTGCATTCCCTTTTCTGCATGGATCCACACTGATTAGTCTTATGTAAACATCTAAGTCCAAAGTCATTGCACATAGACACCAAGCTCTATTCCCACTGAAGTCAGCATCAGGCTATACTGACTTTTCAGAATCTCATTGTTTTGGTTTGTGATTAAATTTTTCTTGCCATTTGCTGGAGAAGCAGATATGCAATTCAAATCCATACCATGAGTTTTTCCAGTCTACCATGAACATACTCTTCCACAGACTGTAAGAAATTTTAACTGAATAAATATCTGTGAGAGTGTCAAGTTGAGCCAGCAACTCAGCCCCACGCTGCTGCTCAATCACTGCCCCACCAGTGGGATCAAGGAAACAATTGGAAAAGTGAGAAAACTCGTGGGTTGAGATAAAGACAGTTAAATAAGGGAAGCAAAAGCAACACACACAAGCAAAGCAAAACAAGTAACACTTTCACTACTTGCCAAACAGTGGGGCAGACAGTGTTCAGCCATTCCCAGGAAAACAGGGCTCCATCATGTGTCACTTGAGAAGACAAACATCATCACTCAGAATGTCCCACCTGTTTCTCCTTCTCCCCCCTGCATTTTATATACTGAGCATGATGTCACATGGTATGGAGTATCCCTTTTGTCAGTTTGGGTCCTCTGTCCCAGCTGTGTCTCCTCCCATCTTCCTGTGCAGCCCCAGTCCCCTTGCCAACATGGTAGTACGAAAAGCTCTCCTCAGCAATAACAAAAACACCTCTATACTATCAATCCTGTGTTTAACACAAATCCAAACATAGCCCCATACCAGCCACTGTGAAGAAAATTAATTCTACCCTGATCAAAATCAGCACAAAGAGAAACCACTAATTGATGATAGGAAAAAAAAAACAAAACATATAAAATTCTCCCCAGAAACTGCAGCAAAACTCAGTTTATTTCTCAGTTCTTCTTGAAGGACTTCTACCAAGCTCAAAATATTCTTTCCAGTGGGCTCTGGTCATATAAATGGAGATCCAGGACACTCTTATATAGTTTTTCAGAAGGAAAATATTTGGTCCTGGACTATGAATCAAAGGCTCTTGTGATAGGACTCCTGTGCCTAACTCTGAATACCTACATCTACAGAAGTCTCCTAGGACCCCTTAATATACAGTGCTAATGGTAATTGGCACAGTCAATGGAGTTAAGAGGTCAACAACTTCACTCTAACGCAGGTGCCAGGAACTGGTAAAGTGAGTGACTGTATTGACTAATTCTCCATTGTTATAAGGGGAGACTTAAACAATTAGTTCAGCTATAAACACCTACATGTTAAAGTTAGATGATAAAATACTAATTTCATCACAATTTCTAACACTTATTCGCATAGCTCAAGTACTTCTTTGCATTTTCTCTAGCCTTGTTATCCAACCATCATCCTTCAATCCTATTATACCCTTGTTCCCACACTTTATCTCAATATTCCTTGACTAGCACATCTTCCTTCTGCCTCTTTCTTCCTCACATGATGTCCTGGTTTTCCTCCCAAAGGATTCATTCTCAATCTCCATGCTGTTGTCTGGATCACTGTTTGGAACTTTTCTTTTCATGGATCACCACTCTTCAGATTTGTTCATTCCATTTGCAATTTCTTGTTCCACATAGTCCTGATATCATACTGCTGGACTCTTAACTGTAATATTCCCATCTCAAACATGTTTCTCTTTCCTTCCCTCCAATCCATTCCCTATTCTTCAGTCCTGGCGCATCCATTCTTTACCACAAAATCCCTGTTCTTAATTTTTCATTTGTCCACAACCATTTCTCCCCACTGTGACATTTCTTATCATTCGTTCATTCCCACCTCACAGGTTTCCAATCTCTGTTTTACATACCCATTTCAGGTACACATCATGGTTTTCCTTCTCCTCCTCCCATCTGTCTTCTGCATTATCCTGTCCTATTTTCTACCCTTAGTGTTCAAATAACCTCCTTCCAGCTTGGTCTGTCATTCCCTATGGACATCCCCAATCACACATAAAACTTTGCTTTCCCCTTCATGAAAATAAAGCACTTTATTCTTCTGGATGCTCTCTGGACCAACTTGTTTTGGGAATAGGCTGGTAGGAGGAACAGTGCCTGGTTCTCAGTCTGGGTAACTGCCTGTAGCACTCACAGGAGAGCCCAGAAACATAACTATAGTGTTCCAC
Source organism: Manacus vitellinus (assembly GCF_001715985.3). NCBI lineage: Eukaryota > Metazoa > Chordata > Aves > Passeriformes > Pipridae > Manacus > Manacus vitellinus. The sequence continues at coordinate 16,431,624 of NW_021938999.1, forward strand.
CATTCACAGGACTGGAGATCTCAGGCAACATCTTCAGGACATTTAATGATTAAATAAGTATCCACCACAAATATGCAAATCATTACTATTTTCTTTAACGCTTTAAATCTAAGCACTTCTTTACAGTTTTGTTTACAGTTTTGTTACGTGAAGAGAAGCAGCGTCCATCTGAAACAAAGGCTGCTCTCTTCCCTCTGTCAATTTTTAACCTGCACTCCAGACTTTAGAAAAGTTAGAGACAGTTTTAACATAGTGCTTTGAAGGCTTTTCTTTACCTCGAGAGCATTGTTTAACAGCAGGCACTCCTACCAGCCTCACCTATATGATGGCTCGCTGCCCGGAGAAACTGCCAGGGAGCCGAGCCCATGGAGACAAAGGCACACGACAAACCCCAACAGAGCTCCAGAGCTGCTGGAAGAAGAGAATCTGATCTATTGACTTGTTCCCAAAATAGTACCCAGTGGGAGGTGACTGACTGGCTAATACCTGTGGTGTTTCCATTACCGAATGAGATGAAGTCTGTTGCCAGGAATCCTGGGGTGGTTTCCTTGACAACCAGAAGAAATGCACAACTGCGATGCACATGACTTTTCAGGTGCTTTTTTAACTCCCCTGAAACAATGAGCTGCCCTACCAGAACTGTACCTCAGATAAATAAAACCTAGATTTACAGCCAAATGGTGAACAGAGTTTATGTTCAAGGACAAATTTGAGCTCAGCCTGGAATCTGCCATGAAACAAACCCTTAAGAGAGTAAGAAGTCTGGAAGCATTTCTACTGTTCAAGATGGCAGAAAGCTTGATACTTCATCATTTTATAGCCTTTAGATGAGAAATTTCAAGAGATTGAAAATATTTTCATGAGATATCTAGATAAATTTGAATTTGTCCATTTGAATGTCCCTATTAAATCCAAACCCCTCAAATTTCAAAGTTGATTGCAGATAATACATTGTTCATCAGAAGCACTATGGGCATTTACTGAAATCAGAACATGTTTTGAAATTATTTTAACAAGACAGTACAAATTTTAAGCCAAGAGTAAAATGCGTAACAGTATTTAGTTACTCATTGTTTGTAAGTAGAGATTTGTGACAAATTTTCTATGGACAGTAAATTCACTGAAAAATTCACATTTTCATGGATTCAAATTCTACTGAGAAGTAGATTAAAGCCCAACTACAACCACTATGATTCAATGAAGAATTCCACTGCAAAATATCAAAATATATTAAATAGTAATTTTAAAAGGAAATGTTCTTTTATGTTTCATAGTTTTGGCATTTGATTTGAAAAATTACCTACTTTTTATGAAAAAATCAATTAAAATAAAAAATAGATAACCCCAAGTCAAGAAGTATCATGTACAATGGATTGACAAGCAGTGATAAGACTGAGAATACCTTGGAGGTTTTTTTTGGTTTTTGTTGTAAGAATTTTTAGATGAAAGACAAAAATATTATCATTTCAGTTGAACAGAGAGTTTTATTTTTTGGTGTAATTAATAACCAGAAACACCCATTTCCCTGCTTTGTGCTTGGGAGGAATAAGCACATGTGAGGAAATTAAGGAGAAATTGAAGGGGATGCAGTAGATAAATAAGTGAAGTAGAGGGAATAAAGAAAGGGACTCATCAAAGGTGACAAGCCAGATGACAAATGTAAATGTTTTTGAAGTCTACCTGCTGACATCAGGAGGCTGAATCTACTCACTTCCCTATTAGTGTTGATGGATGACAATCATTGGAGAAGCACTGAGGACCAGAGCTAATTTTTTTTGAGTTAAGAATCTGAGGTCTAGAATCCCAGATAAAATTTTGGCTGGCAGATCATAAGAAATTTCAGAAAACTTCCCTAAATTTTACTTGCGGCTGAGAGAGTGAGCTGCTGGGAGAGCAAGATAATAAAGTGTTACTGTGGCAAAAAATAACTATAGAATACAAAGAGTGTTGCATAAGGAAATAAATCATCCCAGTCTGTCATCAGTGGGAGTTAGGCAGAAAATATCTGAAACAGAGTGAGACTGGAAGCAAACCAGTTAAGATAGAACAATGTGCACTATTAAAATAATCAGAGAAAGCGGGGTTGACCTGGGCATTTTAAATGAGGACAGTGCATGCGTCTGAATGAATCATTAGTAGAGATTTAGGTGCTTTCCTAAAACAGATTACATTCATAATAAATAGACTTGAGTAGAGAATTTTAAAACCATATTAGTGGTAAAGGTTGATGCCTGGGGCCACATTAGCTCAGCATCAAGCTCTGATCTGTCATAGATCAATGAAATGTAGCAAGCCTGAATTGCTGATTCAATTTGGTATTCATTTACTTCCAGAGCAGAACATAAATAGTAAGGAAGAAAATGTGAAACATGATCTCTGAGACCAAGATCAAGTTCTATGAGGAACTTAGCATGCATGTACGCATTCATCTTGTGAATATTTAGGGAGCCAAGAAATCGAAAGAGCCCAATCTGTTCTGAAGCTGAATCTGCCCCAAAGGCCTTTTACCACTGAAGTTGAAAGAAACTTTGTCTTCCTTCCCAACAGATGCTGAACATAACCATGCTGAGTGGATAAGCAAGAGCAAACCTCAGTAGAGTGGCAGTGAAACCCCTCAGCAAGAATTTCGTGATTGTAGTATCTGATTTAGCGTCATAAAATCACAAACTATCTCAAGTTGGAAGGGACTCCTAGGGATCATTGGGTCCAGCTCCCTGCTCCATGTAGAACTACTTAAAACTAAACCGTATGACTAAGAGTGTAATCGGGACTCTCCTTGAACTCTGACAGGTTTGATTTATGACCACTTCCCTGGGGATCCAGTTCCAGTGACCAATCACCATCTCAGTGCAGAAGCTTTTGCTCATGTACTATCTGAACTGCCCCTCGTGCATCTTGATTCCAATTCATCATGTCCTGTTGCAGGTCACCAGAGGGAGGAGATCTACTGCCCCTTGGAGAAAGGAGGAGACTGCGGTGTGGTCAACCCTCAGCCTTCTCTTTTTCAAGCTGAATAAAGCAAGTGACCCCAGCTACTCCTCATAAGTCTTGCCCTCCAGGACTTTCACCACCCTGACTGCCCTCCTTTGGAGTCTCTCTAATAGCTTTATATCCTGGATTCTCTCTAACAGCTTTATAGCCTTCTTATGTCTAGGCACCCAAAACTGCACATTACTCAAGGTGAGGCCAAATTAGGGATGAGTAGAGTGGGACAACCCCCTCCCTCATCCAGCCACTGTGTTGGAGCACCCCAGGGAAGGGGTTGGCCCTTTTGGTTAGTCATGTGACTCATATTCAACTTGCCATCCACCCAAATCCTTAGTTCTCTTTCCATAGGGCTGCTTTCCAGACTCCCCTACCCTGATTTTTCTGTATAACCAGGATTATCCCATTCCAGATGGACAATCCAACATTTGCTTTTGTTAACATTCATACAGTTTTTGATTGCCCAGCTCTCTAGCCTATCCAGATCTCATGACTGAATGGGAAAAGGTCCTGTCTGTTTAATTGGACAATTATGCAACAGAAGAAGGAAAGGAAATGCATTTTTTCTTATTTCAAATGGTTTCGGAAAATTTCCAAAGAACTTACAACAATCTGACATGTCTTCAATAAATTCATGAAACCTTGATTAATATTTCATTTTTATTCAGCTACAGTTATTTAATATATTAGATCAGATCCTGAATTTAAAGCCAGTGCACATACATGTGGTCACCCAGTTCATCACAAAATCATGGAATATCAGTTATTAAGAGATTCTTCCTCTAATGCACGTACTACAACACCACAGCTTTTTGCTATGGGAACGTGAAGCTGCCGAGCATGATCAGATGCTGGCACTGGGACAAAAAACAGCTTAGAGAAGCATCAAAATGTCTCTAAATGTTTTTAAATCTTTTCCAAAACAATGTTTTAAATTATAGCTCAATCTCATGGAAGTCATCCTGGGTGACTTCGAACTGAGCATGCAGCAACCTTATTCAGTCTCTTAAGGCAGAATTATACTGGACCCTTCCCACTGTTTTACTGAGTCTTGACATTCTTAGTGGACAAAATATCACCTGTTTATCCCATCTCTTTTACCATATGTGACCCTGCAATGACTGAATGGTCCTGTTTCAAACACTTCTATGCATTTTTAAAGATTTTCTTTTTCGAAAAAGCTTGTGCTATCTATTCATACAAATAACAACTGACGACAAAATGTCACCAATCATTGACGTATTCTGTGAAGTTTAGCTTTGCTTTCAGACTCTTTATACTCCACTTCTTATTTTGATGTGGCAATAAACAGCTTTAGATTAGAGTAGTGTAGCTGATAGAGTATATTTGTACCTAGCAACTGTCTATAGAAATAAAGATTAGCATCAAGGCTTTACTGGTTCTCTTGTCAGGATGCTGATCTTTTGAAGCTACAATATAGCCAGCAAAGTCATATTTACCTACAGATTTAACACTGCCATTTCAGATAAGAATATACTAACAGTTGGGATAGGAATAAAAGACTAGTTTTCTTTCACGACCAATTTTGCAGTAATCCCATCTGGGTCAAAACACTTTGAAAGGGGAGTCCTACAGAGAAAAGATACAGTTACTGTGATACACTCAGAAACAAATATTTATTCTGCTATTTTTTGTTCAGGCTTAATATTCATAAATGGAAAATTTAAGTACAAGAAGTTTTATCTGTGTCTATAGCTGCATGCATTTTTGCTTGATTGTGGGTATGGGCACACACGTGTTAATAGGTATGTATATGTATGTGCGTATTCCAACAGGATTATATGTATTTTTACTAGAATGTATTTTAATATTAAATAAATATTAAAATTTACTTTTGTCATCTCTAGGTTTTGGAATTATATCTCCTTGTAACTCCAGCCTGTAAAGGCTTTAGGATTCATCAGCATTCTCTCATTTTTGTGCATCATTTGTTTAGGATATGACCTAAATCACTGATTCTCATGAGAGCACAGTTGGACAAAGGTTGTCCCTGTTTGCAGTGTTTGGACAGGAACACACTGCTATGTTTACACTAAGAAGAGTAGGACAATCTTGATGTTGAAAAATATTCTTGGCAATGATGCAGTATTAAAGCTGCATAGTAATTGCTATGATTATGCTAAGCAACTATTGATTACAGTATTTACTATGCATAGTAGCAAAATAAGATATGCATAAGCGACAATACAAATTTTCTAGAATGACAGTCACAACAACCACCATAAAAAAATTACAGTCTAGAAACAGCACAGTTCTAAGGGTACATAAAGATATTCTCTCTTTTATTTGCTGTCAATTCCTTCCTTGGTTGGTTGTGCAGTGGCTTGCAAAGGTAGCTTTTTCCTCTGAGCTTGGCAAAAAGGAAAATTTTTGTTTATTTTTCAAAAGCAGCAATTAACAGTACAGATGTTAATTGTAGTGGAGGGGTTTTCATGTAAAATGTATGTGTGTCATATTCAATGTGCACCTTTTGGAAGTAACAACTCTACTGTAAAAACAACATCATGCAGTAAACCTTAAAACTCATATGCAACTGAGATGTGGACACTTGTGATTCTAAACCAGAAGTGTCAGGTGAATTTAAGGGGTCCATATAAAATTGTACTACAGAAGTATTCAACCTTTTCACTTAGATGGACCTTACTATAAAGTTGTGATCTGGATGGCTGAAACTTAAGATCTAGAAAGTAAGAAACTCTGGAAGTGAATGACAAGCTCAAGAAACTTCAATCACAATCTTTTGGGGTTTTTTGTTGTTTTGGGGTTGTTTTTTCTTGAGAGCGGCAAGTGATCAAATTTAAACTCATTAATCATTTCTGTCAAAAGATTTGTGTGTCAGTATTTTGGAAGTGCTGATTTAATGACACTAAAACTATGAATTTCTCACTTTTCGGAATTTTCTATACAGAAAATATAGAGAAAAAGAAGCAGGAATCTAATTCTTTATCACATGTTCTAAATTAATTACTGTGTGTCATTTTCATTTTCACCAGTGAGCATTAAAATTAAAATTATTGGTACATTTTTTCAAAACCTCTCATAATTTCATCAATATCAAATTCTAAATTAGCTGTCTTGCAGTTTGCAGAATTTATAGAATAAATTTAATCTACCGAAGATGATACTCCTCTCTCTTGACAATAAAGAGTATGCCCCCCATTAGTAAATTTTTTTCCTTAGTGTTAGGAATATTTGATGTGATAATCTACCACTGAAACTTTCTCTATTAAGAGAATCATCAATAAAACACTTCCATGGGTTTCATTCCAAAGGAACACTGGGTTAATTTAGAAACAGCTGGTAACAAAGAAGAGAAAGATTTTGACCTTGGTAAGGTCAAAATTGAAAACAAACAGTATTTATGTGAATATGTGATAAAGGTAGAGAACTGAAAAGATTTGTATTGAGTTCCTGAAGGTGCCACAGGTGGACTCAATTATGGGTGAATGTCTGTGCTTTATAGTAGGTTCATTCAATGCCAGGCTCTCAGAATTCACCTACAGTTGGCAAGATGAGACCCTTCAGAAAGCGTGGAAGCTTTCTGATAGTGTGGATGTCTTGAGATCTTTAAAGGGAAGACAAAAAAGGATCATTTAGTATGGAAAAAACTTTCAGATCATCAAGTCCAGCTGTACACATAACACTGACTGCCAAGCCCAAAACTAAACCACATTCCGAAGTGTCACATCTGCGCATCTTTTAAATACCTCCAGGGATGGCGATTCCACCACTTTGCTGTGCAGCCTGTTCCAGTGCCTGATAACCATTGTGGTGAAGCAATTTTTCCTAGTATCCAAACTTAACATCCCCTGCTGCAACTTGAGGCCATTTCCCCTTGTCCTATCACTTGTTACTCTGGGGCAGAGACTTGCCCCCACCTCGTGACCTCCTTTCAGGAAGATGCATCCCAGGATGAATTCTGTGGGACTCTGCTACAATCTGAAATACTTTTTCAGAAAAAAATTTCAAAACATCTGAAGAGGTTTTATTGCTTCTCTAAGCTGGGGGTTTTTTCCCACTGCTAGTATCTGATCACAGTTGGAAACTTCACATTCCCTTGGAAACACCTGCAATGTTGTGGTACATGCATTACAAGAAGGATCCCTTAAGAACTGCGTCACCACACTTATGTCGTACTGGCTTTAAATTCAGCATCTGACATAATATAAATATAAAACAACTGTAGCTGAATATAAATGGAATATTATTCAGTCTTTCATAGCTTTATTGAAGACATGTCAGATTACATTTGTAATGCATCAGAACAGTTTAGATGTCTGAATAAGGCCGTGAGCTGCATCTTGGAGTTATTTACTGCTTTCTTTTGACTATAAGGGGAGATTAAATGTTCAATTATTTAGTTAACAGCACAGGTGTGCCTAGTGACATGGTAGGTACTCTGGACAATCCAAGAAGTCTGTGTAGGACTGATATTTGACACAGAATCTTTGGGACAGTTTTGATTTTCTGTACTGGTAGCTAGAGACATCACAGATTTGTGAAGGCATATCAAATGACACTGTATCCCTGCATTTAGTGCCTGAGTGAAGCCCTAGATGATTAGCTCAGATGCTGACAGAAGAGAGAACCTCTGGACCCTTGGTTTTCATCTGTACAAGAGGGAAAATTTATGGCTTCCTTACAGGAGTGTAGTGAAGGCAGTTTCTAAAGCATATTTCTCTTCTCATGCTTCCTTTATATCTCTGAAAGTTGGCAGAATTTTACTCACAGAAATTTTTACTATTTATGAGTTGGAACCCAGTAACCCAGTCACAGAGCTGGCCAGCTGAAGGAAAAGAAAGATTTGACTGCAAGACCATGTAATTTCCAAATTTGCTTTAAGTTGCTGTTGAAGGAAGGGCAATACTATTTAAAGTTCAACATCAGCACCGTCTTTCAGAGCTCTTGGGTTTATGAGTCAGATAAACTGCTTGAAAAGTACTCATTTTTTTAAGTATGAACTGGAGAACTGATTCAAAATGAAACCTTCTAAAATCACCTCTCTTCCTGATTTTCCAAATTAAAAACTTGATATGAATAACAATCATGGCTTTTCTGAAGGAAACCTCTTTAGATTGAGAGATTGTTCCCTCTTTACTTTATAATTAGAGTATTTTTTCATCATACTCCTCAGAATTTGAGAACCTTAAATCCTCCCTCTAAAGCACCTCTTGATGCTGTTTTAACTAAAGCAGTTTACTCACCTTCTGATTTTTAAATAGAACAACTGTTACCATGTTCTAATCTACTCTGAAACTCAAATAGCAGAAAACTGATTGCACAGAAGACAACTAAAGAACATTTTTTTCAATAGACAGAGAAAAACAGGCATAGTATTTTCTAGTATCTCTGCGTGCTGCATCTCACATTCACACATGGATAAACACACTGTGAAGTAGGTGGAAAAAATACATGTCTGATGAATCCTGCTTTTCTTTGCATAAACATAACTGTCATGTGAGAAGTAGAATTCGTCATCTCCTGATTAGGACCCAAATTTAGCTGTCAATATATAAATGTCTACATGTGGTCTGGATGTGTAAGTTCCAGCTATAGCCAGAGCTGTTCAAGAGCTTGTAGTTGCCAGAAGTTGTGTTAGTGTTGTTTGAGGTGTTCTACGGTATCCAAGGATCATGAAATCATGGGATAATTCAGGTGTGAAGGGACCTCAGGAGATCTCTATTCCAACCTTTTGTTCATCCATGAGGTCATAGGGTCATCCAGAGGTCCAATCAGGTTCCTCTGGGTTATTTGTCTCACCAAGTGTTGAAAAACTCCTCAAATGGAGACTACAACACCTGTCAGTAACTTGTCCCACTGTCAACTGTCCCAATTAGTGAAAAAAAATTTCTTGATACCCAATCTGAACCCTGTTCCCATTCAGCTGGCACATGAAACACAGGAACTATAGGAAAACTCTGTGCTGCAAAAGATCTGGTAAGAGGTCAGCCAAATGGCTCTACAGGCTCCATGGATCATTCTGGGTAAAGCCCTTCCCTCTATAACAGAAGCTCAGACACCTACCCCACATCTAAAAATTTAGAAGTGGGACTCCATTGCCCAAAATTAATTGCCCTGAATAGCTGTTCTAACATGGAAGTCTTCTGGTGTTCTTTAAGTCTGATGTTGCACTTGCCCATTTCTTGTAGATGCCTGAATAATCTGGGATATCTCAAAGAACACTAAAAGTCTAAATATAGACAACTGAATCAGATGATGTAGGGATGATGTAGGATACCCAGAGATTCATTTGCTATCTTTCATCAGACTAGTTGAAGGAAGTTCTATAATATTCTATTCTTGACATCCTTATCATGCATTAGCCTCACAGGCTTCACATATGCAGATATCAGACTCTGAAGTGATTCTTCCAAGAATTCCTAAGAGCTTTCAGAGGAAAAATGGCCATAACTTTACCTATCAGTTATCTGAGACTTCCAGGCAGTGCCAAAAACATGAGGTTTAAAGCCAAAATTATTTACTAGGACCTTTCAGTCAAATAGGAAAGGAACATTTCCATGCAGCTGAGAATGACCATTCAAAACATTGAAATGATTACAAAGTTTTCAATTAGAGTATATCAGATGATCCTAAATGATTAGACTATAATTTTGCTACCACACAGCTGGATAATGTAGGAAAATGTTAGAAAAGAGCATTCAGGGAAGTGAATTGAACTACTTGTCTTTTTTTAATTTTAAATAAAAATAAATCTTTTGTTTGCAAATCACAAATATCTTTCCTGTTAATTTCTGGAGATGAAGCACTATAAATGCCAATTTATTTTTCACTATGAGGTTAGTCTTTGGAGTAATGGAAAATAATTTTCCTCATCTTCAGTGAATAAATCATTGTGGGAGGCTCTGCATGATAGTTAGATCCTGCATAGCTATTTTTTCTGATTGTAAGCGGGATCATACATTTAAATTCATGAAACATTATTAACTCATAATCATTTGCTTTTAGACCTTTCTGATAACTTTCCTTTTTCATTAATTCCTTTTCACTCAGGTAATAGAGAATTACTTTGTTTAATGATTCTCTAAAGACCCAAGAAGGCTAAATATCCTAATAAGGCAATTTTATTTCACAAATAATATTGCATTCACCAATATAATTAAATTTTAATGTTTTCTGCAGTAGGCCATGTCCCTAGCAATGGGGTATGCAATGTCCTAATCCAGAAGCAATTTTGGCAAAATGAGCTTGTCTTTTCCCAGAGCTAAGTATCAGTCAGTAGAAAATCATCAAATAGACTGTTTACTCTGAGAGAATATTTAATATCTCAAGAAAAAAGAAAAGAACCCTGACTTTCTTTGGAGGAAAATTCCCCATGTGCTCTGCTCCTATGGGCAGTTGAGTTAGTGAATCCCTTGAACACATCCTTAAATGTAAAAAGCTCATGGCCTGACCACTCTAAGGTGAGGTTTTCCAACTCAACCCTTCTGTGATTGAACCTTCAGGCTGTTCATGGCCTCTGACTCTTGCAGTGGGCTCTGTGTGCTCCAAAGTCTGGCCAAAAGTGGGGATGGTGGCAGAGAAGTCAGTCCTGCAAAAGAATAGGTGACCGGCCAAAGCAGCTCAGCAGAGCACGGTCCAACACAAGAGGTGAGGACACACACTGCAGGTCTCTCCAGTACTCCTTTTTGGCTTCTGCACAGGTGTAAGTTGTCCTTGGAAGTGAGCTCCTCTGGATGCCCTGCTTGCTCCAGACTTTATGTCATTGAAGCTTTTAGAGATATACCCTGAGGAATTTCTCCCATCCTAGTCCATGCACTAAGAACTCCTCTGTTTCTATATTCAGGGTTTTGCAATAGTTAGTATCCTTCTTTGATTGTAGGCACGCCCTCAGGAAAGGAAAGTATTCTCAGATTGTCTTCTCTCTAATCAAAAGCTTCCTTGCCTTCTGTGAAAGAGTTCAAGTGTTGTCATTGTTTTGCCTTTCCTTCTTGATGCTTTTAAACAATTTTCTTCGATTGAAGTAGTTAAAGTTGAAAATTCTTCGAAACAAAAACAAGAAAAACCTTGGGTTTTTTGCTTAGCATAAGTCTGTGAGTTTACTCTGTTATTTCTGCCCTGCAATTAAGAGAGATCCCCCTGGACTTCTGTATGTATGTCAGAGCCCAGGTAAATGAATGCATTTTAAATCTGTGATACCAGATACACAGCCACGGAAACGGAGGAGCAAATGAACTTGAAATTTTGGTATATATTCCCTACTCTACCTAGAGAATTGATCCACGTGTTAGGCAGAATCACTTGAAGTTTGGAATACCTGGGGTTTATAACTGTGGCCTGCAAACTTATAAGCAATCTGAAATGGATGAGGATATGCTGCTGTAGCACTCCAGCTATACCAACAGCATAACACTTCTTCCAGTGGAAGGAAATATTACCCAATTCATAGCTAAGCCAAACAGCTTGAACTGGCAAATAGTAAGTACTTTATAGGAACCTCAGGGTATGTCATGGATGTGGTGTCATAAACAGACCAAGGACTTTCTGCTTACAGAGTGTATTTCTATTCCCTGCAATTTTTATAGTGAAGTTTCCAAGCTGTGCATAAGCAGTAGTATAATAGGATCCCTATTTATTTCACCTTCAGGAATGCTGTGCATATTTACTTGCTCATATTCTTTCTATTTCCTTCAATAGCTTTACTAGAAAACAAGTATTCACTATTAATTTGCTTCTTTCATCTGTTTATTTTAGGAAGCAGGTTTCATATTTTTTTCTTTTACTGATTGACAATTTTCTTTTATTTTGCTCTGACATTTTTCTTCCCTCCCTTGTGACAGAGTATAACAGATGCAGACTCTGAACCAAGGGGTCAAGGATGTCTTCTGTGTGTCCTTTATTAGTAGAATGTCTCAGTCTGAGAAGAAGGATGGTCCTATGGACAGTCATTCAGACAATTGGATACAGTATTTTGTTCTGCTAAATGCCTCTTATTGGTGTTCAGAGCCAAATTTGGAAGTGTGAAGCAACTGCAGCCAGAGCCAAACTTTCAAAAATCCTTGGGAAGGCTGTCAGTTCACATTATGCCATGTGAGGCCAGGCTCTGAGTGCTGTACTATCCTGATAATGTTGCTACCTATTTTGATCCCTAAAGAGGAACGAAGTTCTGGGTCATTCTCATGTGTTTCCAAGACTACTTAGAGGACCATGTTTTGGTTTTTTCTGGGCTCTAGGATCCTGTCAGCCATAGAGGGTCACTTTGTCACTCTCAACTCCTTCGGTTATTTACCTTGTAAAGTTTTCTGTTTCTCACTACCTCAGTGACCAGCTTCAAAGTCTGTAAACAAAGATGTGCATAAAATAATCAAATCATGAAATGTTAGAGGGCATTAAAATCTTGTTAGGGTTTTGGGGGGGGGTTGTTTGTTTGTTTGTTTGTTTTTCTCTGTGTTTCTCTGAAATCACTATGGAGGTCAAAACCCAAACTTCAGTCTTATCTGAAGAGTCTTGTCATCCCCCAGCTCTACATGAGGTACAGATTTGTCATCTGAGCCTCATTCCACATCCTAATTCTCTCTAAGTTAGAAGGATATTCCATATGATCAGTGACAGGGATAAGAGCGAAGAAAGAATCTGGGTAGAAGTTGAACTGGGTGGAGCTGAAGAGCTATTTAAATCTTCAAAATCATCTTTCTAGTGTAAATAACAATTTCTCCTATATTCCAAGATAAGGAATGAAAGCACACCACAGCCTCTAGGTAGCCCCTTGTATTTGCAATAGACAGTATAAGTTCAGCCAACCAGCAGTACACTCAAATTGAACTTTTATTTGTGATTTCATCTGAGCAAAAAGAACCTTGAAAAATTTCAGAGTAACCAACCAGCTGAATCTTTCTTTCAAACAGCTTGAAAGCACAGCTTCTGACACGCCATTCTTCTGTCCACTATTCTCTAAAACAAGCTTTTCACAAAGCACAAAGGTGTGCCACACACACAAAAAAAAAAAGGGGGGGCATAGTGTGTATTGGATCATTTTGAATACAAGTATGACAGCAATATTGTGCTTTATTTTGATTTTTGTGTTTTAATATACACTCCTGAATAAACCATCAGTCTTCTTACTTTTCAGGGGAAAAAAAAAAAACTTGTCATGGCTCAGAAAGTCACATAAAAAGATCAAAGAAAAGGAGAGTAAATGTGATTGTGCAACTGGTATATAAAAATTTGCTGTATTTTTATGAAAAAGAGATGAATTTGAGCCTGAGAGATCTGCAAGGGCTATTTTTTGATGCTCTTGTACACCTTTGAGGAAAAGGGCCTCTGCTTACCTCCTGATGTTTACACAGCCCATGTGAATTTGATGAAAATAGCCTCTTCTCACTTGCTAAGCAAATGCATGAAACCATTGGGATGTTTTAGAGAAAAGAGAAAATATTATTTCTTTTGCAATCTCTCCTGAGTTCTTGGGAAGAGTTTCTGCAGACTTCTTCATAGTAGAGGTTTCTGGATTCTGGAATCCACCTTTTTTTCTGTCAGCCTTAAGCCATATGTCTAAGCTGCAGAGGAGGGGAAGAATTTCAGATACTCTACTATATTAAGCAGTTTTACAGTCAGTTCTCAGGGCTATCTGCTATATTGCATGGATTACTCTGAAGTGGCTAACACTTTTCAGGCACTGGGACATTTCCTAAATTCCACATAAATCCTTCTGCCTTGGGTTTCTTCTTAGCTGGGTTTGCACTGCTAGGGCATGTAGTGAGTAGGAATCGCAGGGGTGTTGTTGGAAAATAGGCCAGAAAAATTTAAGCCAAGGTGCCTACCACAGGAGTTTCATTTTCCTTTTTAGGAACCAGGCATGGGAAAATAAATGTCTAGGTATTTTAATCATTTATTAAAGCAAACATGAGTCCTCTGTGGTGAAAGTTGCCAGAAAATTGTAGTCCGAAGTATGCAACATCCTTTAACGATGCAGATTTTTTTTTCTATCCATAATAATTCATCCAGATGAAGATCTCTTTTAAGTCCTCTCCAGCCACTTCATGGCATCTCAGCTACAAAAACAACCAGCATATCGAAACTAGTACTATTTTGAAAATTGGCAGTTAGGAAAACTGATGAAAGATAGTGCAGAAGCAGCAATGAATCAGATTAATATGGACAACATGGGGAACATTCCACCTACGCAGGGAGCAGTGCCTGATATCAGAGGGCTCTTTCATCTCTAACAACAAGACCCAGTGGCTGAGAGCCAAACCTTCAAACTGGAAATGAGATGCAATTTTTTAGCAGGAGCATACTTAACCATTTGAACCATTTACTAATAGACATAGAATATACGTCTTCATTCAGAGTCTTTAGACCATGAGTGATTCTCTTTCAAAATGAAAAGCAAGTGAATTTTCAATGAACTGAAAGTTATTAAGGTGATTAAAACACTTCCTGGGTAAAATCTAGCCCTGAGTTATGGCGATGGTTAAATTGATAATGGCCTTTAAAAATGAGTGTCTCTACAAGTGAGGAAAAAGCTAGAAGATATTTGTGCTATGGAAAGCAAGATTTTAGTCTGAAGATTTTTCGTGAATTTTAGGAGCTTGAGTATTGTAGAAAGAACTACAATGTGCTGGATTTATATGGTTTTTCATAAAAAGAGAACCATTAAGCCTTTGAATTTTAATATTCTGGATGAACTATATTTCTTCCCAGGAAACACTATTTTTAAAATATATCTTTATGGTAGATACAACTTCCAGTTTTTTCTGTGCAAAAAAAAATTCTTCCTTTATTCTCAAGTTTTGTCTATTAACAACAAATCGTGGGGCTTTGGACACTTGCCTGGGTAATAACAACAGATAATAAATTAAAACTTTTTTTACCTACCAAAAGAAATCAACCACCTCTTTGAGATGAACAACAAGAACTAAATCAACCTGCATTTTTGTAGTGGTGAATAAATTACAGTAGCTCAAACAAATAACTGTACCAAGTTCCAAAACCTAGATTTATAAAGGGCACTAAAAGACCTGGATTTTGCAATGAATAATCAACTAAAAACTTTTCAAACTCCACTTAATATGAAGACATGCCATTTCTTCTCTTACATGGCCATTTTAAACTGATCACTGCTTCTGAGTGATCTTCCAAGGATGGCCTCACGTCATATGTGTTCAAATTTGTCTGATGGACCATGCCAAACTGACTCTTTTATGGCTGGTATTTACTGCTGGAAAAGCTTGTTAATTGGAAAACTGCTACACATGCCATCCTTCCTAAACAGATTGATCAGGGAGGTGCCACCTCACACATTGCTGCTGACTCTACTGCAGACTTAAGTATCAAAATGACTTCCATATCCAGACACTGTATAATTTAATCACGCTCAAAGGATTTCCATAATTGTATCCACAAACATTACTGCAAGATCAGCTTTCTGCTCCACAGGTTTCAATTAGAACGTGCAACACACCAATGCATTTGGAAAAAAAAAAAAAAAGGAAAATAATGAATGCTTCTATTCCTCTCATCTTCAAGAGGTTTTTATACAAATATTAAGCAAGTGAGCACTGCCACTTCTCACTTTCTAAAGAGTTCCTTTTATAATGTTCCTCTCTCCTGCACTGCATGTCATCCTTGTAATTTCTTGCATTTTGCTTAAAGCACAAGGAACACCAAATTGTGCTGGAGATTGCTAATGAAATATGGAGCAGTTCACTGCTAAGTTACACATAAAATGTCTGCCCTAAGCTGTTCACGGAGCAAAGATGTATCTCCTGTCTGCTGGCTGTTCAATAAGCTGTATGAAAACCACAGTTAGTTTCAGTCTGCTTCCTACTGAATCAGGGGGGAATTAACTGACTAAGAGACAGGCAAATTAAAGACATTTTCAAAAGAGAACTGCCAAACACCCGAAAAAAAAACCCCTGCTTTCTGGATAGCTGTGTTGTATCAAGGTTCTAAATTTTTGATATCTCAGTCTGAAAAATGTGGATTTAAAATATGAATTGTAATATCCTGGCTAGTCTTGGAAAAATGGAAAAAGAATGGATTACTTAAATGCTTCATGTTCAAGAGACAAAAAACTTACAGAGGCTTAAAAAATACTTAAAATACATTTGAAGTTAGATTCCCAGTTATCAAGTATTTCTTCAAGACTTAATCAATTCAAACTTCAAAATAGAGAGTAGCTATATGTTCTGTTTAACATAAAGTTATATTCTGTCCTACATGATGGTGTTAAAACACTTGTATTGAGGAAACACTATCAAAATTATTTACCTAGTCTGAAGAAATAACATGGAATATGTTATTCTCATGATGATTTTGTCACATTGTGGACTTGAATAAAAATTTAAAAGTGAGAAAGAAAAGAATGAACAAGGCCCCAGTTTTAGTGCATTGAAGGAAAGAATGATTCAGAAAAGTTACATGAAAGACAAGAAAGTGATTGTGAACCTCTGATTTACTGAGATCAGTCAGGTTTAATCCACCTGAGTTCCTTCTCTAATGAAATGTCTGAGTCTGTGAATGAGAGGAGATTAGTAGATATTGTTTACCTCAAATTAAACAAATTAAAAAATTTAAACATATTATCCAAGAAACACCTAGTAACCAAACTAAGGTTTGCATCCAAAATGCAGTCTGCATGGCTGGGCCACGAAGTGCATGGAAAGCAAACTGGACTGCTGGACCCAAGAGATCATAGAATCATAGAATGGTTTGGAATCACCTACTTCCAACACCCCGACATGAGCAGGGATGCCACTGGCTGGACCAGGTTCCTGAAAGCTCCATCCAGCCTGGCCTTGAAGATGGTGGTCAGTGATTCCAGGCCCAAGTGACCAGCTGGCTCGATCTGAGATATTCCTCAGGGGTTGTAGAGGGGCACTGTGCCAGCTCATCCTGGCAGGAATCTGAACAACCTGATCTAACTGTGCAATTAGCCCTGCTTTGGGCATTGGACTGCAAATCCTCCAGAGACCCTTCCTAACCTGAGTGCTTCTAGAAGGCTAAATACTGAAAATTCACAACCAACAGCTGTTTAACCACTATTCCTTGCTCTTCTCATTTGATTTTAACTACACTCAGTTTCATGACTAGCTTCAATATGTTCTTCAAAATATCATTTTCCTGATGATGCTTTGTCTACAGCAACAACAGATGTCTGCAACAGGTTGCTTTGAGTAATGAATGATACTCCTTGGATGATAGGTTGGAGTCTGTTGTCATGTTGTACAGCTGTCTGGATATCACCAGAGAAGGAGATTCATTCTCAATGGGGCTTCTGTACGTGGGTACATGGGAATATATAACCTGACCTTTCCAGCAGGAGTCCATCAAGAGTTTTCTAACTTTCAAGTAAGCAATGCTCACAATGGGAAATAAGGACAACATAGTCCATCTGTAAGAAAAATTGAAAAGGGTTCAAGTGCTTGATCCATGGAGTCCATGGAGACTGTTACTAACTAGAATAGGCATTGGATCATGGCTGTGCTCAGGAAAAAGATAATTTTGTTTGTAAAGATAATGTGTTTGTAACACATTTCCTGAGAGCTGTTTTATGATGAAGCTGGGTCATTCCCTGAGTTTTTACATTTTTCAGTAATTAAGCTCCCAGCTCAGTGGGTTACTGGGCTCTCAAGGCCATGATCATGAAGATACTTTTACAGCAGACAATAGTATTCAGATGAGATGATGAGGTAGTGAAATGCCACACTGTGTCTTCCACAAACATGAAAGTACCAGGAACAGAATAATGTCTGACATCTCAACTATTTTAAGCTTGACTCCTGGGACAGCATAAAATCACGCCACTGTATTCAGACTTAATGCTTGCTCTGATGGAATTTGTTAATATTTCTTTTGTTATTTTAAAGAGCAATATCAATGATTTTACAAACAGTGGATGCTCAAATGAAAATGTACAGATTTTCCTCTCCACTTTCCTATGGAATACTTGAAAAAGACAAACTCTAGTGTAAATTCTGGAGGTCAGCTATCTCATAAATTTTGTCTTAGTGATTTGAAAACAAAACTTTCTGCTTAGTCACTTCTCTGCTCTCTCCCTCTTTTTTCACTTTTGTTTTAATTTTGTCAGTATATTCTGATTTTCAATCCCTTCTGATGGGGCAAGTGAGAAAAAAAATCCATACAGCTTTGAAACAAGAATAATATGAATATCTGCAATATGAAAATGTTTTGTATATAGTTAGAAATTCAAGAAAAGAACAAAGAGGAAGTGAATTATTTTTGCTCTTTATCACCCCAGTCTTTTGGGTTAATAGCCAATCTCAAACAAATATTTACATTTATTTTATAATTAAGATAATTTTAAAAAATGCAATCATTTTCAGGCAGTATTGGAAATACAAGACCCTAATTTATCATCTGTGACAATATGACAACTTCTTTACATTAATTGCCCAGTGTTTAAAATAGAAGATATTAGACAGAGCTGGTGTCAGTTTAAGCACAGATATGTTCTAGCAGTGTAATTACTAAGAAAAATAAATCAATTAGAATAGTTTGCTAACATAGAACCATTAGATCACATATTTTCTGTTTCATTTACAGCCATCTGGTGAAGGATTCATTTTGTCTTGGCATAAGGACATTTCTGCAGAAGAAAAATGAGATTGACATTTTATTTTTACACCAAGTTAAATTTCCTTGTAAGATAATTATTTATGAAATACGATATGTAATTTGATGCATGATCTCTGGAAGAGGTTACTAAAGAAGGAATAAAATTTATATTTTTAGCAGTAATATATAAAATATATGCTCAGGAGTGCTATCAAGAAAATTGTCTGGTTATCAGCATAGGAGCTGATGTTGTGATAGCTGCTCTGGTGGCTGATATTGTCAGGATTAAACCCAGTACCTTTACAGAGAAAAATATCAGTTGTTATAGCTATAAAGTTGTTACCAACAGCTCTCATCCTGATGGAATGAGTAGAGGGGGGAGCTTGTACCATATACTTTCTGCAAATGTAACTTCTGTTATAGCTATTACATTATGCATATTGATATGGAAATCACTTGTTAATGTTGATGATAGGCCACTGGGAATTACTATCCTGCTACTCAGAGTTAAAACTTGCCACAAGCCTAAAACTGTTCAAATTGAGTTGAAAGCTGACACAGCCAAGATCTGACCCAAAGATGTTGGCTGTTTGTCACCAGTGCCAGGTTTCCCCTTCCCATAACCATCTCTTTCCATATCAGGCAGCATTATAACATCCTCTAGTCTGAATTTTCATATCTCACATATTGATGATTCATTGCATTATTCCTTTAAGGAGGCAACAGCTTCTCTGTGGCCAGACCCCATCCTCTCTCTGGTATGAAAAAATTAGGAGGGAAGAATCCAGCATAATTTTATTAATTTCTCAAGTGCATTTGCATTTAATTACTGAGTAATCACTGTATGAAAACACATGTCTTTCCCAAATGAATGACCTTTGGTGTCCAGTCTTCTCAGTGGGCTTTCCCTGCTAGATAAAAAGGCTAAAACCTCCGGTATGATTCACTGCAATGCATATTCCCCACAGCTTTAATAACTAATGTGGGGGTTTTTTTCAGTTTTGTAATATTCCTTTGAAATTGTACACTCTAGAACTATAAGTAGTATGATAATATTAATCTTAGTACTATAGAAAATGGTTTTTATTTCAACTACTGCCACATACAAGACTTGGCATGAGTGTTTTTTGATACACAAAACCACTGATTCTTTCTCCCTATACATTTTAAATATCTTCTTCTGGAGTCCTACTCCTCTGTTGTAGGAATGATCTGCATGCCTTATATTTACATGGATAAAATTTTGCATTTACCTGAACTGGAAAAGCATCTTGAATGGATAAACCAGTTCAACAGGTAATCTTGGACTTTGTATCTGACTGCTCAACTTCATCATTTTTCACTGTTCCTCTACTCTTTGTGCCAATCACAGATTTTATTGATAGTGATGATATCTTATCATGAATAAAAATTAGCACCAGGTACATCTTACATGGTAAATTTTCTCCCTAGATAAAACCTATAATGAAAATTCTCCATAAATAACAACTCCTTAACATTTATCAGTTATACCATTCATCAGCTCCTTCTTGGTAATTCACAGTGCTATATTTTTAATTAGAATGTCACAAGGTTCTAAATCCTTTCAAAAGTCTAAGTAATGTAAGAATTAATAATGACTTGAATAATTCAGGTACTTTTGGCATCCAAAAATTCTAATCTCCCTGAAAATATTTCTCATTTTTTTCTAACAACCATAAAGTACACTGGCATTACTTAAATTCAAATTTCATTATTTTCCCTTTGGCTTAGAAAAATGCAAATATTTTTAATAAAATATTCCTTTTGAATACTTTTTACAGGTTGTTGTAACTCTTTGGAGCTTATTATGAGTTTTCCTCAGGATTTGTCAAAATGTTCATCAGTAGTTTGGATTGTGATGTGTAAATCATCAAGGTCACACAAATTGTTTATCATCTGTAGATGATATATGGACTGAAAGGTACTTCATCATCTTGATGTTGTACAAGTACATTATTCTTGCCTCTTTACAGTTATGGAACAGAAATATTTATTGACTGCTTCTGCTTTCTATTTGTGGTTGTTAATTGTATCATCTTGTTCTGCAAATTACCCTTCATCATCTCTCATGACACATCTGAACTACTTAGGAAATGTTGCTGTGAAGGAATTCAAAACATTACTTGTTGCCCTAGAGTCTCCCAGCTGGAGAAGTGCTTCTGAGCTTAGTGCAGTGTCTCAGAAAAAAGCCCAAACCACATCCAACAAAACCAAAACCAAAGCAGGACCTAGCTGCTTTGATGTTGCTATCTCTGTGTGTTAATACATCTAATCATCTTTGCTCTCATGCTGTGCCTTTCTTTGTAGAATATTTTTTTTCCTCAGAGATTCAGACATAAAAGCAACATCATGAATGCTTTCTTGGGATGCATTGTGCCTTTGTATTAAGACTTCTCCATAGCCTTTGTTTTATTTCAAGTTCCTCTGCTCCCAAATGCAAAGTTATCTTTAAAGGTTACTTGCAAAAAAGTTACCAGGGAAACAGCTAATAAAAGTCTTTGTTCAGATAAGCTAAAAATTCATAGATATTTTCTGCTTCCATTTGTTTTCTTGGAATAAATGTAACTTGTATATAAAATCGATTTTTTCTTAAACACTATTAAGTCCTTATAAAGATAGTTTTATCTAAACTGTAACAGAATGGAACAACAGTGATAAGAATATTAGTTCCTGTGTATCTATATAGTAAAAAATATTGCTGAGCTCATACAGATGCAGAGCTGCAGAGATCAAGTAATTTGTCTGAAGTCAAACGTGAAAGCACATTTGAAAGACAGGATGTCAGCTATAGGATTTTTCTTCCACAGTCCAGAACCCTTTCCATAAGGTCCCTGGGGGAAGGGGAGTTTTGTTTGTTTGGGGATTTTTTGTTGTTGCTGCTTTTGTCGTTTTGGGTTTTTTTTTTTTGTTACAGATGTTGAGATTCTTTGAAAACATTCATCTTTGTGGATGGAAAATGTCATTCTTCATAAAAGAACTGGAAAGAAAAGAAGAGGGGAGAAGTAGTGGGGGGAAGGTCATCTGCTGCATTTTTTGAACCCAGCTGTAGACCAAGACATAGAAAAAAAAAGTATTCATTTGCCATTAGAAAAAAAGACCATGTTAAAATCCCAGCTCAAGTTGTAAGGACTAGACTGAAGCACACTTCTCTTCAAAAGTTAAACAGCTGTACTATATACCTGTAAACCATTAGTTTTCTTCTGAGAATGAACTGAGGACCAGCAGCTGTAGAACTAGAATTTCTTGCTCCTTTCCTCCTTAATGTAACTATTTATCCAATAAGAAACAGAAAAAATAAATCTAAGTAATTGATAGTAAAGTTTACAAGGGCCCTCTAGTTGTTTGCTATGAAGCTGTTTGCTCATGAAGCAAAAGGAGTGTAAAAGAGAGAAGGAACATTTTATGCTGGGGTGAAAAAAAATACAATGTTGATTCAAGCTATTTCCATAGGGAAGCAACGTTGGGAGGCTCCATTAAGTTGCCTGGCACTAGCTGGCAGAAAAAAATAAATGAAAACACAGTGCTTTATTTACTGACGCCAATAAATGGAGCAAAGCTGGAAGGTATTCAAGATTGTTGACAGGCTGATTGTCCCAAATGGTTGTTTTTGACACTGAAGTGTTCATCACATTGATACACACACCCTGCCAAGCCACAGGGTGCACCTTTTAGAGAGTCAAAACTTTATAAAGGTACAAAGCACCCAGTGCTAACGCAATGTATAGTTGTGAGTTTAGGTCCATCATTTAACATGAATTGTTTTCCATATTCATTGTGTTGTTATCTCTCTAAGCAGGTTTGCTACCTGACAAATTGAAGTTCACTCTCTAATATATGATGACAGTGCTAAATGACTACTTTAATATGTTTTGCCTAGAAGTGTCATTCCTGTTTTGATAGACACCGATGGAACTTGATATCCAGATTTGAATAAATACTGAAAGAAAGGCTTAGAAATTGACTGGTAATAAAGGCACAGTTTGGAAATATCAGTGCAGCAAACATACTGTCTGCTGCTTTCAGTGGCTGCAACTACAACTTAAGTCTCTGAAGTGAATGAGTGGCATTTTCAGGTATGAATTCAGAAGCATAGAGTCAATTTTTTGCTATTTTGATGCCACTTATATCACCTGAAGTAGTAATTAATCCATCAAAATTCATCATTTTCCCCCCTAAATCTATGTTAGTAAATTATGGTTTACAATATAGTACACATTCATCAAAACAGTAGCCCTGAAAGTGCAAACAACACAAGGATAACTATGCAAACCTGCTATTGGGTAAGAACAAAGCCCATATTATCAAATCTGTTGAGAACTTTATGATCATTTTAAGATGGGAATGTCCAAGTCAAAATATCTTGCTGTGATTTAATGTTCTGAGATTAGGTGCTCCTTACTTTAATGAGATTTTTTGGTTTCTATTTGGTTATTCTGAAATCGAAACATGAGTTAATGGATGGCTTCCAAGTGCCTAAACAATAAAGATTTGAACAATTATAACTCTTAGTACCTACTGTAAATAGTGAATCTATTTACCAAAACTTCAGGTTTTTTTTATTTTCTGTCCTCTATTCATTATGCCTCTCTCACTTCTAGGTTTGATTTTCTCATCATACAAATGGAAAACAAGCTTTCCCTCACAGCCACTCACCCAGAGCCACTTTGGTTTCTGACAGTGGGCCTTTCTCTCTGTCACAACACCAGTGACAACAGAGGTTGTGTTAGCCAAACCATGATCTAATCTCCTTTTCAATTCTACCATTGTCCTCAAAATGTGATCTCAGTGACACCAGGATAAATGTCCATCAGAATTTTTGTCCTAAAGGATATATGAGTGAGAGAGCAAAACCTGAAAATTCGGCTGCTGCAGAGTTGGATTTCAGGGCTTATTATATCCAGCTGACCCTCATTAATTGCCTAAAATTTTTCACTCACCGTTTCCACATCCAAAATGGAAGGGATTTTTAAATTATTATTATTTCTTTCACATTTTTTGTCTTTTTGAGAAATGTTGAACATATGCATTTAAAACAGGTTATCTTCTCCCCTCTACTTTCCCTTTTCTAAGCTCTAGCAACCAGAACTTAAAGCTATTATACTGTCTTCTTTCTATGTCTTTGTAAATGCACAAATATACTGTTACAAAATTTAGGATGTCTCCCAAAAAAAGGAAGTATGATTATGGTATTTTGTAAGGACATATGTTGAAATTGTTACTGAGCAATGGGCAGCCATCCTGGTTATCACAGTTAACCATTGGTACCTATTCTGAATATTTTCTTTTACTACAGGTCACCTCCACAGCCTTTTTTTTTCACCCCTCTTAAAAGTCCCTCTATTTTGTTGATATCTTTCTAGGAATAAAATGTTCAGAACAGTCCAGAAACCATTTCAAATGTAACATTTCAGGAGGGCATGAAGCATAAAAATAAAAAGCATATAGAACTATAACTATGAGGAAATATGACTTCGAGACTAGGTACAGTTCGTGTGTTGCTGGGGGAAAACAGATCACAGTAGACACCCACATACAATATGCTGTCTACCATCATTCACAAGAGTTCCAGACACCTCCCACTATCCAAGGTATTTGTCTTTGGTTCTTTTCCCCTCTTGATGCATTAGTGCTGCCACTTTGCGGTTTAAACTTTTTGTCTGCACACTCCTCCAACCTGCTGTAATTTTTTCCTTGCTTGTCTTTGCTTCTTCACTTTACATAATCTCCTCAATTGCCATGCTCTTAAAATAAATCCAACAGGCAGAAACGCATTCACATGCTCAATGGAAAATCTTGTTCAAGATTTTGGAGGTTCAAAGAGTTTTAACAATCATGGAAATTCAGCAAGTATCCATTGCATAGATAAGCATTGAGCACTTCAAACCTGTAAGTTCCAACTCTGTTGCTGCACCGTCTATAAATGTGAAGATTTTCTCCTCCTTTAATGGGTAGAAAAATAACAAAAGCCTTACCTAGGTCAGTGAAACAAACAAACAAAAGTATCACAGTATCATTAGAATCCAGTCTGCTTCACTGTAGGAGAGGTATAAAAGTCCCCTGCATGCAATCATGAGTAGTACTGCCTCCAGGACTGGTATATCAAAGTAATTCTAAATAGGTATTATAAAAACATTTGGGATGGCAAATTAAATTTGGTGTGTTTGTCTTGCACAGGGGAAACATTGGTGCTAATAATCATTTGAAATCTTATTGATATTATGAAGGCTTTTGAAATAAAAGGCATTGATACCCTCTATGCTAAGGCCAGACTAGAGAGGCTTCAGGGTAAGTAGATATGTCTCCAACGGCCTTCTTTACAATGTCTTTTAAAAATCGCAGTAGTTCTTTGGCTGAGCAACTTTGGATCTCATTAGTGACTGAGACAAAACAAATACTCTCTGGAAACTAGAACTAGAAGCTAGAAATAGCCCACCAGAAAGTCAATTCTATTATGTTTAATCACAGTTAATCATTATCTGTTCACCAAAATTAACACTGGACAGACCACTGAATAAAATATGAGTCAAAGTCATTTGACAACTTCGTAAGTCAAGAGACCACAACAAACACTGTGAGCACTTAGGACCAAATCAAGCCTATTTTGATCGATGATCTAGAGGTCTGTTACTACCATACATGTTCCAGGTGCCCACTTAACACATGGTGTGACCAATTCCAGTGGGAATCAATTCCAGTACCTGACATGCTGCTTTGTGTCAGTTGTCTTTCCACTCATATTCATCGGTTCTCCCCTTAACACAAGCTCTCATCAAAGGTATAGACTCTCCACAGTGACATGAAAGTGGCCTTGGGAACAGCAAAGTTCATTTGAGTCATTGTGAAACATCACAGGTAAGCCTGAATACCCCATTTTTTTTAGGTGTTGGGAAGTAGAGGTGATGAGATTTGGATTTTGCCTTCGAGTTGTTTAGGTTTCAATGACCTAAAATGAGATTCAAGCTTGATCTGATTCTCAGATCAACTCAGAAAATGGGATTTGAGCAGGTCTGACTTTTTAATCACCATTTTTATCCCAACAAATGTGATTTAGAGCTTGAAAAGTACCGTATGCACTTTAATTTGCATGTGTCATTCTACTTTGCATCGCTGACTACTGACTGCAGCTTCCTACTCAGAATTTTTGCATTTTATTCTTCGATTGTTCAGGTTGCTTACAACAACAAAGACTATCTTTTTTAGTCCAGCAAAGATTAATGTAATAGCTTCTACTTCACAGCAAATAAATTAGTTAATCAACAATAATTTGTATTTCTTCTCAAAGGGTTTCTTAGTATTTGATACACACTTAGACACAAATTTGGTATCTGTTACTAGCATTAAACAATTATAAAGAAATAAAAACATAACTAAAATAATATTGATCAAAATATAAGAAACGTAATAAAAATAAATAATCAAAGTTATATGGATAAAATAATTCATATACTTTTATTAGTCTCAATCAAATTAAATACCCATTTTTATGTATTTCCAGTTTGACACATTTCTCTCATTTCAGGCTGCCAAGAAGCTTATGCTGAATGTCATCCTGTTGATTAATTCCTTGGGAAAAGGGTTCAGTTGATAAGAAACCAGTGATAGCATCAAAGGAAACTTTGTCCCATGAACAGAGAATTTGATCAGAGGTACTCTGGGCCTTAAGACCTTGGCAACAGATGGATTATGACTAAAATCTGGTAACTAAGGGAAGGATTTTGAATGCAGCTTCAGATTTTCCATGCTTCGGTTTTGCATGTTTAATTTGAGCTGCCTGGAAGTAGATTTATTTCTTTTGATACAGAATCTTCTGAAAATTGGGATCTTCTAGAAGGCAAAACTGTCCACCAGACTTGCAATTGTCAAAGTTCTCGAAACTGTGTTCCGTTATCAGAGTAACTATATCTTATTGCTTTTAAATTAGCCATTTTTGCACAGATTTTCTACAAAAGCATTCAGAAGGAAACCTCCCCTGTGCCTTCAGAAACTGAGATGATACATGGAGATGACAACTCATGACTTTTTGACATTTAAAGAGAGAAAGCTCATTGCTCTCCCCTCCTAGTCAGATGCTGGAGAAAGATAAAACACACCGAAGGTTAAGTTTGTCTTTGGAGAACTCTGTCTATGGAAAAGCTTCAAAAGCCAGAGAGAGAGGAGGAAAAAGAAAATGCATTTCTTGCCTTAATGACATGAAAATGAATCACACATTTTAAAATCCAGCAGTCCTTTTTTGATTCTTGGCTGCAGTTATCTGGTAACATTTCTATCAGTCATATTCATTTGAAGCATGTGGCAACACGTATTGGAAATATGAAGACACAGTTTCTGCATTTGCAATTTCCCATCTTCAAAGTGTGTTTTTTTTTTGTCATAAATCTGGAGAAAACCATGTGATGTGCAAAAGACATTTCTCCCTTTTTTTTTTTCTTAATTCATCACTGTTATTCTCTTTAGTTCCTCTCTTAGTCAGGATGCTAATATTTGTTTGCTTCAAGGATGTTTTTCAAGCTTAATGAAGCCAACATCCAATATCACCTTCAGTTAAGCCCTAGTTAAATGTAAATATCAACCAGTATACTTCAGCAAAAAGGAAAAGCTCATGCAAACATTGCAACATAAAAGCTTCTGTTCTTCACTCTTAAAACTGAATGGATTTGGACAACACATAAAAGGACCAAGAGTTAAATTAGTATAATACCGAGTCACTCCTATTGACCTCCATTGGTTTCAAATACAATTCAATTTCAAGTGCTCATTTATCTAAACACATAATTGCAGGGAGAGGAAAAAAGAACACATGAAAAAATATTAATATGTAAGAGACCACTGGAGCAGCCTAAATAGACCTGAACAATTAGTACAGAAGGAATGTTGTGTGTCAGAAATATGCAAAAACCTAAACAGACAGCATGAAGGCAAATAAACATTCGGTGCACAAGTTCATTTATACTTATCAATAAAAATGGAAAAATAGAAACTCTTCTAGATTATTATGGAAAAGAGAAATGTCAGTTTAGGTATTTTTAAGTTCTTCCTCTTCATCCTATTTCCCACACACACAAAGTGTCAGTACATGTGCTCGAAACACTGTTGTGGCAGACTGGCATATAATTGACCGTGTAATGACTCCGTATCTGGACCTGATCCAGAATCTCAATAAATAAGCCCTGGAAATGAAGCCTTATTCAGGTCAGTGGTACTTCACAGGGGTATGTGAAGGCATTTCATCTGTGAAATAATACTTTCAGATGACAAAATACAGAGTGATCTCAGTAAACTGGAGGTTTGGTTTGAAATAATCAAATGAAATTTAATAAAAACATGAAAGATGTTACATTTGAAAGAGAGAAATCCAGCACTGAGTTAAAAAAAATATGTATGCTA
The DNA here is from genome assembly GCF_001715985.3 of Manacus vitellinus. NCBI lineage: Eukaryota > Metazoa > Chordata > Aves > Passeriformes > Pipridae > Manacus > Manacus vitellinus. The sequence continues at coordinate 16,459,572 of NW_021938999.1, forward strand.
CCACAAAGCAGTATCTGAAGGAATAAAGCAAATCATATACATATTAAGAAGGAAAAATTTATATGACTCTTAAAAAGGCATATTGCAATATGAAATGTGTTACTAGAAGATTTGATTATAAGACAAATATGGAGTTTTTACCTGTAAGACTATAAGAAAGACTGAGAGAAGCTAGAGAAAGTTCAAAGGAGTCTGGAGAACAATAAGATGTTTAGGACCACATAATAAATAAAAGTTTAAAATAATTGGATTTATTTGATCTAGAAAAGATTAAATAAAGACATGATTCTAGTCTTCCAATAGTTATTGTTTTTACAGTAACAACAAAGAAGAATGATCAGTTGTTCAGACAGTTCAGTAGGGGTCAAACAAGAAGTAATTGTCTTAATTTGCAGCAGTAAAGGTTTAGGTTAGATACAAGAGGAAATTTTCTAACTAGCAGTGTAAGGAAGTACTACAACAGGTTGCCTAGATGGGCTGCAGAATTGCTTTTCTTTGAGATTATAAATCATATATCTGTAGGAGGTCGCCTCACTACATATTACTTGCCTTTTCAGTGCAGGGTATGGGATTAGGAAGCTAATTAAGATCCTTTCCAGCTTTACTTTTTGAAGATTTATGATACATGAGATCATGGGCTGTGATTATAAACCTTTTCCTAAAGACATGTTAGAAAAACTGTCACACTTAACTATTTGTATTTCATTAAGCAAGCATCTAAGCCTTATAGGTGAAGAAAAAAACTTACTTTTTATGTTCCAAGAAGTAATATTCAAACTTCAGTTCAGCTGGATTTGTCTTCCTTTCTGTTGGAGGTCAATCATACAAAGGACAGTGACCTATTGGCCGGTTCCTAGAAACACAAATGCCAAGCTCTGCTCGCGTTAGAACATTAAGTAGGAATTAATATTAGCATGAACAGAGATTTTTCAAATTCCCTCAGAGACCCAACAGCCTGATAGAAGTCAAATACCACTGTAAATCAGCAGGAAGCTACGTGTTGAGACAGTATTTATCCTAGACTATTAAGTTCTTTCTGAAAAGGAATTTTACCTTGTGTCATCCAAAAGTTATGACTGAATATCTGGGAATATATTGCAGGATATTGCAATTCACAGAGATGGGAGAAATAAGTGATTTCTGCTGCACTGGCTGGGAATCAGGTTACTGCTGCAATGATCTTGTTTTACTTGAGTGAAAAATTGAGCTGAAGAGGAGAATGGGATGCTATATCCCAAATCAGGCCCTTATCTCCAGCCCCTTTGTTCCTCCACATGTGCAGCCCCAACAGAGAATACATGGGCATCTCAAGAGCCAAAGAATATCACCATAAAACATCCAGAAAAAGACAGGAAAATGCAGAGTATAAACTTGGGTCTTTTTTCAAGTACTTTATCTTCAAATTAAAGATCTTCAAATTTCAGTCCCTGAGGCAGTCCTGCTTTGGGTACAGTTCCTATGAAAACCCCTCAGACTTGCATGAATAATGAAGAATCTGACTTTAAAAAAAAAATAGTTACTAGCTTTGTAATTTTAAAATCCTGTCTATATGTTATGTATCTCTTCTTCACAAATTGTTTGCTGAGGCTATGTGGCTCAGGTGGGGGCTAAGGGTGAGAGGTATCCTGAACTGGTATATGGGTCCCTCTGTAACCTCCCCACAGGCTGCTCTGGGCCTCTCCTGATCCCCTTGGGGCATGGGGAACTCTCTGAGCCCCAGCAGTCAGTCCTGAGGGTGCTCTCAGGACCTAACTATAACCAGCTGCTCTGTAGGACCTGTGAAATTTATGACCCACCTCCTCAAAACTTCTCAGAGTCCCACCACATAGTTCTTAAGGAAGATTTCTGATCTGGGAATTCCTCGCATTATGCTACATGCCCATCATGAGCACTAAAATTTCACAGTGTGCAATCATTGAGGTGAATTTTGGGAAGTGCTGATGTGCAGAAAAGTAACCTCAGTCATTCCTTTATTACATCCACCTTGGATGCTGACAGCAACAATCAGCAGCCTCATTCATGTGCTGCCTCTTCTCTAGAATATGCACAAATCGGCCCGGAATAGAAAGTGCACTGTCAGACTCCTCTGTGGACAAGGTTTATTAAACATAGTGTGAGCATAAACAGAACTGCCTCTTTTGCATTTTGAGAAGGAGAAATTATGTCATCTATTAATAAGGATAATTCTGTCACTAAGGACTTCTCTTAGGACACAAGGTCAGGTTCTGCCCTCCTGCATCTCTGGGAAAAATACTAGTGTAGATGGATACAGGCGTTATATTTCACTGGAAGAGAAGGGAAAAAATATAAGCCTGAAGAGCATATATGTGTTTTTCCTCTGGCTTTAGCTCCTGGAGTAGCATGAGTGAATTTTAGACATTTACAATTGGTGGATCTGAGCATACTACAAGTTTATTGGAATTACAGAAGCCTGAAGTGAGCTATAGACCAGGGTCAATTTGGTAGCCAATGCACTGAAACTGGAACAACTTATCTTGGTTCTCATTAGAGAAAAGTGTGAACTCAGAGATCTGTGGAAGCGATGGTTCTTTCATGCTGTGTTAATTGCAAAACACCTAATAGTTCACCACTGGAAATCCATAACACGTTGTAGGAGTGCATGTTTCTACAGTGAGTTTCACTTTACCACTTGCAGTAAATAATAAAGTGAGTGAGTTAAGGTGAAACAAAAACCCTCAGTGTCCACATATTTTCATTTTTCAAAATTTCTCTTTCTATGTTCATAGGACAACTATTTTATAAGATGATACCACTGTCTTTTGAATAGAAAAAATATCATACGTCATGACAGTATTAGAAAAAGGATACAAATTTCTTAGTATTTTGTATCTGATACCTTTGTATCAAGCCCGTTGAGGCCTGTCCTAGGCTATTCTCCAAATCAAAACAATGCCCACTCTGCCTGGGCATGATCAATCCGCTCTCTGACCCATGGGATTGTGCATACTTGACCTTTCATAGTCCAGACTTTTCTACTAAGTCTGTTGGGGTTTTCTCAGCAATCAATGGAGACATCCATCTTGATTGCAACTCATACCTATGTAAGACAGATGACTAGAAGACAGAAGATTAATTACTCTCTGGAGATATTTCTCCCCCTCTACACTCAATGTAGAGAGCCAAGAGGATGGTTTTAATTTAGACAGTTAAATTTCAAGGAGATGAAGTTAGATTAGGTGAATCCCACTTATAATCCTTGTGGGTTTTTTCATTTCCTACAGATGGTTCCATTATCTGTAGGATAATGGGGACTGAATCTGGAGATGGAAGTTTTCTTTCAGTGGGGCTTGTAGGAGTGAGCTTTTCACAATTATTTTAGCCAGAACTGTTTTTCTCCTTCGTTTATGAGTTCTAGAAAAATCTATATAGTTCCCACAATAGAAGATCTACACTATTTATAATCCTTTTCAGACATTTTCTCTTTAACACAATACTTTTTAGCTTACTTCTGTGAGGAAATCCTTATTAGCCAATAGGGAGTCCAAAGTTTGGAGATTTGGCTTAGGTAGTGACTTATATACCATCTGACCAAAAAAACCCATCTTTGACAACTATTAAGTATCTTCACTGTCCTTAGTCCTCAGTGGGAGACAGTTTTAAAGATAAACTATCTGAGGGCACTCTTACTCATAGAAGAGCTATGGTTTGTAAAGTTAAATAAAGCTAAGTTTTCCTTAAATTACAATAAGCATCTGCACTAAGTTTAATCACAGAAAATGAGATGTAATTGCAATGTTTATTCATTGAGATTTACAGTATTTGTCCAAATCTGGGCCAGGGATGATGGTCATGGAGTGGGATTCCTAATTTTTATAAATGCTTTTAGCCACATTTCTTCCTACAACTTGGAAAAAAAAAGGTGCTGTGACTTTTTTTCTTTCATTTTAACTCTGCAGTTTTGTTTTGGCCTTGTTAGTTAATTTGCAGAAAAATCTAGCAAATAAAATTAACTTCTGTCATATGTTTCTCTCGTGTTAGGCCACTGTCTGAATTCACACTGCTCCAAATAGAATAGTGTCAGTTCCTAATGTCACACCTCGAGCAGCCTCTCCTGGTAACTCAGATTCACTCTGATGATCATGTCTGTCTGAATAAGTGGAATGCACCCCTGGTGAAATGCATGGTGATTTTTTGAGTAGGAAGATTGTCAGGTGCTGGCTTTCTCTGAGACAGTGCTGGGGTCATGAAGGACATGTTTTGGTCATAACACAAATTTTACCTCCTTTTCCTATCAAGGCAGTCAGGAAGACAGAACAAAACAATTAATATGGGTTTGGATGGTTGAACCTTATCCTTCTTTCTTGCTAATACTGAGAGAATCTCTTCCTTACAATAGGAGAATGAGGAGGAAAACTCAAAATCATTTCCCAAGCATGCAAACAACTTTTACTTCCAGGTGTCTTACAAACTTGGTAGATATACAGGTACCACAGGCAGACACAAAACACACATCAGTGGAGTTGGAGGATTTATTAAAACTTGTGCAGAATTGCCTTACAAGGCTCCTTCTTTCCACAAAGAGATTCTAACTTATTCTGAGCTTACCTGCTCATGCACAAATAAACATATGACAGAAGAAAGACTGAGGGTGGATTTGAATGACTAATGCACTGGGAAGTGAGAACACCGCTCCACTTCTCACAGACACTAGAAAGCTGGCACTCTGTAGTCCTCCTGACATGACTCAGGGTGGAGTGTGAAAAGGAAGATGTTATACAAGTTCACCCATTAGAATCAAGGCATTCAAGCAGTGAATTAGCTGCTGTATACACCAGTTCCTGATGGAACTAAGCAGACACAGGAGCTGGTAGCTGCCATCCCTCTTCTGGTAGGTACCCTGACATGTTCTTCCAGTAGCTACTGAACCACAGAGGGTGAGGGACTATTCTCAGTGAAGTCAGAGGCAAAATTCACACTGGAAGTAATCCTGACCCCCTTGAAATAAAAAGGTGACAGCAAAATTGTAGAGGTTGAAACTGCTGCCAACTCTGGACTGAATCAAAAAGGCATTTGGCCCTTTGAGTGTGTTCAAAGCCTTGTCAAGGTGAACAGGAGGGGTCTCTTGTTTTCACTCTCAGTCTAGCATTTACTTTGCCAATCAATAGTTCAAGGCATGGACCTTTCACAGGCAATGTCTGTGGTCAGTGGCTGATGACTGAGGTGAGCATCAAATTCATGCAGACATGGATGCCCAAGGTGGGCAGTGAAATAACATTAACTACACAGGCAGGTTATTGGTGAGATGAGAGAGCATAAACACTGCATTGTGAGTTAACCTCAAAAAAACACAGGCATAAACAGCAAACAGGGAACTTGTTATCATTAAGGAATTAGACTGGGCTCACTCTGTATCAGTACATAAGAATTTGTCAATAAATTTATTACAGACAAACCTTTGGTAATAGAATCTTCTTACTAAAATGTAGAAGTCTGTAGCTTAAGTAAGAACAGTTTACTAGGTCCACTAGAAGTCTCTCTCAGAGTTGAGCTATTTATCTATCTCATGTTGGGTGTTTTGGTGTAGCTTAGAAAGGATTAGCTTTCTTGTCTCTGTTCAGTCTCCAACCACACTCTCCTGTTGAGACCTCCCCAGACCACACACACCTGTCTCTGTCTCTGTAGAAGGTCTCAGCAGTAGCTATTTGTGTGATAATTCCTACTATGAACCAAATGGATGGGGAAGCAGTGATAAACAAGATTAGCTCCACCATATGGCCTCAGACACATTACTCCTCAAAACCAAATCAATATGCTGACTGTGAGACTCTTGCAGTCACAGCTCCATCTCTGGAATGCTTCTGTGTTTGTGGACAGCTCAGCACTATGGCAGCTAGTTGAGTTGGCTGACTCCATCATCCTCTCTATGCTGTCAGTGCAGGCTGTCCTTGCAAAGCATTCAGATGTCTGTCTCCAACCTAAGAGTTTTATTGGCAAGAAGGATGCACCGGAAAACTGAATAATTAATAAGAAAAGCATCCAAAAATATGCTGAATGGATATCAGAAAAGGGTCTACCCCCAAAAATCAAAATACTTTTTTAAAGAGGAAAAAAAGTTTTGTCAGAAATGTTTCTGCAGTGCCTTATGGGAGGTGACTCTCCAATCCCTGATGGTCCATTTCTCCTCTGCAGACAATCTCTTTAGATCAAGCTCTGACTCTCATGGGACATCATAAATCTGTCCTCTTGAGGTTAGTGCATTGTGAGAGCAGACAGACAGCAATGCAGTTGGTTGGAAGTGAAGACCTAGAGAAGAGGGGTACCTGCTGCATTCAGACACTATCAATGACAACTGTCATAGAGCATTTTTACATTCAGAATATTTGGGGTAGATAGGGAATTTGTTTTGGAGGAGATATCAAAATTATCCACCAAAAGCAGATGTATTTTATAAAATGCTTCTGTTAAAAAGTTAGTTTTCCAAGGAGAAACAGTTTTGCTGGAGATTTTCTGGTTGGAAAGACAATGTATCAGCCAGCATCAAAGGTGTCCAAGTGTTTGACAGGACAAAAATATTGTGACACCAGCTCAGAATAACTTTTAAATCCAGTAGATTAGCTGCTAAATTTGCCTCCTAAAGAGCAGCTTAATTTTACTGAAACACAGGTGGTATTCTATTCCAGGGATAGAGTTCATAAGTACTTGATAAAAACTATTGGTAGAGAGAGGTAAGGGACTCAAAGAAGTTCCACCACCAAGGTGAAAGGCAACTTCTAAGGCAATAGGAGAGAAGGAAACCAGAGCCACTTAACACAGGCCCTGCCCCGATATTCAACAATTCATAATTTTGAAAAGCCAGTGCATGGCATCCAACTCACCCAGAAAACCTATAGAGGAGTCAGGAAGGAGCTAGAAACTGTATGAGCTGCACAGGTAGAATGTTAAGGGCACAGACACAAAGAAAATCAGTCTTCAGGGTGACCCATTATTCCTCTATCAGGTGTGCAGTTGGCAGCTCAGTGACCTGGATATTGTGCATGCTGGAATGAAGGGTTCATAAGCACTAAACACTTCTCAATACTCCTTTAATATGAGTGGTTGGATCTTGTAGTTTTTATACCAGAAGTATTAGACATATTGCATAGCAGGAAAAGGAATAAATTATAACTTTTCTAAAGTTTCTGAGACGCGAAACCGTGCGTTATGAATTCTTCATAGAGATGTCACTACTAGCCATCTTCTGTTTTATTTCTAGCTGCAACACTTAGTTTCTGTGAGAAATGAATGAATATGTTAGCCAAGAATTTCTGAAGCAATGAGTCACTTAAGATTGGCAAAGGAGAGAGAATAGGGAGCAGTACCTCCTTCCACATTAGTATCACCTGGCTCAGAGTGCCTACTCCAAGCTACATGATTGGGTGGAAATGCCAGCACGCACATTGCTCTCCGTGTTCTTTCCTCCCAATCTGTGGTCCAGACACATCCATCTGACAAATTGGTACATACCTTTAGACCTCTCAGCTCTGGCATGCAAACATGCCCGTTATTTTTAGAAATCTGAACTGCTGCTTTTCATGAGTAGAAAATTCACATTTTAAGAAAAACTGTCACAGTTGTTTTGTCTTGAAAGAAAATGCATCACCAAGAGCTAAAGGCTGAGTTTTTGCAGTTTTGTGTTTGCATTGCATAGGTCATCTGCAGAGTGGCTGAAGGCTGTGACATTGAATAGGAAATTGGTAGGCACAGTCTTTCTGTTGTGCCTTTTGCAACCGGACATGCCTATCTTGTATTGGCCTTTTTAGCCACCAACACGCTTGCAACAAACATGGGTAGAGCCCTCCCCAAACCTTCATTTGTGAAGCCCAGCCATGACGATGGTAGGCACAGTTTAAAACAAGATGAGAGAACAGGACACTTCCTTATCAACCTGGCAAAGAGGTCTGGTGATATGTTCAGAATTATAGGCATGTCCATGTTTCTTTATCTCCTTTCTCTCTGACTCTGAATTCCATCTCAAGGAAAATAATTAACATTTACCAACAGCCTCTTTTAGGAATTTACTTCTTGGGATTAAGGAGATTTATTAGCCCAAAACCTCTGATGTACTCAGACTCCAACTGTGCATAAAAGGAGTTATTCATTCTTCAGACATGTCAGTCTGGCACCTTTCACCAGTGCTACAGACACAAAGAAAAACATGGAATTATAATCCAACAAGACAAAGGGCCAAATACAAAGTGTCCTCTCTTTCTCAAAATATTTACTTCTTAAGCATTGCGTCTGTTATCATTCCTAGCTTAATGAATGGGAGAAAGACAGCAGAAGAGGCTTTGGGAAGCTGAAAAAAGGAGTGAACTGCGTGGGTCACTTATTGCTTCTCTGAGTTTGTGTCTAACCACAAGTCCATTGCAGGAGAAGCTGAACTCCCAATAGTCCCTTCCCAAACAGAGCTGAACTAGAATAAAACTGGATGCAGTCTGGTCTCTGCAGCTTCCCACTGTATTTTCAGCACTGATTCCAAATTGGGTAGTGAATACAGCCGAGAACGAAGCCTAGATATATTCCTGAAATTATAGCATAATTTCAGGGTCCTACTGAGTCCTCTTCCTACAGCTTCTACTGGGAATCATTTACTCAAGGCAACCTTCCTTCTAAATATGTTTGAATTATGCTTCATTTGAGTTAGTTCTGCAACAACAACAGAGCCAATTAGGACAGAGATGGAGTTTATGGCTCACATTTTAACAGCATGGCAAGGGCTAAAAAGTGGTTCAGCTCACATCTACTGCTGTTGAAAGTTCCCTGCTGATAGAATGAGGTGTTGCAGGGGAGGTTTGGCCCTGACTGAGAGAATCTGATCTGGAAATCAGCAGGCAGATAAAAAAGATGGAATCTGCATGGATATTTTTACATTAATTTTTCCTCAGGCAAGAAATTACAATTTTAGAAGCACCCAAGATTATACCTATATGTCACAAAGCAGTGCAGCATGAAGACACCTGAGCAAGTGCTGAACAAACAAGCTTTATTGTGAAGCTCCACTGTGACTAATTAACACAGCTAGAAGTTGCTATATTAGTCCGGGCAAACTGCCACACAAACCTACTATACTGCTTTTTGTATCCAAGCAAATTACATTAGAGCTACCTAAGGCAGCTGGAATGCAATACACTTTTAGGGATGGAGGAGCCTTACTCCCACAAATTATTTGAGATGCAAGGCTCACAAAAGCCTAAGTCACCCCTGAATTCTATTTTAAAGTAGGAATAAGTTTAAGTGAACAAGGCACTTCAGGAAATTGGTCTCTACACAATCTGTACTTAGTAAATTCTCACTGTATTATCCACTAAAATTATTTAATCATCCTGACTGATTTAGGTAAAGGTTGTCTGTGCTTAAGGAATATGAAAACAAATAACCCCTAAGAAACCCAGAGAAAGGCGATCCTTTCATTTTAAAGGTTACTTGTATCGTTAGTAACTGATTAATATTTTTTCATCTAACATTCCTTCCAGGAATGAACCCAGTTTTTACCACACTCCTGAGCCGAGCTCCCATTCTACTACCATAGTTTTTTGATGTTCTTTTGGAGGGCAATGTAATTCCTCCTAACTTGTATTTTTGCAAGTAGCAAAGAAACTACCCCCTGTAATGGGCTGAAGAAGGTGACATTTATTATCTTTGAAACTTTAGCAATTGCAGGTTTCATGAGCATTCCTGAAGAAATGTTTATCCTCAAAATAGCTGAGACAATGCAAGTTGTTCAATGGATCCTTGTGTGGGAGTATGTTAAGAAGAATTGTTCATTGAAGCTTACAAATATGATGAGCTGTTTTAATAAAACAGCAGAAACAAGAACTACTGAGGGAGGAGAAGGGATCTGCCTGTCTTCTCTCTGCCAAGATGCTGTCAACCAAAATTAACAACTCCTATTTCAAATCGCAATGTTTCAATGAAAGGACTAATCCCAACCCATGCACAGCTGTGTGAGACTGACTGAACCCACAGGAGTGATCAGAGCCTGGAAGAAATTCCCACCAGCTTTCCAGGCCATGAGAGCTCTGCTGGAACAGCAAGCAAAGGTGCTGCAGGTAACCAGCTGCTGGTTTCTGAGAAATGAAGCCATAGCTGCTGGGAGCTGATCCAAACCCATCATTTAATTTGATAAAAGCTTTCCAGTGTTATTGCTATCACTTACAGTTTCTGTTACTATAATGCACAGCAGTTGCATTCAAGTCACTAATATAAGTGCCTGACTTAAACATCCCAGCATTTTTCAAAGAAGAGGGATGGATGTGTTTATGTATTTATTTATTTATTTATTTATTTATTTATTTACTTATTCATTGATACTTGTTCCCTGGAGCTGACATATGTGCTCTTTATATAAAAAATTATGAAAAAACACTGCAGATACCAGAGGCATCTAGGTAAGACACATTTGAAACATCTTTTTCATACTCAGAAGACAAGAGAAAAAAAAATTTTGTTATTCATCTTTCCTACTACAGATCTGTCTTTGAGTTGAATCCTATTCCCAGCATAAACAGTCTACCCATCTTGGGTAGCATGGCTGTTTTTCTGCTTCAGACTTTCCAACACTCTAAGTCATCAAAACCACCACGGTACCTTTAATACCAATGGTCAAGCTGTTTTATAAGTTATTGAGGTAGGAAATTTAGTGATGGACCTTGATCTCAGCACAATAAGTGCTGTATAGATGCTTACTAGCATACAGTATAAAATCTGAGGCAGAAATCAGTAGATGGACAGGAGAGCACAGAGTAGACGTGGTAATGACATCCTGTTAGTTAATACAGTGGAAGGTTATCACAGCACATAAAAAGTGTAACTACAGTCAACCTTTGTCTACATCATGACAGAAAGTTAAGAGGGAACATAAAATGTCATAACAGATATTCAAATACCACTTCCCAACACATCTAAGTACTCTTCTAAGCACGAAGGCACTCAATCTCAAGCTGGCTCACTGAAGTCTCTGAGAAACCAAAGCAAAAGGAGAAACCCCACTCACTTTTCCTGGAATGTATCCCATGGAGGGCTATTTCATCCAGTGTGCAGCTGCACTGGATGAAGTCAAGGTGGCTGGAATTCCCAGAGCACCTGGGAAGGGGAAGCAAGCCTGCTGTGGCCATCCTCTGAATGTACACATAAGCAAGGTAAGAATCCAGCATCAAAAGGCCCAAGGACATTTTGCTTGCCCTCAGCATTTGTGTGTCTTCCAAAGCAATATATGTAACAATAACATCACATCAACTGGGGAAAAAAATAGACAAGCTTCACAAGCTTTCTGTGCCCCAAAGCAGACCTCATTTTTCAATTAGATCAGTCTAATAAAACTCTCTAAACATTATTTCTTTGGCATCCATACTTTAGATTAGTTACAGCACCATTGGTATTACTTAATACTGGGTATTACCAAATTGCTGTTCATAAAAGGCGTTTATGAGTCCTGAAACAAATCATCTGAGTGTTTTCAAGGAAATATTTTATTTTTCTATTTACTCCAAAACCATCGTCAGGGAACAAAATAGCAGGTTGATACAGAAGTTGGAAGTGTTGAGCTATATTATTTCACTTCTGATAAATAAAGCATTATTTGTGCTCTAAATTACAGCATTTGTCATTAAATATTGGTATTTTTGAAACACTTTACTTTGTGGCTCATGTAAGCAGTAAAAGAAACACCAATACCTTCTTCTTTCCTAGATTTGCGTGATTTAAAGATTAGTGAGGGACCTGTAATGTTTTCAAGATATAAAATTTTCACTGCTGCTATTTGTAGCCATTTCTAATGAATATCTCCTGAGATTCACAATTTGGGAGGGTTGTGGTTTTTCAGTTTTGTTTTTGTTAAGAAGCTTGCTTGCAAGGTATAATTTTTCTACTTAGAAATTGCAGTTGTAACTAAATCTCAAAGGTGACACCCATCTATTTTTCTTGGGTAAAAAGCATTAAGACGATGCCTAACAGCAGTAGGACACAGCTGCAGTAGAGTATCATGATAAATTCCTAGTTGCTGGCTGAGTAGCAGCACATATAGTGCTGTCTTTCCTCTTAGCAAGGAATTTAGAGAAGATGTCTATCCTAAAAGACCGCAGTCCAAGATTTTAGATGGTGTAAAGTAACATTTTCACGATGTTCAGTGGGGTGGTTAAGACTGTCCAAGAAGCTGGTATTTTACTACTGGATAGTTTTTTTCTATCCTTAGTTTTCATGTCCTAAGTGGTCATTTCCTGTAACACCTCAGTTAATGTCATGCCCTTGAACATTTGCCTGAAGATAAGCCAACACAGCAGTGCTTGTTCCTGAGGTACAGACTGTGGCGTGACAAAGAGGGTGCTCTATAAGAAGGAATATAGCCCTTACCTGCAGCCAGATGGATCAACACAGCACCTTTCCTGCTGCCTGGGTTTGAGTAGGAGTTTCTAGACTGGGAATCACAATCAAGATTTAAATATTTGTGAATAACACCATTTCTTTTCTACCAAAAGGTAAAGCAAGTGTAGAAGGAAAGCAGGCTCTTTTTTCTGTAATCCACAGTAATATATAATAATATTTATGTTTAAAACAATAGTTTCCCAGTGCCATTATGACCAGAAAAATACAAGTAATTTCTGTGAATAAGAGCTCTGCTTGTAAAAGTCTGTTCAGTTAAGCACTCAATATCACCACAATATCCTTGGCTTTCTGTAACTGGTGATTTGTGTTTTCATACCATACACCAAACTGTAAGTGGAACTTTTATGGCTAAATGTGAAATTACAGCCATTTTGAACGTGTTTTGAATTATCCTGGATAATTGTTAGGTCAGTATGAAGGATTCTAACGCTCAAAAGCCTAAATGAAGCCAAATTTTTTTCTAGTAGGACTTCTCTGAGTTCTGCTACGAAGGAACTCCCCAAAGTGCCACATCATTGGTACTAGGAGAAAATACATTGCTTCTGAACCAAAGATGAATTCAGCAATCATTGGATTAGGTGCTAGTTGAAGCTGCAGCAGATAATATAACATGACTGTAAACAACTACTTCAGCCTTATCTTTCAAAAAATCATAAAGTCAAAATGCAGTTTCTTCCAAACAAATAAAGAAAGCATTTATAGCAAAATATACTCCCTAATGAATAAGACATACAGTCAGCTGCAATCCCAACCATGTGCCAGACTCCATTCATTTTTTTAAAGGAAATCCGGGGTTGTTTATAAACATACTGAACCAAAATATTTAGGTTATCACTTGAAAGGATCCCTCCACTGAGATTAGGCCAGGAAAGCTGAAAGCCTAGAGGTTGTTCTACAAATATCTGTGTATGTGTCTATAAATATTCCAGCATTTCCTGTAATTAGTGTTGCTCGATACTCCCTCTTTCGGGATCTTTTATTAGTTGTTTGTAACTTTCCTAAACATCTTGATTAAGGCTTTTTCCCTGCTAGTGTTATCCAGGCAGACTCAAAGCTAATTTGTTTGAATCAAAACAGATAAGCCTTTAATGTGAATACTGTTGTTCAATATGAGAAAAAACTATGAGGACTATTTTTTCTTAGAAAGATTAGATAGTTTGAGGGTTCTTTGTGGAGGAATTTGAAAATTTGGGCTGTTCTACTCAGTGTGTATAAGAAAATCTGCAAGGAGATGAGCAAATTACAGGTCTTTGGGAAAAAGAAAATCTCAGTTCATGGATGCTTAAGAGAGATTATTCTGAGCCTGGCAACTAAAATTAGCAATAACACAGTGTCTCCTGAGCATGCTTCAGTCCCAGCAGGGATCATCTGTACTTTAGTGTCCCAGCCATCCTTTCCCACATAGCAAACAAAGATGCCTCAAACACTTCCCATCTCTTTGGCTGTACAGTTTTGTCTTTACTCTTCCCTGAGTCTTCCCTCATTTTTTACCTTCTCTCATCTCTGGGCCCCAACTCAAGCCTGTTATCGGACCACAAACCCATCCAGTACTGACCTACCCCCTCACTTCCTTCCCCATCTTGGTCTTTTGGGCCAGCCTTTTTTCCTGAACAACTACTATCTTTGTCTCTTCCCTTAGCGCACTAAGATCCTTCCTTTTTTTTTACTTTGATGCTATCTCTTACTCCCTTTGATCTGCAGCCCTTAGCCATCCTATCCATATATATTCCAGATTCTTATGCTAAACCCCATGTTGTGCACCAACAAATGGGCTTCCAAAAAATTTCCAAACTGTCTCACTACCTGAAACTCCATCACTTTGTGGTATTTTGTCCATTTTTCACACTCCAGTAGTCCCAGTATCCACTTAGAGTCAATCAGTTCCAGTCGCTGCTCCACATTCCCAGACCCACCAGATCTTTTGACCTAATATGTGCATCTAGATTTAGTGTTATTTTCGTTGTTTTTTTTTTGTTTGTTTGGTTTGAGTTGATATTGATGTTGCTGTTTTGGTTGGTCTGGTTTTTTGTTTGTTTGATTTGGTTTTGAGGTTGTTTTGTTTTGTGTTTTGTGTTTCGTGTTTGTTTTTTGTTTGGTTTTGGCATCTTTTTAAATTTTTCTCCTTTATTCTGCCTGAGTCCAAAAAGGATTATTGATGATATAGAAGACTTCAGTTTTCTGACTAGCATTTAGCAAGACTGTAGATAACTGCTCTTATTAGCAGGGATGATGGGTAAATTTTATGGTGTTACCAGGCCCACCACGTACTTGCAGAACTGTGGGTGTGTACGTGTAAACACACATGTATGCAACATACAAACAAATACCCTACTGTGCACATGCAGATGTTTTCTTCCAACTACTTTCAGCAGAAGAAGCTTTATCTGTCTAGAAAGATACAGCTGCCAATTGCCCTGGATTCTGTTGATACACCAGAACTCTTCGGCACTGTTCCACTGATGCAGAGAATCACAAATGCTGGTTATACCAGTTTACAGTTGCTTTTCATCATCTGAGATGCACTGCAGAGAAAGCTCATCCTGGTAGATCTGGTCTTATCTATATTTTCAGACACTTGTAATCCTGATCATTCTGTCCTTTCCCTGATTATCCTTATGTAAACAGTCTTTAGATTTTAGATGAGGAGACAGATTTGCACTGTGATTTTTCACTCTGAAAAGTGAAACTCATCCAAGAACAAGTTTCTTTGGAACATGCCCAGGTAAAATTATCCTGCCCTAAAAAATATTATGAAACATTTTCAGATCAGTATTTTGTTATTAAGACTAGGCCTTTTCTTCCAATAACCTGTAGAAGGAGTTAACAGCAAATTCAAGAGTTGGATATGAAAATCATGATGAGGTACAATATTAACTAGGTTTGGAGACTGAATGACGGCCCTCAATCACATTAATTTGCACCTACATCATGAAAACTGTGGGATATATAGTAGATATCTAAATGGAATCTGCGTAGATATTCACTTTGAGTGCTTCTAAGAGTTTCATATTCAACCTGGTGTCCTCCAAGGACCCCCAGATCCTTTTCTGACAAGGTCCTTTCCAGCTAAGAGACCACCAGCATATATCAGTGCATGGAGTTACTCTTTCCCAGGTGCAGAACTTTGCCCTTCTCCTTGTTGAACATCATGAGATTCCTGTCAGCCCATTTCTCCAGCCTGTTGAGGTCCCTCTGGATGGCACCACAACCCTCTGGTGTATCAGCCACTCCTCCCAGTTTGGTATCATCAGCAAACTTGCTGAAGGTACACTCTGCCCCATCATCTGGATGTCAAACAACGCTTGACCCAGTATTGATCCCTGGGGAACTGTCTCCAGCCAGACTTTGATTCACCACCCTCTGGACCCAGACATTCAACCACTTTTCAATGCACCTTACTGTCTGCCCATCCAGTCTATACATCAAGAGCTTCTCTATGGAGGTCTTATGGGAGACACTGCCAAAGCCCTCACTAAAGTCCAGGTAGGCAACACCCATTGCTTTCCCCTCCTCTAACAGGCCAGATTTCATCATAGACATTTATCAAGTTGGTCGAGCCTGACTTCCCCTTGGTGACGCCATGCTGGCTACTCCTGATGATTTTGCCATCCTCACTGTGCCTGGAAATGGTTTCCAGGGTTTGCTGTCATCCTAAAACCTAAATTCAGCAAAGATCTTGGAAGATAAAAACTGTACAAACTAACTTTGAGCAAAAACATAACACTGCACAGTTCTGTCCACACCTACCAATTAACTCATAACAATTGCAAGACTTACATGCTGTGTGATTCATGCACTCATCCAATTCAAACATCTACAGAAAAGAACAATTCCAGAAAATCCTACAGTTAAAAATATGGGAGTTGGGATTTTTAGAACTAGTTAGCACTAAGTCTATATCACAAAGGTAATTGAAGGGGGATAGGTCAGCTTGGAGTTTTTAATAGTTTCATCCTGCAATGTATATGTTTAAACTCTGCTCTTTTCATTTCCATTGGAACAAGTGTCATGTAAACATATTGAAAGACATCAGGTAGCATTTCTAAACCTGCCTGCAGCATAATAACCTGCAATCCAGTTTTAACTATAAAAGTTTGGGCCCAGTTTGAATAGGTTTTTAGTACTCATTGAGCTGGACAAGTTTTGTCCAAAACATCCTGCTGTAAGGAGGAAACCTCTAGGGCTGATTATGCCAGCCTTCCTGGGGTTTGTGGCTTCTGGACAGCCAATTTTGTTAAAACATCCAGATGGATTGTACTGTTTAGTTATGGCTTGAAGCCATCTGAGAGGCACTTCAGGTTTCAGTAGGTTTGTGGTAACTGAGGCTTTCTGTAGTTCAGTTTAAAAGCCTAGCTCCATTCAGGTATTTTCAGGGTTTCCAGGGTCAACACACCAGGTCCTTGAAAGCCCTTTCCAAAACTCTAAAACTTTTGAAAATGTCTTTGTGGACATTGCAAGAAATTTGACATACTTATTCATTTTGTAGTCTATACTACAACTGTGGAACTGATGAAAACCGTAGGCAGAAATCTTGCAACCTTAGTCCCACCCTGCATCAAGCTAAGTTCTAAATAAGAAGGGGGGGGCGAGTGAAAGAAGGAAAAAAGTTACTTTTGAAGCAGAATTTCACTGTGCAGCACTCCACAGCAGCATTCAGGTTCTGGGACCCTATGGACATGGTCCAGTAGTCTAGAAACTGTACATGGAGATAGGAGATACCTAGTAACCTAGAAACAGTATATGGAGATAGAAGAGACACCACAAATCCCATTTCTTTGTGAATAGACATTGATTCCCATCCTCAAAGTAAGCTTTAAGCACCACTTCCAAGGCAAGTAGGGACTAGATTTCTGTTGAGAACCTCTTTAGCTATCTGGGTTAAAGACTCCTCACAACATTTATTTCCATCTCAGTCAACTTTAATGATCCCATTTGCTGTGAGGAACCTTCAGAAGGAGCAGTTCAGAGCCCCTTTTCCTGATGGCAGTATATTTTCCTCATACATGACAGCTGCAAGTTCAGTTAACAAACCTCCCTGTGAGGGGAAGAGAAGGGGCAGGCACTGATCTCTTCTCTGTGGTGACCAGTGATAGAACCTGAAGGGATGGCCTGAAGTTGTGTCAAGGGAGGTTTAAGTTAGATATTAGAGAAAGGTTCTTCCCCCAGAGGGTGGCTGGGCACTGGAACAGGCTCCCCAGGGAAGTGGTCACAACACCAAGCCTGCCAGAGTTCAAATGTTTGAATGATGCTCTCTGACAAGTGGTGTGACTCTTAGGGATGGTCCTACGCAGGGCTAAGGGTTGGACTCAATGATCCTTGTGGGTCCCTTCCACCTCAGCATATTCTGTGATTCTGTGATGTCTCTCAGGAAGTGGAGGCATTTGAGCCTAAAAAGCCTTTCTGCACCTCATCCAAATACAGCCAAGTTACTGGGAAACCAGGAACACTCCTTTTTTTGCTCCTTATCTGCATATGTGGGTATGTAAGGACCTCTGCCACACTGGGGTGGGTTAGAGGCTTGTATTTTGCTTGTTACTCTGGGTGATGTGTAGCCCTGGGATTCAGTGGTCTTCCCAGCACTGCCAGTTGATTCACTTGCTTTTGTATGCTGAGTACCACAAATATATGGACTTGACAGACTCTTGCAGGAGGAAGTTGAGCTATTAATGACTTCAATCATCCACTGGTTAAGAACATGGGATCTTAAGATTAATATCTTTGTCATAGCTTTCAGAGCATCTGATAGTTTTACATCTAGGCATGTGCCATTTTGGAAATTAACTTGTGGATGGTCTAAATCTTACTGAAAGCCTTTAGGGTTTGTTTTCCCAAATGCTTCAGTCGTATTTAAATATACTCTAGACTTCTAAATCGCATTGGCATGTCTAAAAATTTTGCTGAGAAGCTCTGTGAAATATATGATGTGTATTTAAAAATGGCAATATGAAAGAGTTTGCTGAAGCTACAAATCTGTCCAAGTTTCAGAAGCTAAGAACATTGTTATTGACTAGCTAGGCAGAATAAGATTTAAATGCCAACTTTTCTCAAAAAAATCAAGAGACCTTCAAATCCAGCTATTTACAATTAATTCCAGATAAATTCTGTTAAGAATAGAGCTGGAAAGAGGACAAATCCTATATGTAGGTCACTATTTGCTTGCAGCTGTTTGTGAAAATAAGAATGCTGGTTTTCACATGTAGCATTAAATGTGAACAAATATATTGATCACAGGACTGCAGTATAACCAGAAGAATATGCTGATTTCCCCTGTGGAGAGGAGTTAGCTAGTGCTGCAGAATTTCTCCCCTTAGTCTAAAGATATGACAAATCTCTTCTTGGCAGCAGTACTGTGAACCATCAAGTGAATCCATTGCTCAAGAAGATTACTTGGATTCAGAGAAGTCTCAGAAGGATTCATGCAACTTCAAGGCAGACACCTGTGGCTTCACAGCTTGAAAAGAGTTCTGCAAAGTTCTGCACCTGGTCAGTCC
Organism: Manacus vitellinus; assembly: GCF_001715985.3. Taxonomy (NCBI): domain Eukaryota; kingdom Metazoa; phylum Chordata; class Aves; order Passeriformes; family Pipridae; genus Manacus; species Manacus vitellinus. The sequence goes on from NW_021938999.1 coordinate 16,478,444, forward strand.
TCACAGTCAGGGTGTACAGCATTTATTCGTGGAACAATCAATATTTCTATATCCCTGCTCTTAGAGTTAAATGACAGATTCAACCCATATAAGTACAAATGGTCTAACGAAACACTTCATGGCACATGGATAATTGAGCACAGGTATCTTAGCAGGCAGGTCAAAAGGTCATATACACAAACCAGGGTTCATAAAATAGAGCCAAAATCCTCCAAGCAGTAGTACATTTCTTTTTCACTATCATAATAATAATTTTCCATGTCTGAGTATTTTACTTCTCTTTGTTTTTTACTCTGGGATTTTCATATTCTAACCCCACTCTTTTTATTCTCCTCCTCTTGTGTGTAATGCTCCACATTCAACATGGTTTTGTTCATTTTAACTATGTGGGAAGTCAGTAGAATTCCTTAATTTAATTGCTTTGTGAATGCCACAGCCCTGGAATAATGGACCTTTACATACTTGGGCTGAAGGGAACAGTCTGGTTCCATCAGAGACTGCCAATTTCCACTCTCCTCTTTCTTATATCAGGCACTTGTCAGGCATAATCTAACTGGTTTGAATTTTTTCTGGTTTACACAGATGCAAATTAGTTATGGGGAGGAAGACAACCCTAGAAATCACTTATTTGTCCTATACAAAAGAGCTTTTCAGGGATCCCACCTGTCACTTTTACAACATTCATGTATGACAAAAGAAACAAAACAAAACAACAGCAAAAAAATCCCCAAACCAAACCAAAAACAAAACAAAACAAAACAAACAAACAAAAAAAATAACCACCAAACCCTTCAGAACACTGAAATACTTTGTTTTGACATTTCCACAATAACACTTATTTTATGAGAGGCAACATTTAAAAAAAACCAAGTGCTAATAACAAACCTGCAGCCCATTTTCCCAGTTTTTGCATATACCTCAGATACTGAAATATCCTACAATGTGTGGAAAGCCCATATCCAAACTGCTACTTACCTGACTTTGAGTACAGACAGGACCTTTCTGAATCTCTGCTTACACCACTTAAGCCTCAAAATCATTTGAGTCTTTACTGCTTAAATAAACATATTCTCTATTGCAAGCCAAGAGAAAATCTCGTTGACACAACAAATGGTATCTAAGTTCCTTTATTCAATCTCATATTTTTTTAATATTTTTTTAAAATATTGCACAACTCTAATTAAGACTAACTACAAGGAAGCCAGAGGGCAGAAAGAAGTGTGTTAAGTAAATTCAGTGAAGTTTTTCCTGATTGACGCTGACATAAGTGAGAAGAAAATCAGGCTCTCCGCGTTTAACACTTCTGTCATTGCATCCATGTATTAAAAAAATAAAGTACAAATAGGCAGACTCCCTGTTTCTGTAACTCAACAAATCTTCACTGAGCTTTGCAAATTTGCACCACCTGTGGTACTGGTCCAGCTCTTTACTCCAGTTAGGACTGTGCTATATGGGATTGTTTTTTCCATGGCCGTCACTTCTGATTGATTCCTTCTAGCAAGTGATGTGTCACACACCTGCACTGAGAAGATCCTAGGACAATAGCCCTGCTTCTCTTTGAACCACCATCATGTTTTATGTCATCCTTCCATTAATCTCTAAAAAAATGTAATATCTTGATGGGTTTGAAACCCTGGATAGAATTTCAAGTGTGACAATGTTTCATTGATCTTTTACATTCAATGACTATTTTAAAAGCATTGATATTATTTTGCTATTTCTTACATAATTTCAATTGTTTTCAATTAAATCACTAAGTATAAAGGTATAAAATATGCACATAGAGCTTTCCTAAATGAAACTTTTGCTTTAGTCTTGAAGTATCTGTTTCTCCACAGAACCCATCATGTACACAGATGATTTATTGGACACCCATGACTTTATAAAGATTTATTTGTGAACTATCTTCTATTTGTGAACTATCTTCTTAAAAATAGTACAACAAAAAAGATTATGAATCAAATTTTCAAGTAAAAATAGCCATCCTTTGGTAATTCATTTCCACTGCCAGGGCTGGGTAACCACAAGACAGTTTATTCACTGTACCCAGTTACAGTTCAGTGCAGCAAAGGGGAGAAGTCATCATGGGGCAGGCACAGCCCTCTGCCTGAATGGATTGGTCACAGCCATCATGAACACCAAAAGAATCTTGAACTCAAGAAAACAAAATGAAGTTGACTCAGGAGAGGTTTAGGTTAGATATCAGGAAAAGGTTTTCCACCCAGAGGGTGGTTGAGCACTGGAACTCCCCAGGGAAGTGGTCACAGCACCAAGCCTGACAGAGTTCAAGTTGCATTTAAACACCCTCAGGCACATGATGTGATTCTTGGGGTGTCCCATGTCATTGATTTGGCCTCAACGATCCTGATGGGTCCCTTCCAACTCAGCATATTCTATGATTCCATGATTCTATGAAGATAAGGGCAGCAGGATGAAAGTGGGTCAGACTATGGACCTTGTGTGGATAAACAGTATTACTTTCTTTGCATAGGAGTGTGGGAAAATTACAGTCCCCAGTTCAGACAAATTTATGAACCTCTCTCTACTTCCTTCACCCAGGAAGCCAAAAAAGTGAGTGTTGTGGCTTAGAATGGTATTGTCCAATTTAGTGTTCCCAGTGAAACCCTGTAAACCATGCACTACTTGCTCACTCCCCCCTTCATCTCCCCCTTCCCTCTGGCAGGCTGGAGAGAATTGGGGACACAAAAGGTAAAGATCACAGGTTGAGATAAGAACAATTTTCTGGAAACAGTAGTGAGATAAGAAAACAAACAATAAGAGTAACAATATTACTAACAAACAAAAGGGTACAAGAGAGGGGAGCTATTCATATGCAAATGCTCACCACTATACCTGCTGGAGCTCAACAAAACCTGACTACCCCTGGACCAATAACCTCCAGGTCCTGGCTGTGCCCCCTCCTGGCTGCTGCAAAAATTAACCCTGTCCTGGCCAGAACCAGGACAGTGAGGAAGACTCTGCTATCAGTCTAGACCAAGATGACCTGCTCCTAGGCAAGGAACATGAAAGAAAAGAGTACCACACTAGACATCCAAGATTTGAAAAGCAATATGCAGGAGAGGAGAAGGCTCCCTTTTTAATATCCCTTCCTCAGCAAATGTCACATCTTAAGTCCTATAAAATGCTGCTGTTCCCTAGTGATAAATGTATCTCCCCGGATCTCATTCCACCATTTCAAATGGGTTGCTTCTAGCTCAGAAATGGAGTGGATAAGGACAGAGTAAGGTCAGGTTTACTACACTTTCTTAACTCTGGCATTGAGCTTGCTTAACTTCATAGGCCTTTGCTGCTTTTTCTTTCCTCTTCAAGTAATTTCCTTGTATGTTCCTTGCACACTTCTCTTCTTAAAAGTTTGCAAGCTTTGTCTAGAATAACATTAATTAATAGCTGTAAAAAGAAGAGTATACACAGTTCACTTGTAGTTCAAAAACATAACCAGTAGGTAATTAAGTACCAGTCTAAATGATGCAGAGTTGTGGTTTAACCCCAGTCAGCAACCAAGTACCACACAGCCACTCACCTCCTGTCTGCTGCTTTCCCAGCAGGATGGTGAGAAAAATCATAAAAAAGGTAAAATTCATGGGTTGAGATAAAAACAGTTTAAAAATTGAAATAAAATAAACTATAATAACAATCATGACAATGATTGTAATGAAGAGAAGAGAAAGTGATCCACAGTACAATTGCTTGCCACGAACCGATTGATGCCCAGCCCAGCCATGAGCAGCAATTGGCACTTCCTGGCCAACTCCCCCCAGTTTCTATACTGAGCACAGTGTTCCATGGTATGGAATATCCCTTTGGCCAGTTTGGGTCACCCGCCCTAGCCATGTTCCCCTGCTGAGTCTTGTGCATCTGGTCACTGGCAGAGCATGGGAAATTCAAAAGTCCTTGATTTAGCACTACTGAGCAACAACTAAAATATCAGTGTGTTATCAACATCATTCTCATACTATATGCAAAAGACAGCACCATACCAGCTACTAAAAAAAGAATTAACTCTCTCTCAGCTGAAACCAGGAACAGGTAAGGCACTGTGTCCAGACACAGTACCTGGAAGTGAATGCAGATCATTCCTCCCAAGAACCTTGTTGATCTGCACATCATCCAAATGTCTGTTACAAAGGTAGCAAAGTCAGATTTCAGAAAGGAAAAGGATGAATACATTTATTTTGTTCTTATCTCTATTATGGTTTGTTCTGCATCAACAATAACCCCCAACTGCTTTTTTATTCCAGATGCAATAAACTGGTTTTATGAGAGATTAGTACCTCAACTTTGCTTCTGCATTTCATCAGCCAGAGCAGCTGTTCATTATTTTGTGTATTTCAAGGCAGCAGAGATTATCACTAAAACAGACATTAAAACTTGTGGTGGGGAGAGTAATCATTTCAGCTGTGGGAAAACAGACTTATTTGCTCTCTTAAAATATTGTAAAATGTTCAAATATTTTTTTGACAAATGTGCTGTTTTGATGATACACTCTGTCATTTAAGTTTAGTGTATAGGCCATGGTTACTACCCTTCTGCTGGTCTGGTAGGTGTTAGATGTTTAAAGAAAAACCCAGGTGTTGGTTTTAATAGAAGTCAAGACTCCTGCTATAGACAACACTGTACTAAGACTCCAAAATTCAGATTTTATTCCTGTCTCCATGTGTTACTTTACATGAGTCTCATAGGTCCAGCTATTTTCTGACTTGATGATCTTAGAGGTCTTTCCCAACCTAAATGATTCTATGATTTAAATATATTGAGCAATTAAAGGAATTTTGGAGGAGTCAAAAGCTTGCTCCATATATGTCTCCAAAATAAATTAACAGATTTAAGAGTTAGCTGCAAACTTTCAACTTGAAAATTAGTCTCTTTTACTGTTTGAAATACCACAACCTTTCTTATATAAGAAAGCTAATTAGATGAACATGATGAAAACTTCTGGGTTTGAAATCTGTTCATCTGTTCGTTTCCAGTGAAGTGTTTATATACTGAGACAGTTATTTGTTCTTCCTGCCCATAATATTAAAGAACATAAATTAATAAAAATGCAAGTTTGCCATCAGATGTGGCCAGAGAGTCAAAACAAAGCTCTACTCCATCACTGCTTTGAAAAGTTAAGGTTCCAGTATTCACTGAAGTCACAGATTCTTAAACGAGAGGTGTCTGTTCATTGCCAATTCACAAAATCTGAAAGTGTAGTTGAAAATACTTGCTTAGATATTGTATTGATTGGAGGCAATCTTCTTGCTGTCAAATCTTATGATCATCTAATTAAATTCATGTTGAAGAGAAGCCCCGTTGCCTGCTCATGCTGTGCTGCCTGCATACATATTTAAAAAGGGAAAACCAGTTTTGATCCTGCTCATTTCGTAAAGACTAAGGTCAGCTAAAGACAGTTGTTATGCTGAGAAATTAAGGGCAAAGCAGGCTGATAAATATAAGCACCTTGTGAGATGTTCAATTGTGCATGTGTATATGCACCTGCAGTGCATAACTGTGAATGAAATCAAGGAAGCACTTTAAACTAGTAGACTTGAAAATCTTCCTGGAACATATACTTACATTTGGGGGCCTGAACATTTTTGAAGATCTGGTCCGAGACCAGGTTTGCAACACAAGAAAGATTGTGTCATCTGTGTCACATCAAGCATCTTACCCACAGGACTATAAAGCAATTACTATAAGGCACAATACTTTGTTAAAGGTTATGAAAGTCCCATGGACAACAGGGAAAAATAAATTCTTGTTACAATGTAAATCCTCACTGATCAATTTCTGAGTCAGAAAGCCTAAAAGAAACTATTCAGAAAATTTGGCAACATCTGCATGAGCTTTCCTAGCTCTGTTTGGTAGGTTCCCATCTAACAGCTTCCTTGTTCCTGTCCCTAATCTGCCATCAGAGGGACAGGGATAACACATCTGAGCAACCATCCCTTCTGGCAGCATGGTGTAATGAGGTGAAATCAATTGAGTCTAACATACATATCTATTTTTCTTTTCCTGCTTATATGGTGAGGTAGATGAGTTTGCAGGTGTCCCCTGTTGCATGCCAGCATATGGATAGAAGATAAAAGTTCCTTCTGGACTTTTGTTCTGGCATAACTGACCTTCAAAATATAGGGAGTCTCATCATATGGAACATTACAAGTCAGACCGGGGAATGTATCATCTGGACAAAATAGACTTAGGGGCCACCCATCTTTCTGTCTCTTCTTTAGGTCATAAATCAAATGCAGTCTTCTACTCTTGTCTCTGAGTAAAACATTAGGACTGGTTCTAAAATATATTGAGCATTTGTATTCATGAGGGAGTTGATATTTGGTCAATGTAAATCATTAAATCTCCAACAATATTGTTTCCTCTCTTAGCTCATTGCCACATCTCTGAGCAGATTTCATGTCACAGTTCCTTTTCAGAGCTTTTTAATTTACATTCCATGAGTAGAATGCATCCTTCCATTCAGTGCATCCTCTAGGTTCAGTGTACCTTGAAAAGCCAAAGTCCGTCCAAATATGCATTTCACTTCTCACCATGGTAAGTTTTTTTTTTTTATTTAAGTGCAATTTAAATTTCTGTCTCCTTCTGGAGTCATCACGTTAGCTTTATCTGAAAAAATTGTGAGCTTGCAATGAAGTATTAGTAGCTATCCTGTATTAAATATAATTTTGTCAATGCAGGAACTGACAGGAATGCTTTTCTTCCAGTGTCACTCTTATTTCCTCTTTTTTTTAATTTAAAAAAAAAAATCATTATTTCAGAACCTCATATCTGAATAATCCCTGGGGCATAGGATGCTAATTTGAAAATACCACAAATTGAACTTTTTTTGTCCATTTACTGGTTGGTTTGTTGCATAACAAGAAAACTGATAAGTTTAAATACTTTTATGAAAATGAAAAGGAACTATTATTATTTTGCTAAAATGCTAATAGTAGTGCCACTTCAAACTAAACTAAAGCATACCACAGGCTAAGTGACATGCTTGGTAGGGAGCATATCAAGCAATGGAAGAGAATTCATATTTATTAGGACAACATTAGCATTTTATGGTACAGAGCTTGATTACCCAACCCTGATTTGTTTGTTTCTCACCTGTAATGCAGTGTTCTTCTTTAGGCTCTTGTATAATTCCCTATTTCCCAACAGTAACAGTAATTATTTGATTCAATGATAGATTATGTAATGTGTATGTAATCAAGAGGTGATAGCAATTACATTCAAATTTAAAGACTTTTAAAAAGATGTTTACATGGTAGATTTAAAATATAATATAGATTAAATGTCACAGGTTTCATCCTTGGGAACAGAGTGAGGGATTCTTGTTTGTGCTTTGATTCTGTAAGGAATCCTCTATCATTCATATCATGTACCTTTTATGGATGAATTATTAAGCCAGCTTCTCCCTTGCTAATATCACAAATTTGTTTTACCCTCATTACACTGTCCAGGTACAATTAAGGAAGTAATTCTACCTAGAGTATACTCCCATATAAATGTAACTTACTTGTGTAATTCAATTAATTGGTTTAGGGGTTACTTTTGACTTCACAACAGGAGAAGTTAAGAGGGAAATTCACTCCAGAGACTTCACTGGGTACGTCATCTGTCACTGAAAACCCCACTGCTCTGCCACAACAGCTCTGATTTCCACAACAAACCAAGGGGAGTATCAAAAGCATCATATTGCAGCCTTAAATAAATCTGAAGGCCATTTTGAATTTTGGTCATGAGTAGCAGTTGGGCTTTTAACTGCCTCTGAACATTTTTAATGGTACAACTATTCCTGATCACTGCATGATTTAATTTGGTACTTAGAGAACTTAAGGTTGAAAGATACAGATGTAGTCCTTGGCTTCTTGTTGTATTTGAAGTGAATGATCTGGCTAAGCTTTGGACACACCCACATCGAGTCAACTGGCATGACTTCATTGATTTTGACCAAAGGCTTAACAGTTTATATAGCTCAAGATGAAGCTGAGAGTTAGGTCTTAGAAAGAGATGAACAAGATCATTTGTCCTTTGATTGCCTGAGATTTTTTTGAACAAATTTCCGAAAAGCATCTACCCCTACCATCACTAACAGAACTGCAAAAGTTAATTTTTGTATTTACATAGTGGTTCTAACTTGTAGAGAGGTGGGATAGGATTCCTCTTAACTAAGTTCAAGATGAGGGATATCTGCAGGATAGGGTGAAAATCAGCTGATTGAACAAAAATTGCTGCAGTATTCTGACTGGCCTCCAGCTGCAGCTCCAAAGAGTTATGGGTCTCTGGTAATTCCTCTGGTGGTCAGGTAACTCAGGTGTTCTGAAGTATCTGAAATGTCATTCCATGCCTGCACTTAGGTGACTGACACACCTCAGGTGCCTACATTCAGAACAGTTATCTAACCTCCCCTTCCAGTCAAAGGAGGTCAAATCAAAATAGTCCATAAAGTCTAAGGAATGAGTCTTCCCATCGTTAAGTTCTGTGAAAGGTCAAAAAAACCACCACTCAGGAGCTCATCTGCTCCCTATATACAGACTGCACAGTCAGGTGTAGCCATCCATGCTATGACCACTACCACCCTTCCTGCCTGGGATGTTGCTGACTGTGAGTACAGCAAATACAGTCTCTGCTAGTACAGTTCATCTCAAGAGTGAAGGAACTGATGTAGGTTCACACTGATGAGTGCTTAGAGAAATGATACTTCAGGCTTTGGAATAAAACTCAGGAAATAAGAGTTTAGGTCCTGGCTTTGTCAGCCACTTCATATGAAACCTCCTAAACAGAATAGGGGATTACTCACACACAAAAATTTAGAGTCACAAGTGTCAAGAAACAATTTTCCAGATAAACTGGAGTGCTGGTTTTTGCACACAGTCCTTTCTCTGTCAGACCCCATGAGGAACAGCTGCCACCAAGAGCCATTAACTTTAAATGAAGCAGAAGAAAGGGTAAAGCAGAAATATATTGTAATTGGAAGTAACATGGCTTGTGTTCCCAGACTGAGACAAGTTGGTGAGCCCACTCCATTCTAGCATTAGGATCAAAAAAAGGTCTTAAGATAATGTAAAGGAGTGCAGTATCCTCTTCCTTATCTTCTTTGTTGATTAGATGTCATTTTTAAGTTGCCTGATTTGATTCAAGTACAATAGTTCCTGTCTGCAGGCAAAAATAGGGACCAATGATCTTCTGAGGTCAATTTGGAGCTTATTCTCTGTGTGCCAGGGTGGTTTCATGGCTGTAGTCCCACTTGCCTTTCATACTAGAAAGATCTGAGTAATTTAGTCTCCTTGGGATGCCTTCTTGTCCAATTTACCATCATACACAGTTGTGTCTAAAAGGCTGAGTTGAAATTTTCATCCATGTGAAAACTAAAAATCAGGCTACTTCAGTGCAGCAGCATCTAAAGATTATTTATTTGCAAACTACCTAGCTGTTATATATATTCTTTGAAAGTCCTCTGCTTAGCCTCTGGGCCAAACCTAGGAAAATGTTTACCTGCTTGCATTCTCTCTGAGAGAAATAGACTTATAGAAAGCAAGCTTTGAGTGAATAGCTCACACAAATACGTCTGCATTGTTAATATCTGTCTTTAATTAGATGAATCCCACCTATTGGCACAGTGTCCTCAAACTGAAGCTCACAACCCAGGGACCCAAGGGGAAATCAAGCATCGCACCTCTCAGTGGTGTGGGAGCTGCCATCTCGCTGTCTGCAGGTGCAGAGCAAACATGACACAAGCTCCCTGTAGCATCCACTGGGTGCAAAAACCTCTGGAGAAATGGATTTGTGAAAGGTCACAGGCAAAGCAGGTTTGGATCAGGCTCCTCGGTTCAGGGTAATGAATGTAATGAATGAAATGGTTTGAGAGCCCCAAAAATCCAATTCTCGAGTCTAAGCCCCCCTCCCACATCTTGGCCCAGTGTGAGATGGGTTTTCCAGACAAAAACACGAGACTCAATATGGGGAAAAGGGATTATATTACAATGACTGCACAAATAAATATTATAACACATCATATACAATCTTAACTATCTCTTCTATGATAAAGCAGTATTTACAATGGATCAAATCTCTTCTCCCTCCAAATAAAAGTCCAGGAGGGAAGAAGGAAGAGATCCTTTCCACTCTCAGAGCAGTTTCTCTCTACGGCAGCAGTCTCTCTCTCTCTCTCCCATGCAGCAGCTGTGGCTGGATCTTTTGTCATTACATATGAGGGAGGCCTCCAAGCCCCTCTCAGCCCCTCGACTCCAGGAGAGGGTCTTTCTCTTCCGTGGGCTGCGTTCACCAGGACAAACGTCGCTTCACCACATCATATCAACAAAGTGCAGAAGCCTTCGTGACGATCTGTATCCTCAGAGGATTCAAACCCCTTGCAGAGCTCCTCTGCTCTGATCTCAGGCTGCTAGCTTAGCAGCAACAGGGGGGGTGAAGCCCTCCTCCGCATTCCTTTTGGCCCTCCCAGTCCAGGTCCGGGAAGCCTGAGCTTCTCAGCTCCTCTCTCTGCAGTGCATGCTGCATTTTAGGACTTCCATCCAGTAGGAGTCCCCCCCTTCCACTTTAGGAGGGATCTCAAAAGGAGTTTGGGGGTTTTGATTTTCAGTTCTTACCCCAACTCTCTCTGTAGAGTTTAGCTCTCTCTGCTGCTGGTTCTCTCTCTCTCTCCTTGCAGGAGTTCTCTCTGCTCGTTCCTTATCTCTTGGCTTTCTGCCACAGTCTCTCCGGTCGGTGCTGTTTCTGCCGCTGCTCCGTCTGCCCACTCACGGTGGAGAAAACTCCTTCAACTTTCTAGCTACAGATACTTAGCCCAGTCTAACACTGTTCCAAGTCCCTGTAGCCTCACCAGCTGGGGCTGGGGGGGCCATAGCCCCCCAGCGGGTCTCCTGCCCCTTCTCCTCGTGGCTTTACAACATGACCACTTTCTCCAACAGCTACAACTACCACCACCCTTCTTTTCCGGTCTGGGTGATACGTTTATATTTTGCAGAATTGGCTCTCATTGCAGAATTTGCAGAATTTGCGCTCATTGACTCAACCCTAAGGGACACCACCCCCTGGGGGGTTACCATTTTACAACTCTAGGTGGGAAACTGTTTTTTTCCCCCACCACAGCAGGGAATGTTTAGCAAACAGATAATTATTTCATTGGAGCCAATGAGGCTTCCCCAAGAGGTGGGGGCTGGCTTACTCCATACTGTGCAGCAGCAGGTTCCAGACACATCCAAAATGAGGTTCAATGAGATGAGATTTTATGAATACCAGAAGAATTTTCATTAGATAACATTTTCATATCTTCAAACCCTTTATTTCTGCTTGCAAATCTCATCCCCAAATCCCCAAAACTCTCAAAATTAATTTCATTTGAATAAGTCAGGGCCTTAAAGACTTAAATACTTAGAATTCTTCTACACTAACACAACAGGCTGCCCAGGGCAGTCAGTGGTGAAGTTATTGTCCCTGAAGACATTTAAAAGATGTCTAGATGTGGCACTTAGGTACGTGGTTTAGTGGTGAACTTGGCAATGCTGGGCTAATGGTTGGACTGAATCTCAGAGGGCTTTTCCAATCTAAATGATTCTATGATTCTTTGAAGTGGTAAATCTTATCACAAAGCTGTAGCATTTTGCCATATTTCTCATGGTAACAACTTCACTTCCACAATAAAAAAAAGGCAGTAAGTATGAAATTAGAAGGATTTGTTTAGGGGAGTGTGTGTAAACAAATATAAATAGGGTAGAATGTGGTCGTGCTGGATCTCACCTTTTCTAGGTTTGAGACAAGTGTAATTCCAGGGACAAAGAAATAAGTGAAGAATGCTTATTTAATAGAAAGTCACTTACTTTTGAAATTAATTGAGTTTTATTTTGCTGGTTTTTTTACACTTTTATCAGGAGCATCTCAGAGGTTTACAGTACCAATATCTGAGAGAAACACATTAGGAAATGGTGCAAGGGAAAGGCTGCAAAGTTCATTTTCCATGCAGTCACCTCCACTCTGTCTCATTCATGTGGTATCACAGATATGTATTTGACATAGTTATTTGACAAAGCTTTAACACTGTAAGAAATAACATATGCAGAATTTATTCACAAAAGCATGTTTTTACTCAAAGAATGGCTGTTAGCAACATTAAAATTTGAACAGGAATGTGTCAGTCAGAGAAAAACAGTATACAAAAATATTTGCTGCTATTTCTCTAAGGCTAATAAGACAAAAAAAAAAATAAAAAATAAAAAGCATGTTATCTGTAGCTTTTATTTCCCATTTCAATGTTATTTCCTCATACTTGTTAAAGGAAAGCTTTCAGTCATACGGAAATAAGTTTTAGGTTTAGAGTAGGTAAGATTTTACAAATCCTAAAAAGACTTTTTTCTTCTTTCTCATCTCCTTTTTTTAATTAGCTTTACTAGTATATAATTAAATATTTGCAGGTCAGACTTTTCAACTTCCTGCTGGCACAAAAGGATTAAATACATGAGACTGAGTAGGATGCCACTCTATAAATCAAGGTGATCCTGGCGTGTCCGTTCCTCTGCTGCCCCAAGGCAAAAAAGTAGTGGGGATTTTCTTTATTCTTTTCTAATCCTCTCAGTTTCAGTAAGTGACAGTGTTAGTAACACTGCAGAGGGAAGGAATGGTTCCGTGGCTGTGCTGTGGCTGTGTGAACTGCAGGGCTGGGCACCACTGTGCTGCTGAGTCTCTTTTTAGGGTTCAGACATAGACATCAATTATAGCATTTACAGTGGTATTCATCTGGTCAAATGCCCAGGGTGCAATTCTATGTGAGATAGCCCCAAAAACTCATTTTACAATTAGCAGAGGGAAACAGGCAGTTTAAGGATGTGAGTCATCTAACATATCTAAAAAGAGTTGTTGAAAACGGGTAAGATCAGTTCCACATCCTAAATTCAAACAAAGAGGTGAAAAAAAGTGTTGTTTCTCCCCATTGACTATGTAGTGATCCAAAAGTGGCTGTTCCACTGTTCCCATTTATGTCATAGGTGTTTCACACTCTTGGGGTCCAATTCTCTGTGACACAATTCACAGCTGGTGTGTCAACTGATTTTCAGACATTTTTCCTTCTGTCTCAGTTGCTTGGATCATAACCTATGGCAAACCAAATCTTTCCTTTACCTGTCTCATCTGCTTCATCAGTAGCAGATGTTTATCTAGACTAGCAGATTCAGGAAGTTAAAGTTATTTTGACAGTCACCCTTCTAGCATAGAGCTGTCTCAAGCACTTAGCAGTGTGTGTTTTTATGTTATATGCAGGTAATTGGTGTTTGTAATAAATCTACCAGGCCTTCTGCAAGCACTTGGTGCTAGTTGTCTTTTGTCTCTAGTTGAACTATGCCAATAAGACCCACTGAGTTGAAACCAGAGGGAAGTATTTTCTCTGTAGGTGTCCTCAAGCCTTTTTATTCATTACTATACACAGGCTTCCTTCGTGTCTGCCTAGGCTGAAGTAAAGAAAGTTAGTTGTAAGCTATGAAACCACCTAAGACAACTTCATCTTTCTACTGTAGTGCAGAAAAAGATATATATTGATCAGTCAAGTGTAATAGGTTAGGCATTTCACTTCCCAGCTCCTTTTTTGCTCTCATAAAAGCAATTCAGGAAATATGAAACAGAGAGAGAGGGAAAAAGGGGTGTTTTACTGCTAGGGTAATATCTCTGACTCTCTTAATGTTGAGACGTATGACCAGAAAGGTGAGGGAGTCAGGAATGAAATTGCCAGTCCAAGGAATGAGCATTCTTTTGAGTAGTGTCAGCAAAGTATTTCCCATTTACTTCTCTGCAGGACTTTCTACAGTAAGCATTGACAGCTAGGTAAGAACTGATGAAGTAAAACTGTGTTGTTGGACTGATGGAAGAGATAGCTGGAAGTGTACTTTAGGATTGCACTAAATTAAACTTAAGGGTCCTGGCATCTACCTCAAATTTGTACAAGCCACTTCAGATGCCATTCAAATAGCCACAGATAACCATACCTTCACAAATAGTTGGAAATTTCATCCTTAATATATGCATTTACATTATTCCCCTTTCTGCAGTCAACTGCCTATTGGACTTAGAGATAGGATTTAGGCAATTGCTTTATGATCCATAAATCTTCAGTGTCATACATTAAGTGGAAAAGAATTTTGAGGTGAAATGTGCAAAAAAAAGCATAACTACAAAAGCAATTTTTTTTCCTCTACTACATCAGAAGAAAGCTGCCAGAGTTAGAGGGTCAATAAATAGTCCAGGTATAGTAGAAGCACTGAAGGATGTTAAGGCTATAACAGGAAACACACATAATTTTTATGCATCAGTGTTCACCCTAGCTTTTCTTTACAGGTGACAATTCTGAGGATCTGTCTCAAATCCAGTTGTCAAGAGCAAAGACATATAAAATAAAATGATAAAATCAACGACAAAAACTTTCTAGACCCAAGTGATAAAAGGATTCAGAAACTGCTGATTTACTATCTTTTGTCTGTAACCTGTTTCTTAATTCAGCCCTGTTACCAAAGGAGTAGAATAAGTCAGGTGCTTAAAAACATTTTGGGGGTGATGAATAAATCTGTCATACCAGAAAGTTGCTAAGAAAACTAGCAAAGAATGGCCTTAACTAATGTGTGCAAAAATCTATTGGGAATAGGTTCTTGATATGGAAAAAGCTCTGCTGCACATGGCTGCAGGAGCACTTTGAAACCCCTAAGCAAACAGATTCAGGTGACCTGTGTTTGGATCTTTGCAACATTTATGACAAACATCCTCATAAAAGAGTCTCAAGGAAACTTAGCAAAGACAAGAGTAGGTAGAAGGTGGCTGAAAATAAGGAAGCAAAGGGTAGAGATTCATTTTCAGTTTTCATTATGAAGAGCCCCCCTGTGAGTTTCCAAAATGTCTGTTCTGGGACTGATACTGATTAAGATAGTCTGGAAAGACTGGAAAATGATTGACTAATGAGATATGAGACTGTCACTTATATAGAGAGATATTCAGAGTAGTAAAAAGTCAAACTAGCAGCTACAAGGCACAAAAGGATCTCACAATATCAACTGACTGGACAATAAAATAGCAGATTAAAGTGACTATTGATGAATGTGAAAAACTGCAGATGAGACACAAAATAACTCGAGCTCTGTCTATGGTACAATTGATCCTAAATTAACTATTACTCCTTATGATAGTTTCTCTGAAAATGCCAGCTCAGCTGTCAGAATGACAAAGAAAATGTTAGAAATATTTTAGGAAGGAAGAACGAAAAAAAGAAAAAATAATTAAAAGCAATATCCTCATTATGATACAATAGGTATTTCTCCCACGCCTTGAGGGGTCATGGTGCTGTGCTGATCTCAGAAAAAGGACTATGAAGCTAGAAAAAGAATACAGAAGGGCAAAAATGTGGTCAGAAGCAAATCATGGGAAAAGAAAACTGAATAGCCTGGAATTTTTCATCTTTATGCAGGGGAGGGATAAGACAAATGTCTAAAGCCATGAATAATGTGAAGAGGATGAGGAAGGAAAAAGCATTTGTGGTTTCCCAGAATACAGATCAGGGTTCTTGCTGAGGCAGGCTTAAAATGAAAAAAAATGGAAGTGCTTTTCACACACGGCCTGTTTTGGTGAGGGAAATCCCCACAGCAGGGTTTTGTAAAGGCAAACAGAATAATGGGATCAAAAGAAGATTAAAGTCCCTAAAGCATAGGTTGCCGGAAGCCATAAGTGGTATATCAAGAGAAAAATGTTCTACTTTTTCCAGTCTCCAGGTTTTTCTAAGCATATGCTACTGACCAGGATTAGACAGAAAATACTGTCCTGAATGGACATTTGATGTGATCACAAAACACTGTTCTTAGGAAACTATTTCTGTACCCAGGCCAGGGTCTGATAACTGTCACCACATGAGGTGCTTCTTCCATACCGTAAGAAAGCTACCAGGGGACAATCCATCTAGGATCTGTGCTCAGGGAATCTTTTCCCTTTTCTTTTCTTTTCTTTTCTTTTCTTTTCTTTTCTTTTCTTTTCTTTTCTTTTCTTTTCTTTTCTTTTCTTTTCTTTTCTTTTCTTTTCTCTTTTCTTTTCTCTTTTCTTTTCTTTTCTTTTCTTTTCTTTTCTTTTCTTTTCTTTTCTTTTCTTTTCTTTTCTTTTCTTTTCTTTTCTTTTCTTTTCTTTCTTTTCTTTTCTTTTCTTTTCTTTTCTTTTCTTTTCTTTTCTTTTCTTTTCTTTTCTTTTCTTTTCTTTTCTTTTCTTTTCTTTTCTTTTCTTTTCTTTTTTCTCTTTTCTTCTCTTCTTTTCTCTTTTCTTCTCTTGTCTTCTTCTTTTTTCTCTTCCCTTCTTTTCTTTTCCAAAAGCCTTTTGTCACAGTAGGCCAAAATCAGACCTTTTAGAAGTGAAACCCACTAACATAGGGCCATACTATAGTGAGAGGATTTGATGTTGGTTGCCTTTTATTATTTAGAAAATTAAGAGGATTTTACCTTCATTAAGTCTTTGCATGGAAAATTAGGATGTGTAAATGGCTATTGTCCATAGTCAGACTATCTAGTACTGATGCACATAAGAGCCAACAATGGTAGGTTCCTCCAATAGGAAGACTGAGCAAAGTCCACCATCTCTGTCAAGTATCTGCAGGGGATCTCAGCCTCCCCTTGTTTGGGAAGAAGGGAGAAAGACCCACAGAGGTATGTCCTTATAAAGTTTGAAAATAACACATATTTGGCAAAGACACTGTATAAGAGACAAATACAAATAAAAGGGCAAGACACTTCATGCCCTAACCTGTCATAGAACTCATGAAATTGGCTTTGTAGAGTGGAGGTGTCAGTAACCTTTCGATAATGTGTGACTATTACCTCAGTAATGTTAATTGGTATTCTAAACCAAAGTCTCTATTTTTATTTAATACCAAGTTATTGCTAAAACTCAGGGATTAATATCAAGCAGTACTCAAATACTGAGCATTTCCCATCATGAAGCCCAGATTATGATGGCTTGCACCTTTGCCAAAATTTAGTTGTTGATATGGACTTTTCCATGTTGATCCTCTGTCTCTGTGCAGAATTTTATATAAAAAGATTTAGTTGAGAAAACATTGTTCTCCCAGTCAGACTCTAGGACCTGATAAAACCCAACAACTGGGAGCACAAACTTAAAATATGGTGAGTGACAGACATTGTTTCAAGGTATAATGTAAACTATACTGAAAATGTATAGCTCCTAAATGTGAAAAAAACAAGTACTCAGCAGTCACTAACATTTTCAGGTTTTAATGCCAGTGTCCTGTCTGTGAAACGGAAAGCCAGAATACCACCCATTACCTCAGGAATGGAGTAAAACTAAATGAAAAAAAGACGTTTGCAAAACACTTGAATGTTTTTCTGAAAAGAAATGGACCCTCTAAGGAAGGGTAAGAGTGCACAGTATACAAGGTGCAAGGCAGAGTTACTGAGCAGTTCAGGGAAATCAAACTATTGACAAAGCCCTATTTCTTAAAGGTGCTGAATGTGTCAGGATTTTCTGGAAGAGAAAAAAAGACAGTGTTAAACCAATTAAAGAGTGTATCAACATGCACAAGGGACCTGAATTAAGATTCCACTATCAATGCTAGTTCTCGTTGCTTTGAAACTTCTTAACCACATCTGTTGGTGTGCAATTTAAATAGAACCAGCTGAAGAAAAACATACAGTTCTCTAAATTCACCTGTATTTCCTGACCTTTCTTAAATTAGAGAGGACATCATCATTCGGGGGGAAGGAAGCAGTATTCAATAAAAGGCTTTTAAACAGACCAAGTGCTATTTTTGTCACTATCTGCTCAATTATATTTTGTGCTAGTAGCAGTTTTCCAAGCACAGGTATGTCTTCCTTTGTGGAAAATGGTCTGCCTTTGTTAAGAGAAAGTCAAAATCCTTAGCTTAGGACAGATTTGGGTCTCTTGCTTTTTTTGTTCCAGTCTCATTTCCAAGAACTTCATTCCTTTTATTTCAGCTTTCTAATTCTGGATTCACTATTCCTTCCAGGGGTGCTAATAAAATTAAATGGTAGAGAAAAAGATTAAAAAAAAAAAAAACCAACAACAAAATCCAAAACCCCAACAACAAAAATCCAAGCCAAGATAAAATCTAGATTCTATTTCAGAAGACAAATACAATAAACTTCCTGTTTATAAATTTATCCATTCATTTTTAACTAGTGGCAAAGCAGAATCTCAGCAGGACATTGAGAAAGTAGTATATCCAGATGGTTTCTCAGTGTGAAAGATTTCTGAAATACACTCACTGACATAATAAAGACAGGGTTTTCAGGCTTGCAAAGCAGTGGCATAGAGGCTGTGAGTAAATTTATTTCACAGGAAGCCCATATCTTGAGCTAATGGGAAAATGTAGGTCTTTTACGTTGCTCTGTATGTGGTAAGTCATAGATATGATAGGATTATAAAAGAAATGGATCTGTATGCCACAGCTCTTGACAGCACTCTGCTACATTTCTTGGCCTGTGCCCTAATTCAGAGTCCCAAGCAATCCCTTCGATGAGCCAGTCAAGCTTTAAGTGGTTCACAGCTTGACTGTGTTGCATCACCTCCCCCAGGGGCAAGGCAAACTTGTCAATAACTCCTAAGCACCTTAAACAAAATATGTAAATGCAGTAATTCCTTCGATGGAGGAAGGGAAAGTGTTTCGAAAGAGAAGAAACATTGTTAGGGGATTTTCAAGGGGGAGGGAGGAGTAGTTTGAAGAAGCCAGACTGCTAGCAGCTCAAACTCTAAAAAAGAGAATAATAATGCACAGAAACATAAAGGTGACTTAAGTCAAAAGCAAAATGTGTAAGTGATTCTGGTATTGGTACCCAATTATTCACACTGTAAGAAAAAGGTATGACAGTCAGGATTTTTTAGAATAGGGTCATCTGCTTGTATTTATTTAAATATGGCAGAGACTGAAATGTGCTACTGTGTCATGCCCTGTCCCCTTATGAGGAGGACTCCTGGGCCTCCTGGGAAAGGGCTGGAGTCCCTTAAAAGAAAATATCACCTCCTTTATCAGAGACTTAGGGAGGATGGAGTGAGAAGATGCAGAGGAACGGTGGACCTTGGACCCAGAGTCATGAGCAATGGAAACCAGAGGCAATTTAAGGAGTCCTGCATGTATCAGGCATACATCAGGCAGAGCCTGTGATATGCTCATCCCTGCACTTACACAAACTGCAGTAGGATTTTGGCTAGGGAAGGTTTGAGGAGTGCAAGTGAAATATGTATACTTGTATATCTTGCAGGGACCTTGATGGATCCCTACTACTCATGTATTTTTATGAAGGAGCCGCATTTGGACAACATCTGGATGTCATGTGTGTCCCCAGCAGTATGTTGGGAAACCTGAACTCTGAGAAGGGAGCAGAGGTGGAAAGAGGGCAGCTGGTTCCCAGAGTGAAGTCAGACCTTTTTGCCTGTTGTAGCTGATGAACAACAGCTGCTGGGTTTTTTCCAGAAAAGAGGTTTCTTTGCTGAGAAGGGGCAAGGAGACCTTGGGGTTAACTGGAGACATGGCCAACATGGCCAGCTGTCTAAAGAGTGAAAAGGAAGAAGGTGAAAAAGGCCAAGGGAAACTGAAGGAAACTGGAAAATTGGCTGGAGGGAAACTGAGGAGAAGAGGCAGGTAAAGACACTGATGGACATGGGAGGTGGGGGCAGAAGGGAGGATGCTGCTGCATGTGCACAGACCATGTTGAATTCTGTCTTTCTTCCAGACCATACCACATGAAACCCAGGTTTTTGTTGTGTTTAGCCTTGTAGTCAGAGTTGCCAGTGTCCCTGTGCATGAGAAAGGCCCAGAATGCACAAAATGCCTGAGTGTGTCATGGCATATTCTTCATGTTGGTGCTAGGTCAGTATCTCTTCAGTCAGCTGGAAAACCCATCACAGGACATCTGACAGAAAATAACAATGTCACTGAAGGCCCAAGGGGTGCCACATGACTCAGCCATAAGAGGATCAACATTGTTATTGTACATGGGGACTTTTTGCACTCTATGTATTGACCTAAAATCTCTTAGAAACCACTTAACAATAAGAAAAGAAGACATTCCATTTTGATGCTGAGCTTCATGATGAAGTTAATCAGCCATTAGTGTTGTTAAGAGAAAAGAAAGTGTGTCTTTTTGTTACACTTTCTATCCCCTGCCCAGCTGAGGAGGGGAACAGTAGAGGGGCTTTGGTGGGCACCTGGTGTCCAGCCAGAGCCAACCCACCATAACAGTGCACAGTTTTCCATAACAATCCATGAGGTCCTTGAGTATGACAGAGGGACACCCCTTACAGTCTTCACAGTGTGGACCTTCCCTAGGAATGACTATGTTGCTCTGAAAGCTGTGTGCCATTGGGCACACACTCCTTTGGAGTATGTCAGTGTCACCTGCAATTGGCAGGTGGGGATGAGCCAGACAATGTGGGGTTTTGTAAATCTCCGCATCAGCCACTATGAACCTTTTGTCTTCGTGTCTCCAAACACAGAGAATGACCTGGCCATAGTGTTAAGGAGACACATCTAGACCCCGTGAGTACTCAAAAATGGGAAATTAGCCTCATTCCATCTAATTGGTGTTTTGCACCCTGAGATTGGTAGACTTCCAGGAGAACATGATATCATCTCTAGGTGAAACATGGTAGGATTGCTTCTGGAGTGATGACCACAACTGTTAGTGCAGGGAAACTGCCGCAGAATGGGATCATGCCACTCACAGAGGAAGAAGCTGCAGAGCTGCTGGAAATCAGGTGGCAGGGAGCAATTTGCCAGAAAAAAAATCATTGATCCATGGCCCTATTCCTGTCCATTTCTGTAAGGTCCTCAGGAAAGGAGGAAAGACCATAAGCTTCATGAATTATTCAGGTAGTGTAGGTCCAATTCATAGATCACTCACTGGTTGTACATGCACATTTGCAATTTTTCTAAAGCATCACTTTAGGCTTTAATCAGCAAATGAGTGTGTCTCAAAACAGCTGCTTATAGCAAGTTAGGGAACCCTACAAAGTGTTTTGCTGGAACAGTATCTTGCCATCAAATGTAAGATTGGAAAGTTCCCACGCATACAGTCTTGAAGCTCATGCTAAAATTCTGTGTAAGGAAAAGATACACATCTGTTTACTTGTGGTGGTAAGCTTCCTAATTAATCACAAAACAAATTCTTCAGCTCATCAAAGCTTTCTACAAACTCCGTTTGGTGTCATGTGGGAACTCAATTTGAAAGGAAACAATGTCTTAACTAACTATAACTATTATTTAGCTAATAGAGAATTCAGAAAGGCAAAATATTCCTATTTCAAAAACTTTGAATGCTGCTTTACCTCCTTTGTGTCACAGGCAGAAAATAAATAAATACATTTTGTATTTAAAACTCCTTATTTGGATCCAGGTCAAAGACATTGAGGGCTGTCCTCTGGCAGAACTTACACAGCCTGATCGCTGTGCCTAACCCAGGGTACATCCACAGTCAAGTGTAGTGTGAGGTGCTCAATTTAATCTCAAGTAAATGATTTCCCTAGTAGCACCCAAACACAGCTTAGCACGAGGTTTCACTGAGATCTTTGGGTTACCCTGCATTGTAACACTGTGAGTACCTGTAAGTCTCAACATCATGCTCAGTATGTGACTGCATATTCTGCCCTGGCAGAAAGTGGGAACAAAACCCTTGTGACTTTGCCTACAGCTTGTTTGCCTGTTCAGGTTTATTTTCGTGCTCCTCACTAGCTATGAATCAGGTGTAAATGCAAGTAGTAGCAGTGTTATCAGACACTGCACAGCAGCAGGCATGGAAAGAGTACCATCGGTTCCAAGGATGTTTCTTGAAGCAAAGACATGAATGACTGGGTCACCTCCTTGCCTCTAAGTGACCTGCAGCAAATCATACAATACATCTCAGCCAAATTCCACTTGGCACCTGTGGTGGCCAATTTCATACACAGTGGGTTTTATGTCCTACCCAATGAAAAAGTTACTTTCATACTCACTTTGAGCTATGATTGCTATGTACAAAGCAATGCGGGATCAGATCCTTCTTTCCACTAGTCTTTCCTGGCAAGCAGCCTGCAAAACTGTCCAAATAATTATATTCCAACCTATTTGTCAAATTGTGCTATGATTTGAAAGACATGGTTCTGATTTCCTATTCGTTCCTTTTTACCCTGATGTTAATGTAATGTCCCATGCACATTTTATTCCAGTTTACATTAAGGTTAAACCTGAGAGAAACTGATCTCTTTCATTTGGCTCCCTGTTTACCTTTAGCTCTTAATGGCACAGTTTAACATGCACATCTTAGCAAATGTCCTTGGCTTACAGGAAAGAAAAACCTCATACAATTAGCCAAGTAGCTCAAATGTAATGGTTAGATCACAAAAGTAAACAGATGTTAAATAACTTAACATAAAATATTACGAAGCAGAAACAGATTATTTTGTTTTATTTCCTTTTACTTTGGCTTAATTCCTTACTGGAACCATGGCTGCTGAAACAATAGTGGCCCCATGTGAGCTGCTGGATTGCAGCTCCTGACTGCAGTGTCCCTTTCCTTGCTTTACCAGAGCACTACTGGGGAGTCAAGTCCAAAGGTGGGGGGAAGCATTCAGGGAGAAGTGGACAATGGCCTTCTCCCTGCTGAATACTGAGAAATTACAGTGTCCCAGCTGGAGTTATGGTGGAAAGGTATTGGGATTTTACGCACACCCTCTCCATACTAAACTCAACCAGCAGGAAGCAGCTTCTCACTGTCCCCCCATAGCAGAGAATGAGCAATGAAGCCACATATAATACCAGCAGCCCCATGCAGCACAGCTTAAACTGACCCCCTCTGAATTCAACGCATCCATCCTCACTGACTGTTACATCTCACTCACCTCACCATGTTTAATTCTCTCTTTAGGACCACAACCTTCTGTTAACACTCCAGGTGATGCAAACCTTTGGTTTCAAACATTTGTAACACAAAAAGTAGCTTTCTTTTCCTTTTGCATCCAGCTTTGCTGCATTCTAGAGTGATCTTTTCTCAGTAACTATTTTTCTTCTTTCTTCCCATATAGGAGAGTTAGAACATAGAGAGATAATGTAGAGATTATAGATAATACATATACATCTATCTGTATATACAAATACATATTCGTTTAAACATATATGCATATATTTGTATATTTTCTTTCTATCTATCTATTTATCTATCCATCTACCTATCCATCCATCCATCCACTCATATATACATACATACACCGACACATTCTTTTTCTAGGAGATGTAAAGCAGAAACAAATTGATCAAGTCAGCTGGAAGGGAGACAGCAGGAGGACGGTGATACAACGCCCTGAACCGCCTCGGCTCTCCCCGCTGCTCCGTATTCCCCTTGCCCGCTCCCGGCTTTTTGAGGATGCGACAAGTCGCAGTGCCGGGGCGCAGCATCCTCGAAGGGGCGTGTGTGTGTCCTCCCCCCGCCACCGCGGCCCCGTCCAATCAGGGCGCTAGAGGAGGGATGCTCGGGGCAGGGATGCAGGGTTGCCAGGCGACAGCAGCGTCCCCGTGTCCCGTCCCCCCCCATCACCCCTGTCCTCCCCCCCGGGACCGGGCTGCGCTCCTGCCCTCGCTGCCGGCGCAGTTAAACAACCGCGGGGAGCCCCGCAGCATGGGGCTCTCCTCCCTCCGAGGGCTCCTGCCACAATCCCGCTCCCGGCCGTGCCAGGAGCGATAGCCAGCTCCACAGTGAGAACTAGGAGCGCAGTCAACTAATAAATGGTAGGGATAAGGCGCAGCCTGCCCCTCCGCGCAGCCTAGTGCCGGGGGAGGCGGTCTGCGAACGCCAGCAGCTCCCACTCCCTGTCTTTGTAACTCTAGGTCGCCTCCTAATTTAAAGCTTTGCGACAATCCCCTTTGCCCAGAAAGGAGAGGAAATCTAGAAAGATGTCAGGCTGCGAAAAGGGACCCCAATTCACAGCGCCGGTCCCAGGCGCTGCCTGGCCAAGCAGAGCCAAAGTTGGTCAGAGGAACGGGAAGCGGGTGCTCCAGAGGAGAGGGGAAAGGAAGGGGATCATCGCTTGGTGATCGCAATCTCTCTGTCCCGTTGCCCCCGCTCCTCTTCTCCTTCCCTCACAGCCTTACCTCTGACCGCTTGATGAGTTTCCATCGGGATCAGATCCAAGGCGAGGGGGAGAAAGGGTGATTGTTCCCAGAGGAAGCAGCTCGCACAAGTTTGGGGGGTGAGACTCCCCGGTGGATGTTTAACGAGCACATCGGGAGGCCCGCGATGTCCGGGAGCAGCTGGAGACCCTCGCCAGGACCTACCCTCATTGCACGGTAAGGAGCTGGGCACCGGTATCCGGTGTCCTGGTCCCTGCATCCCACATCCTGATCTCTGCATCCTGCGTCTCAGATTCGTGCATCCCGGTCCTCACATCCCCGTATTCCACATCCCGGTCCTTTCATATCAGCCCTTCCATCCCACACCCTGCAACCTTGATCCCTGCATCCCGGGTCCCTGCAACCCACTCCCGCCCCATCCTGCCTTCCGGGCTGGATGTAGCCGCTGCCCGGGGGGTTGCGGATTTTGCAGCCGGGAAAAAGTTTAGAGTGGCGGATTGCGAAGACGTTTACTGATGGGATTGAGGGGCCAGGAGAAAGGGGGAAGGGGGGAGGGGGACAAGGGTTTTCACACCTGCAGAGGACAGGTAGGGTACAGGGGGATCCCTGTAGTCCCACAGCTGAGGGGGCATGGGGAGGTGAGGGGAGCGTGCAGAAAGGAGCTGTGTCCAGATGTTGCCCAGAGGTTCCTGTTCCTGCAGACTTTGGGGGTGAAGTGGCGAGATCTTAAGCTTGCCATCCTATACTCTTCCTTAAGCTGGGATGGAAAGTGCCAAGGCAGCATCTGGGAGAGCCGTGCTGGGTGCCCAGCTCATCTCCCTGGATCTGCTGTTGGGAGAGAGCGAGAGAGAGGTGGGGAACGTTAAAGAAATTGGAAGTGCTTTGCTCCTCTGGGAATATCTCCCCTGAAGGGACCTGACTCACTCCAGGATCCTAAAATTGGAATGCTTCAAAAAGGAAGGAGAAATTAGCAGAGCCAGTGTAAACTCTCCCTCACACACATGCTCGTATATCTGTCTGTCCATGTGAGTATGCAGCCAGCTGTGTAGGTATATGTGTGTACTTATGGAGCTGTCTGTGTCTGTGCATGTGCCTTGCCTATGTCCCCGTGTCTCTGGGTGTGTGGGTGTGTATATCCATGCTTATGTGTTTGCTCGGATGCATGTGGATGTATTATATGTACAGATTCATAGGATTGTGCTTCTATTCCTAGATGGTGTTTATCTAACCCTCTGTAGACCTAGAGGTGTGTGGGTACTTACCTTCCATCTCTCTGTGTGCCAGGCACACATCTCTGCCAAAATACACATGTGGGTGTGAGAAAGTATGTTTCTATGCCAGTGTATAGGTAGGATTTGGAGGGTGTGTTGGATTTTGAGGGCTTTATCCTCCCAGGTTATTGTAGTGTTTCAGTATTTCAATGAATCATTTTATGTATCCACCTCTGTATTTCAGCAATCTTGGTAAAACCCAAGCAATTCTTGAAAAACTAGGCATCGCACCAATACTGCACTGAACTGAACTAAGGGTTTGCTGGTAGTTTGTGAGTTCCTTGGTTTTTTCCCAGTTTATACCACCTGCTGAAGATTATTTTAGTTATTTCCTTTAATCATTAATTATATCGGCTTTAAAAAAAATCTCAATTGGAAAACTGTAAAACAGAACAGCCTGGGACACAGACTGGTACCTATTTCAACTTGCATAAGTATAGGTCTCACGTTGATTAAATATGCATGAAAACAATTTGAAAAGCACACAACCCCCCCGATGCAATACATATTTTAGGAAAATTACTTTTTTCATTTTCTTCAAATGCACCTAAATCATGATGACTTCTTCTGCTCTTATTTATGTTGATAAATGTATTACGATAAAATGCAGCTCCTCAGTTATATTGGACAAAATTACATATTAAGTTACTTTTATTCACAATTAAGGTTATATTGGGGAAAATTGCACATTAACTACTTTTATTCACAATTAACGTAATAGAAAAATTGTACTTTTGTGATGTTCATCCTTTGAGTGAAATCAGCAACAATTCATGCAAATCCTTCTTAATGAACTGATTATTTGAAGAGCAATGCAAGTTAATTTGTGCTTCACTAGAATATATCATACTTCAATTTCTGTGGCTTTTTTCTTGGGTTGTTTTGTTTGGTTGGTTTTGGACTTTGGGTTTTTTTTAAGACTGATGCTGTCCACTGCAATTCTCATTATTTCCAGAGCCCTGCATTATATATAAAAAATAAAACTTCAAAATAGAAAATCCACCAATTGCTTTACTGTTCTATAACTTTAAACCAAGCAAAATGGCATTGGTATCAAGTGCACTAAAACTAGACTTTCATCCTGGAGCCAAGATGCTTTTCTAATCACTCTTGATGTTTGCCTGGGTTACTTGTGCTGATGACCTACTTACAAGCTTCTACAAATAAGGGAATAAAGTTTTTTTAGGCAAATGTTGACACCTTGTCTAGGAGTAAGATTCTAATTTTATCATTGAAAGAGTGGATCTAGAGCAAGATGCAGGGATAAAGTATCATCTTGGATTCACATAATGCTTTTATAGTTAAATAAATGTGACAAAGTAAAGTACTAAATCAGACTAGAAAGACAAAATAAAAGAAATACAATACAAACAATGCTATCATTCAGTTCAGTGGTCTGTGTTACATAAGTGGAGCCAAATTTGGAAATGAAGACAGTGTAGGGAGACATACTGGTATTTAAAGAAAGAGCTATTTGGATGTCTTGTGCTAACACAACTCGCCCATGGAAGTGTCTGACAGAACATACATTATGCTGTAAGTCACATAGTCCCACTTAGAATCCTATAAAACATGAATGACCTGGTTCTAATGTTGTTTATGCTGAGTCAAACTGCAATTTTACCTTTAAATCTGGTGGACACATGAAGTGTGCATCCACCAGGAGCCTGGTTTAGCAGTGTGATTGGAGAATCCAACCTAAAGCTTTCACAGGGTGTGAGATCCTGTGTATGAGGCTGTTAAACTTGCCAACAGCATCCTGCTGAAGGGAGTTCATTCTCTTATCAGTTTTTGAAAGCTGTTTCTAAAGCCCTATAAAATGTTTATCAGGATTTCTGCACCTTGTTTGCCCCAACTTGTTGTACTATAGTTATTGATTAGGTAGTATGAATTTTTGTCATTGATAAAATCACTCTCAGGATGCCACAGAAAAACACCAAGGCGTTTGACACACTCCAGGATCAGACAGCACTACTGTTTGTGTGGGAATATGTATAACTATGGTAAGCTACATAAGCTCTTGTGAAGAAGAGATCATGTAATATTGACTGTTGGGGGGGATTCTGCTTATTGATATAAAACTGAGAGCTGGTTTAAAGCTTAATCAAGAATGTATTCCACGTCAGAGAGTTAAAGAGAAGATTGTCCTCTTGCTCTCTACTAGTGTGGAGAATAAAGCTCTGCTTTAATCCCCGACTGTGTTGCATTTGCAATGGAGGGGTATCCACAGGTACCAAGAAGGGGTAACCAAAGGGATAATCAGCCACTCTGTCCCTGCAGCCAGTGCTGAATGTTTAGAGCTCAACTGTGGTGGACCTGGGATCCAAAGGTGGCAGGAAAGGAGTGTAGTATCCTTTGGCTGGTACCATCTTCTTAAGTCTCTGCTTGTGACTGTTTCTTGCTACTAACTTAGCAAGACAACTTTCACTGTGGTAATCCAGCCCTAAACTGGCAGAAAAATCTGGAACCCGTTTCATTTTACAAAGATACAGATTGGCTGAAAATTCTGAGTTTAATTTACTAGTAGGAATAAAATGACAAAAAAATTAAGAATTCCTCCTAGGCACAATGATGCCTGGGAACAGCCTCAGTGCAATTGTCAGGTATTTCCACTGAGACAAAACCACAGTTCATTGGTAGAAGTGTTTTAACTATTGCAGATTCATGCAATTGCCTCTTTCTTCAGGTAAGCCCAGAATCCACTGTGAAACCTAAATGGATTGGGTTATCTACTATCTTAAGAGATTTTCAGACATTTTGTTTCAGGGATGTGCAGATTTTCAAAAATACTGCAAGAAATATGCTGTCTTGTTTCCAGCCTTTTCAAAGTAATGCAGAAAATTTTTATGAGGGTTAAATTGCTGTGAACCTATTAAAGTCAAAAAGAAGAGAATTTAGTAGAGCAACAGGAAATTACACCCCTCAGAAATAGGCTATAGAAGTATGTTGTTTTTGTCTCATATTCATCCTCTCAAATATGAAATGATGTTGTCGGAATTATTATCACGCTTTTTTTTCATAGCTATGCTGAGATTATGGGAGCATTTATGTAATCAGGAATTGTACTGCTTGTATAGGAACATATGGGCTCCTCACATAAATCAACAGGTTTTCCCAAAAACCTAAGAAGCAGAGTAGCAGCTTTTCCAAACCATCTAAGACCCAACTTATCCACACGAAAAAGCACGGTCTTAACCCCAGTTACTGAGGGAGCCTTACTTCAGAGTGCTTTAAGGTCTGGCAGTTGGCTTGAACTTGATAGTACTGATGACCCTGACCTTGAAAGTCACTTTCCTGGTGCATACAAAGGGATACAGTATGATCACAAGTATATAAACTATAAGAAACACACATCAAGCAAGGTGTGTGCTGAAGGAATGGTTGATAAACTTTTCATGGCTGAAATGGGAACTTGGAGTAAACTCTTGGTGGATTCTTGGTGGAAATTCTCCATTAGAAGAGTGAATACAGAAGGAAAAAAGTTGTGAAAGTAAAAAAGAAAAGGTTGAGGAAAATACTTTTTTATGAGACAAAATGAGAAAAATAATAATAAGAAAAGAGCTTGATAGAAAAGGAAAAAAGATAAGTGAAGATATTCAAATGAGTATTCAAGCTGGAAGAAAAATAAATTAAATGATAACTCAGTTGTGGGAAGAAGAGATTGTAAGGTAGATGAAGATGATGAAGTCAATGGAGACATTGTCAGATTCCAAAGGAAAACGAAGCAAGTGCACACAAGGAAGAATTAAGTCAAAAGCTAAGTGACTGACCAAAAAGTCAGCACATTCATAGGTCAGAACCATAGGAGAATTAGTGGGACGATTATTTTCTCATGAAAAGAAGGATGAATATGTTAGCTTGGAGTACCCCTTAAGCAACAGTGTATCTGAAAGAAGGGGTACTGAGAAGGGGAGGTAGAGTACACAGGTAAGAAGAAGCAGAACTGCTCTTGAGAAAATGAGGAGTACTTGAGAGGAGGACAAAGTGAAGAATAAAACGGGGGAAAATGAAATCATGACATCAGAGAAAAAGCACAGACAAAGGCTGGAAGCAAAGATTGCCAATAAAAAAAGGAAAGAGGAACAGAGGGGGTGGGTGGTACAGGGAAGTCACCTCCCACTGGTACAGAGGAGGAGGCAGGGCCTGAGATTGCCAGAGAAAAAGAGCTGAAGGGAACCTGAAAACTGTGAAAAATCTTTATCTAGAAGATGACATGCTGATAGAAAAGAAAATGTCCAAGATATAGTGACTGAAAGCAGCCTCAGCTGAGAAATACAGTAAGCTTACACATTAGATTCCATTCCCCTGAAAAGCTCCACTAACAAGCCCACACTCAAACCAGGGACAATTTTTATGTTACCTAAATGCTGCATCTGGAGAAGTTAACACAACTACATAATCTGGGGCTCTGCAAAGCCTCAGCCTCTTTGTTTTGTGGTGGCTGGTCCTCAACTGCACATGTTGTCAGGCTGACTGAAGCACTGCCTTGCAGTCTGTGCAGGAGGATGCTGCAGGCATTCACCGACTCTGAGATTTGGCAGTAGTGGGATTCCTCTCTGGAATTAGCCCTGTAAAGAGGCTGCCTGAGATAAATGGGCAACAAGGGGCTGTGTGACTGTGACGAGAGACTGTAAACCTCTTCCAGCAAAACTAGTGTGTCAGGTACCAAATCTAACGCTGAGGGACTTCAGTGGTTTGCAACAGTTGTTTAATACTGTGTGATCAAACTAATGACCATTACATCAATCTATGAAGTATAGGGTGGGACACCATTTGAAAAGTGTTTAAAAATCTTAAAAGATATTGTCACATACCTAAATTCCTAAAATTTATCCCTAAATGTATTACTAAATTTTTTCATTCCTAAAAATTCCTAAATATTGTTTCATCAGTGATATAGCTCCCTGCTCCACAGACACGTAACAGAAGGGCTGAGATGGTGCAGAAATTTTCCAGTAAGCCTAGTCCTCTGCTGTGGGAATTCAGACTAAATACACTCCTCCTCCCTGGTGAGGAACGGAGCCCTTTAAGGACCTAGTGTGTTCTTTGAGAGGCTCCTGGACCATTCCTGACCTTGTTGACCTTGGACAATTTAATGTACAGCTCACTGCATCAGGATGGTTGTCCATTTTTCATAATGTAGCTGTGATTAAGTATCCTTAGATCCCATACTGTCCAAAGTTTGTATGTGCCGTGCTTTCATGATGAGACACTTGCAGCTGTTTTTGAGCGAACATTTCTTCATGTATGTTTTATGGGAGATTTTTGGATGAGATATTTTTTGATCCAGTACTTATTGCCTAGCAATTTTTATATTGCTTTATAATCAGGATATATTATTTTGTTATTATGAATTTCATTCAGAGTGGTCATATCATCCAGTGAAGAAAGTATCAGGAAAGCACGAGGAGACATTGTTCTGTTAGTGTTTGAAAATATTACATTTGCAATGCATAGCAGAAATTGGCTGCCCTGCTGTTAGTGTCACATAGCCAGAGATTTGATAAAAATCAAGAGGCAAATTTTGGGGATATTTCAGAAATCATAGAATGATTATTTTCCCCCCCTTATTTCTGTGTATTTTCAAGACAAGAGAAAACAGATAATAATCAAAAGAATGGAGGTAAAAAGAAAAATAAAGATATTGTGTTGTAAGACACGTAGGGTTCAGCTCTAAGGTGTTAAAAGAGTTTGTTTGGATAAGCTTACATAGATAGGAAATGTCTAAAAGTATCTTTATCTGCAAGATAATTTAAAAAAATCATATTTTTATGCAAAAATATAATTGGTTTTGCTATAACAAGTGACTTTTCAAAAAGCATCATCATAATTTTTGGTGACATTGTGTATGTATTTGAGTGTTAAGTCTCATTAATTTAGAATATGGCTATGGATTTCTTCACTTTTTATCATAGATTTTTAGTGGCATTTTTACTAACCTTCATCAGTCAGAAGGACAACTTCATGAGGTGTCAACTGACACCTCATTTGGTTCCATTGAAAAATTTCTGGGTGTTTCTGTATGCAACAAATTAAACATCTTGATTTTACCTTATAACAGACATATTTTACCAGTATTTAACTTTGCCTTGTAAAAAGCAGGGGAAAGAAAACACTCACATGGGACATCAAAGTAGTAGTATTGGATTAAATTGTATGAAAAGGATACCTTACAATGCTCGCTGGATATTACAGCACATTATTTGCATAGACAGTAATAAGGATCTTGTTTTCCTTATTGTGAAATATTTGTCCACGAAATTACATTTTACTAGGAAATTTACAGAGTTTGTAGGAATCTTCTTAGATTTTTTTTCCAAACACTGTAAGAACACACTGAAGTACACTTGTCACATATACCATGCAACTGTTTCAGTGTATTCCCTTGTAATCTCTTAATTGTGCTTGCTCACTCTCTTCCTTGCAGCTATCACGGCTTTAGAAGAGCCCTGACAATTACAGACAATGAGATCAACAGACAGTGCATTTTCTTAGACAGGTGTGAGCCCATCCTACATTGACTGATGCGCCAGGTTGAGTTATCAGGCCAGTCTTTGCTCTTGGAAGTTAAGAAAAAGGAGAGCAATTGTGTTGGAATGGTAAACCAACACTGAAGTCTGTTTTAGCCAAATGCTCTTAAACTATATACCACATGTTTCTTTATCTTACCGTTATTATAAAATATATTTACCTCAGAAAAAAAAAAAAGAGCATTTTCTTCATAATCAAGAAATAAATTACCTGTCTCAGGGTCATGAAAGCAAAACAAACCTCACTGCTGTTCCAGCAAAAACAACATGCAACCCATGTCTTTTTCATTCATTTCCTTGTCAACGTGACTGTCAATAAGAATACATTTACTTATGGCCAGTCCCACAGTTGATTCATTAAGATGATTTTATGAGTGAAAAGGGAAGATAACCTAATAGAGTAGGTCCAGGAATACAAATAAAATCAGATAACTTTCAGAGAATAGCATCTTTGCTTTCTGAAGTGGACTTTAAATCTCCAAGAAGAGAATAGCTCCCCTTCAAGCAACCTTTTCTTCTTCACTCAGAAGTGATCTCCAATTAATTGTGCAGTTTAGCTGAACTTTGCTTTCCTTGGTATCCTAGGAGAAAAGCTCTGAAAGACTGGGAATTTTAACTTGTTTGTAATGTAAACTCAGTATACTGGTGGTGCTTTTTAACACTCCAGAAACTGTTTGTGAGGAAAAAGAAATAAATAAAAAAGCTTTGATCCTCTAAGCAAACAAAGAGGGGAGAATGAGGTTAAAAGAACCTCAAGAACTTGTGAAAGGCAGAGAAGGAAAATGTGGGAAAGGTGTCTTTATTTTAACAGTTTCAGAGACTAAAAGACAATTGGTAATATCGGGCACTTCAACAGCACTAGAGACTTCTGATGAATAGGGGAAAATTGACTTATTTTTATTGTTTCATTGACCTTTCTGAGATTTCTAAGGACTATGAATTTCTTGATAATATCAGTCATCTAACCAAGATTTTTCCCAGAAGCAGAGATCCAGGACAAATCTTAGAGATTAATGCTAATACCTTAAGTATCAAGCTCAGATAAACATATTCCTAGTGGCATTATTCACTATGAAGAAAAGAATAAAAATCTAGTCTGGAAGTAACACCAGGGAGCTGGGATATAAACTTGTATTCCAGGTTTTTGGCCAAAGGGTGAAATGTAAATTGAAGCTTACAGCAACTGCAGTATCAGGGAGTGGTGTGATCCAGCAGTGCCCTGTTGTCTGCTTATCTCTGGGAACTGCTCCTGCTCCCTAAAATGTAGTTATTTTGTCCAGTAGGTAAGATGAAGTCAAGTCTCCATATAATCTTTCAATCTGCCTGTCTATTCCACATTCACCAGTTTTAGGGAAGAATGCAGATAAATAGTCCCATTTATACCTAAATACCTTAAATCAATGTGCAGGGAGAGGCTACAGAGAGTAATAGGGCTTCTTAGTCCCTGTGATTTCCTGGCAAAGGCACAAGGTTCCAATTAGAACTTATCCTGAAAGAGTGCAGTATCCATCAGGGTGGAAATGATAGAAAGAGGCCCTTTTTATGTAAGATTCCTCATTTTCAAAGATTGTACACAACGTTCTCGTTGCCTGAACACAGCATTTATAGTTCCACAGATAATGACACCAATAAGGACTTGATCTGATCCATCTCCCCCTCCAAAGATGGCATAAACTGTCTTTAAATCTTCATTAACTAATACTTGTTGAATGATTTCCTTAAAATCTGCAATGGCAGAAATTTCCCAGCCTCCTGCAACAGCATATGTCTGTGCTTCATTGTTCTTATGGACAGAAGGTCTCCAAAAGTTTAACTAAATCCCACTTCTTGCAACAGAGCCTATCACTCTTATCCTCTCTGCTATGGAAATTCAAAGCAATTTAGTACTTTCCTTTCCATTCCAGACTTTTATGGTGCAAAGGGATTAGATTTCAGCTGTTTAACGTTCATTTATGTAATGTTCCTCTCAGTCATCTCCTCTTGACTCAGTGAAATAATTGCTTTTCTTTTTGCCATTTGCTTTTTTCAATCTCTTGTTATTCTTGCTGCTTTCCTTTTGACCTTCTCCAGTAGCCCGTTTGGACTCCTACCCAAAAGATGAGTACAGCCAATGTATGGGTTGACTTCACCTGTCTTGAATACAACACTCCTCAAAGAAATCCCTTGTACTATTCATTTGTTCTATGCTTCAAGCCTCACTCCAGTCAGCATTTTGCCCAAGGAGCCCTGAGGAGCTGCACGGAGCCATAGTGATGTCCTTGTCCCATCGCCTTTCAATTTGCTACATTTTTTCTTGGTGGCTTGTGGTCATTTCTAGTTTGCAACCACATACCACTCCAACCAAACAAGTCCTCCTTAACACTTCAGAAGAAAATTTTTTAGGCAGTTTGCACAACCTGTTGCTTTGTCTTTGCCAGAAGGATCTGTATGGGCAATGACTTCTCTTGGCTTAGTCATTGCTATAGAAAGGGGATGCTTGGCTGCTGCATTGTCTAGCGTGTATCACGTTCAGCATGACACAGATTTAGCATGTTTAGCATGAAATTACCATCATGGTCACTAACTTCAGCCAGAAGCCTGACTGTCCACAAGTCAAAGAAAAGCTCCCAGAAGCGTTTCTAGAAGGGAAGACTCCAGACCAACTCCAAGCATAAAATGTATCAAAGAACATTGCAGAGCTGAGCGATGGATACAAATGTGGAATTCGTATTCATTTGGGTATTCCAGCTGCGGGTCCATGAAAAGGCAGAAGCTGTTTTTGCTTTCAGGAGCATAACCACAGAGCAATGCACCAGGAGGTCTCAAATGAGGTGTTCGATTTTGCTGCTGGCAAACCCACACAGAGTTCATCTACATTAAGCCTGATGAATGTGACATTAGGCAAGAATCCAGAACTTCATGCCCCCAAGATACACTTTGTGCCTCGCTTGTTTAATTTTTCTTTTATTAAGGCTCAAACTTTTCCCTGGTCAGTCTAGAACATTTCCCAAACTGTCCAGGACATGGATAATGTCAGAGAGGTCCTAATGAAGCTACCACAGGTACTTGCCCTAAAGGCTCCTTAGAGAACCCTTTGCATCTGTAAGGTTCATACATTAGAGAGTATTAGTTACTACTAAAAAAAAAAAAAAAGAAAACCTCAGAAAGAAAGGGAAAAAAAAGCTTTTGCATCTGTAGTAATTCATGGAGCACCTTAACATTGCAACAAAAATGTCCCTTCTAGCCTTCAAGCTAATCAACATGCTGTTTTAATACATCTCAGTAAATTAAAACACATCCAGTCCAACTCATTAGTTCCTGACCATTAACTTCCAAGCCTTCAATTCCCACTGAACAGGTAAGCAGCTGCTTTGAAGATTTAAGTGGTGTGACTCCACCAGAGCACAAGCCATTATATATGAGAACAGTCCCTTTGCTCTGTCTAACTTGGTCACACTGAGACTGCCAAATAAGCACTCCTTGGATGTACTGGGTGAAAGGGAACATTGGTCTCCATGTGAGAGAATTTTTTACAGTCTGGGATAGAGACACACAGAGGGACACCTTCAGGCAACCCATGGGATGCAGCTTGATGAGTTTTCCCCTCCACTAGTAACAAAGCAATCTTGAACACTAATCTGATATGTTGTCTCTTGAACATAGATCATAATAAATAAATCAAGTACCTAGGATGCACTTCCTGATCATGGTCAGCAGGGCCTAGCATTGTAATGCCACTTATTGAATGGTCAACAGCATGTTCCCAAAACCTTAAAAAAACAGCTTCCATGTAAAGAGTCATCTATATTTAATCAGCAGGACTCATCACAGTTGTATTTTAGAGTGCTGTGAGGTTTTTTGAACACTTTTTTTAAGCACTAGCTAATAGGTGCTTTAGCATGTCCCATTTTTGTCCATTCCCATTTATGACACAGTTTCCATGCCAATGATTACAGTTAAATACTAATACAATTGTTTCAAAAACAAAAGCACGTTTGGAATGATCCACATTTATCTGTAGAGAGTAAGAGCTGCAAAGACGAATGGATTGAGAGGAATTAAGCACTAGGCTAATGGTGCATTAGGCAACCTAAGACCAGTTAGGTTTGCTAATCCATTCAATATTCTTTCTATCTCTTTCCATTATTATCCCTGCCAAAATTATTTTTCATGTATTAATTCACCTGTGTTTATTTGTTAATAAAAAAAATTCACTTGAAATGCAGGTCTTGCATCCTATAGTCCTTTCTCAAGCAAAACTTCCATGACAGCAGTAGCAGAAGGACTTCAAGATGTAACTGGAACTCTCTGTACTGCTCTTTTCCTAAAATAAAACTTAAATTCCTTCAATAAGATTAAAGTGAATGCATTCTCCATCTGTATTGATTCCAGATACTCTTCATGATTAATTAAGACATATTATTCTGCAAAATTATACATAATTCCATACAGTGTTCTATAAAAGTGGTCCTGACTGTACCTGACCAAAAAGAATTGTTCTAAAATTAATTGCTGATTGGTGACTGCTATTCTGCATTGGTTTGTACATTATTCTGATGTGTAATTGACTATCTGTTTGCCAGATAAGTAGAGGACAGAGAGTTATTGGTAACTAACTTGATTATCATGTCTTCTGAGTTCCAAAAAGCAATTCTTATTCAGATTAGTTACACTTTAATATTGTCAGATTCTGGCTCCCAAAATAACTCCTGGAGGGAAATAGACTCACCATAAAATTATTCACACAGGTATTGCCACAAATATGAGAAATGATGAACAGGCCAGGTAGCAGTGCAACAGGAATGGATCTAAGGCTAGAGAAGCTCAGAAGCAGAGCATGACTCAACATCATGGTATCATATTGCTGTGGAAAAGGGAAAATTCCTACTGGGATTAATAAATAGGAATATTGTCTTCAAGATTTGGCATGTAAACATTAATCTCTACTCAACAATAGTAGGGACAGTTTTGGAGTATGGTTCCCAGTTTTGAGAATTATGTTTTTAGAAGGAACATAAATCTTTCAGAGTGCAGAGAATATCCACATGAAGAGTTGTGTGAAAAAAAGATTTATCACAGGTAAGTAAAAGACTTAAGTTGTCTCACAGAAGACTAGACCTTATGAAAAGCTTTTTATTTTAAAGAGTGGGAAAAACAGAATTAAACTCCTGGGAAATCTAGAAGATTCCTGTCACCAAAGTATTTAAAAACAAGCTAAACAAGTAGATAAGTCATAAGTAAAATTGATCTTGACTTGGGTAATAGCAAAGGAAGATCAAGATATTTCAGGGTCCCTCCTAACCCTCTTTTTCTCTAAGTGACATAATTGAGGGTTCCTATCCCAGGGCCTCAGTGTTTCAAACTTCTTCTTCTGCTGCAGTCTAGACACTTGCCAGCTAAGCAGAGCCTCCACTGCTGAGTTGGTGAGGTGCAGCAGTCAGAGCAGACAGCACCATGCTTCTCTTGGGGAAGAGGGGGAAAAAATGGACACATTTCAGGAGCAAACAAGGTTGTCCTGCAAGAGAGAGGCAAATTCTGCCGTGCAAGGGCAAATCATGTATGTATAGAGAGCAAGAATGCATAACAAGTCTCTGCTTAGTTCACATGCAGACTCTATGAGTGTCTTGAGCACAGCCAGCCACATAGTCTGTCAGGTAAAGACCATGAGCAGTCCCACCCTTTACTGTAGGGACTGTGCAGAAGTGTACCTACAAAACCCAGTATGAAAAGAGTTCTAACATTAGGACAGTAGACAAACAAGAAAGGAAGGAACAGCACAACTTGTGCTATCAACTTTAAAGTCTATTCTGCATGTTCATAGGCTTTGATACTCGTGTGTGTAGGCAGTGCACTATATAAGGTTATAAAGTTATGTATGTTTTTGGAATATTTGCATAAGGAAATGAATGCAGTAAATCTGTTGACGTCGTCAATGCAGAACTACTGTAACTCTAAAGCTTTCTGCACTGCAGTGATGATTATGAAACTAGTAGGTAGTTTATGTTATTAACTCAAGGCATCATCTTTAATAAATACTCATAAAACACACTGGCAATGGCAAAAGCATAAACTGCAGCAACATCAGTAAGAAATCTGTAATATTCTCCCTACCATAGATAAATTGTTAATACTGCTGTTCAGTAATTATTTAATCAAAAGTATACTTAAGGAAAATTTGAAATAAATGAGAGATTTCAGTTTTTAGACTAAGAGTCCTATCTTCATGTTAATTACTGAAGCAGGGTTATAGTATATTTTAATAAAAATGGGAGAGAGGATTGAAATTCAAATAAGTCCTTGGAGGTTTTATGGCTCTTACAAAATGCAAAGAAATTCAGAAAGAAAGTTTTTTCAAAATTAATAATTATTTCTTAAAGAGAGATAAAGAATTAGATGTTGTCTTCCAAAAAGACATTATGTTTTGTCATGAGGTAGTGAAAAAATGCATTATTCATATCATTGATAGAAAAGAAATTTAGCCTAAATTGCACTCTTTCTACCCTGAAATTTTTCTTCTATTCAAAAGATACCATATCTTTCATCATTCAAGGCCTCTCTACATTGACCCTGGAGAATACTGAAATATTCCTTTTATCCATCCTAAATCAGGTGAACAATAAAAAGATATTGATTTTTCATACAGAATAAATAGTTCACAAATGTATAAAAATTTAATTCAGGATTCAGTGGGTCAAAGACTAGACTGTGATAAATTATCAACAAAGTCAACAGAGCTGGTCTACGTTACAGCAACTGGCGATGCTGCTCAACGTGTCAGGTGTGCTGCGCTTCCATCATTTAGCAGCTTCAAGAGATCAATAAGATCTGCAGTTTTGGGTTTTCAAAGTCAGCCAGCTTCCTTCCCTTGCTCCTACTCAAGCAGTAGAGAGGACTTTGCAGCAAAGCCCTTGCATTGCAATAAAGCTTTACCTCCAGGAATGCTCGTTTGCCCATGTAATTGAGACTGGATGCTGCCCTCTGACTCTGAGCTTGACCATCACCAGTGGGAAGCTGCTGAGAACTTGACAGCATGAGAACATGAGTCATGAACATCTCAGTCCCCCAACTAGTGTAAATCAGTGTAACTGCAATGTTACAAGCTCCAAGGACAGCGCTACCTTGTAAATACAGGAAATATGGGGGTTGTGCAACATAAATAAAGCTGGAAGAGACAATTCAATCTATCTCCTGCCCCAAAGCAGAGTCAGTATTATTGTGTCACTTCTGAAAAAAGATTACTTTTTTCTTAAAAACGTCTGGTCATAGACACTCCACAGCTCTCCCAGACAGCATGTCCCTGTGCCTCAGTACCTCTATTTTCCAGTAGTGTCTAGCCTAAACATTTATTTTTACAGTTTAAGTTCATTTTTGCTTTAGCTAATGACTGAAGCCAAAATTTTCCTTTCATCCCAATTAATTTCCCACCCCCTCAGCTTGATTCAGCTTTGCTTACAATCTGGTCTGGCCATCTCTGTCATGAACCTGAGACTGTTGATTGGATTTGGAAAACTGTGAGCTTCAGGCCAGTCTGTCTATGTCTTCTCTAGTTGTCTGAAACTGGCCCCCTTCTCAGTCTGAGACAGCTTCCAGTCTGTTGAATTGGTTGTCAAACTGTGGAACATTCATTGCCACTGGAAAGACTCAAAGTAATGCTCATGAAAAAGAGAGAGTCCTAAGATTTTTTTTTTTCTTTTTTTATTTTGTCACCCATTATAGGAACATTCTGTTAGGGTCCTTAACATAAGACATGTTTTAGACTGTGTGATTAGTGGGGTGCATTCCAAAGGAAAGGACAATCTCATCAGTGGAATTATGCTTTCATTCTAAATTGTAGCACCACTAATCTCATGCTCTTTAGTGAGATGACAAATTTCAGCCCGTGCATTGTGTTTTTTAAATGGCATTGAGTTTTTTTGCATGATGGTTCCAACGAATGCTTAACATGATTCATTATTGTCTCTTATGCTCATTAAAGAAAATATTTAGACTCTATTAGAGTAAAGGACTTGGTGTTTGGTGAAGAAAATAACATTGTTTTGAAAATAAAATAGAGCGTAAGTAAAAGAACTATTGCTGGTGAAAAGGCTTTGATGGAAAAGGTATTGAGAATGTCAGAAATGTCTTTTTCTCTGATAATTTCTTCTCTATTAGTGGCCTATTCTGCTACGATCAATAAGATCTCCTTGAAGTGCCACAGTGCTTCCTAAGTGGATTATTGCAACCAAAAAAAAAAATTGGTTCAAAATCTTTCCTGAGTAAACAGTTACTGGTATCACTTCACCCTCCCTGTTCATTGTTCTTCACTAGGGTTTGGTCTTCTCTTGCAAAGCAATTACAGGTAGCAGCCTTGGCTAAACCTCAGGCTGGGGAGTATTTCCTTGCTGAGGAGCTTCGCTATAGTATTTTCCTGTCTCCTGCTCAACCTCCACTTGGTGCCAGTGGAGGTCAATTCATATTCCTTCTACTAAGGGTTGGCATTGTCTGGTGGTCAGAGATATGCAGGCTATTCTGTGGCTGTTGTCCTCATTCCTGACTGTCAGCCCTGCTCTAGGGCCTCTGTTTGTTTAATCCTCCCACTCACTGCAGAACTCAGGAAGACACTTAATGACATCCTTCAGATGCTTCTAAGCCACGTTCCCCCCTGAAATTTTCTAAGAGTCTTCAGACTGTGGCCAGACTGCCTAGAAAGCTCCTTTTAACCTCCTATGTCTTGGGAAGCTGGTCCTCTTTAATGTCTAACATCCATGATGACTTTTTCAGAGGGACAGCAGAAAAGAATACCTGAAATTACAAAGCAGGGTACTTTTCCTCAGCTCAGGCACATTCCTCTGAAGTAAGACTACAGTGCCTTGGAGGAGCTTTGGGCCTGTAGAGAGTACCATATGCCCTGAATCTGTGCCTGGCATGTAGGCAGTGCTCTCCTCACTCTTGCCCAGAAGCCTCCTGCTGTCTGCAGGGCTGAGAACCTTGTGCCCCGAGCCCTCAGGGTCATGTGTTACTCCAGCCCAACTAAGTGTGTGGAAAGCAACTGTAAAGGCTCCACTGGTTGCACAACTATGCTAATTGTTTTGCCTCTAGGTCTCAAGTATCATTTAGTCTTCCTGTGAAGTCCTTGCAGTTAACCAAATAGTTGCTGTTAATCTGAGACACTTCAGACTGACACCACATGTAAACTTTCTCAAAGCGAGCAAGTAATCCTTTCCACTTCAAATCAAATGAAAGTATTTAAATTGAAGCCTTTTGCTTGTGAGTAATACCAAATATGAAGGTAATATTTAATTTACTTCATGTACCTCTAAAAGACCAAAAACAGTTTTGACTCCCACTCAGATGGCTGAAAAAACAGGAAGTCTCTCTCCATTGCCTTTTCTATGAGATAATCTTGCTTTCCCTGGGTTCAAAAGAAGCTTGTGGACTCTGTGGGGCAGGGACAAGAAGTATCTGTTGCATTTTTCACCCCTTCTGTGACTACTGCTGGTGTATCTTTTGGTCATTTCATTCCACCAGATCATTTTTTGTACAAATCAAGGAAAAGAAGCATTTGAGGGTGGGATTTACCTCGGCAGACATAAGGTGGAGACAGAGACAGCCACAGTGTAGAGATCCACATCTTTGGAAAGTCATGTTTCATGATTAAAAGAATTACTCTTTTAAGGAGTAACTGAGCTGACCCATTTTAGATATCTACTATAGGAAGAAAGGAAAGATACAAAAAAAATTGCATTTTTTTCTGTAAAGGGAATATAACGGGGCCTTTGGATAACCATGTAGAACCATATAATCTGACCGTTTGGTTAAAGAAATCTCACCTAAAGTCCTAGGGTGGGACTCCAGCAGTTCAGGCTCAGTTTTGCCCATGTTTCTCACATGATTGAAATTTTAGTCACAATTTTATTCAGAGTCTGCTCTGTGACCTCAAACAAAATGCCATGTCAGTGAGAGAGGAAAACCTGGTGCTGCTGTTTTTTCTCTGATCCTTGCCAGGTTGTTCTCCCTCATTTATTTCCACAAGAATATGTTCTGCATCTCTTCCAAAAAGGAAACCTTTCTGCAACCCAAGACTCTCAGTAGGAGGAAATCAAAATGTGTGTGAGATTCTAAGATGCCATCTTTATTATTTGGCGATAAGTTTATCTTGCAAAAGGAATTTTCTCTCCCAGAATTCAGAGTTTTCCTTTCCACTGAGGTTTAATTTTTTACCACATGTGAAAGCAACAGTTTACTGATGGAGATCTCTTGCACTGTCCTACTTATGCTTCCTTAAGTGTACAGTGATGACCTCTGTCAGAGACTGAATAGTGACAGGCATGGGCTACAGAGATCTTTATTTTAACTCAGTCCAAAGCTTCATAATGTCTTAGTGCTAAACTGTTGGACTTGAAGTGGGAATTAATACAGAAAAGTCCCTTTGCTTGTATTATACAAGAGGTCAAGCTGGAAGGTCAGTTATGGCCCCTGTGCCTTTAGACTCAGTAGATCTGCGAGTTAGCCATCCATTATCTTCAGGGATGCCAAATTAAAACTGTGCTAAACTGAGGAAAAAATATATTATTAGAAAACCTGGCAAGCATTCAAGTCTAAGCTCACTGTTAATCTTGATCTTGTTGATTTGAAACTTTTGCATTTCAGACCTTTCAGAAAATATTAAATTATTCTTTCAGTCATCACATAGTGTCAACACTCTCGTCCAATATTAAAGTATTCAAATATGCAAATTCTTCTCAGTTTACATACCATGCATATGTGATAACTTTCATCTTGGTTATAATAAGGACTGAACCAACATTTTCCTAAGCCAAAAATTTAACACTCTTTAACTAAAACACTGCTTCTTGTTCATAAAGCTGAATTGGGCTCAGAGCTTCTGTGATTTGAGTGTGGAGGAGGTTGCACTGCACAAATTAAAGCAAATACATTTCCTTCCAAGCGATGCTGTCAGAAAGTGACTTCTGCTAGACTCCAGGTTTTCATGTAGAGGCGTTTGCAGTATCACAAATGCCTGCTCTTCCTCCTCACGTCAAGAGCTCCTGAGACCTTAGGTCCCCTAATTTCCTTTTTAGCGCAAATTCCCTGACAGGGTTCATCAGACTTTAGTTTAGTTTAAATTCACTGCCTGGTGGGTTGAGTTGTTTCTTTCCTTTCCTTAGCCTTTGCTGTCTTCTGTTAAAAGCTGTCATGCATTTGAAGCTCTCTGATTAAAGGCAAGACTTTGCCCCTCCTGTGTAAACCAGCGTGAATCTGAGTCTTATAGCCCCCAGGAGTAGATTCTCACGATTTCCCTCATGTGCTCCTTTCTCCTCCTCAAAGCTACCTTTTATTCCTCCTCCCCTGTCGCACTCTGCAGTATCTCTTATTCTGAGGCTGGCTCAATTAGAGCTCAGGGAACTCTTTCCTGGGGCTGTCAAAGCTTCCTGGAGATTCCCATGTACCGTAGTCTCCCCAAAATTTCCAAACCTGCTAGACTTTCTTTTTGCTAACTAAGTCAGCTAACTTATAGCCCCAAAAGACAGGACTATTAACACGATCAGGACAAGGCCATTATAATATCCACCATCTATTCAATAGGTATGATTTTGGTTAATATGGTTCATTCCTTAACATATTAAAATTGTCCTATTTATTAGTTCAAGATGGTCGTTCTGGCTTTGAGAGGCATAACTGGGTAAAAGCAACAATTACAAAGACATCCCCTGCTGAACCTAA
This sequence comes from Manacus vitellinus, assembly GCF_001715985.3. Lineage (NCBI taxonomy): Eukaryota > Metazoa > Chordata > Aves > Passeriformes > Pipridae > Manacus > Manacus vitellinus. Next base: position 16,522,027 of record NW_021938999.1, read on the forward strand.
AGAAAATGTACCATCTGCATTCAGTCCTTACAGCCTGGGTTGTATTTAACTTTGGAGGTCAGGGGTCTGGGGAAATTTTTTCACCTTTTCACCACTTCATGTTCTACCCTTGTATCCAGGGTTTGTGATCCTACACACCTTGCATCAATATCTGTTAATGTGGCAGAGGACTAATTACAATACAGGTAGCCACTGCTCATAGCCCTGACCCTGCTACCACTGGTCCCCAGGACTGACCTGACGGGATGTCGATGTTGTACTATTGGTTTCGATGATTTGATTTTTCCTACTCTAGGACTGAATTATCAAAATTGAAATTGAATATAAATGTATTCCCACTGTGTCCAGGAATGTCCTTTCTTATGTATTTACAGTTGGAAAATGTCACTCCAACACAAAATTGAAGGATCTATCTCCATTGATTTTCACTGAATAACTTCTGAGTTACAGCACCATAAACATCAGGGAAGCAAACCAAGTTGTTGTTTTCTACTATCTGAATTCACAAATCCACTAGTACTAACTCTCTTGTGATCATAGCTGCAGCTAAATAAACTAAGGGGGCTTTTTTAATAGATAAACCAGATAAACCTTTGTTTATGTCTCACCAGGCTACATATTTACTGCTTAAATCAGTCAAAAAGTATTCACAGAACCAGGAAGCAACTGTCTTTATGAATCACATATTACTAGGTCCAAACTGTTCTTAAACTGCTCCAGTCCAGAGTTAACATATTTTTAAAATAAATCCCAACTGTCAATGGATGAATAGAGGTACAGAACTCATGTCTAAAAATTTTTCAGTTCTAATGTCAAATTGTGCTAAAAAAAATTGTGATATTAGGTTAGACATCTCATAATACTGGACATCTGTCTTTGACATAAATATGTCATAGTCAAACAAAACAGCGCTAGGAGAATATTAAAAATGCTACTATCTTCTTAAAAAGAGACAGGCATAATGAATTGAAAGAGTTAAGGCCATGTTTTCCACAAATAGAGATGAACAAGCAGTTGAAGATTATTAAGATGACAGCAAAGACTGTAATCTCATAAAGTTTTATCTGCAGCTTGTATCATACATCTGAGCTCTGTGATTTCAATGACCCCCTCCATGATTTACTCAAAGCTGTGGACTTTGCCTAGTTGTTCCTGTTAGTCATGGGTTTTGTCTAGTCAATTGAAAGTCTATTTCCTGGATAATTTTTTGGTGTGGTTTAGTTTGGTTCTGAGAGTTGAGAAATGCTGCAGATATTAAGCAGGGTAGACCTTTGATCTCTATTCCACTGCTAATTCTTCACTGGATATTCAACAAAGACCCACCACAGAAGCAAACAAACATCTCAACATGTAGCAAGTGAGGAACACAAATAACGCTGAGGAAATGCATTTTCTCTTTCTGTGAGCTATTTTTGCCTCACAGACTGTTATTCCACTGAGCAATCTCAAGACAGGTAAAAGAAAATGCACTTTGCAGTCTCATCTGCATAGAACACTGGATCAGGAATTAATGCTGAAATGTTTAAATAGAAACATATCTTCCTATGATGGCACACCCTACTTGTGTTCTTAGTTCAGCAGATAGCTCCCTTCATTTTCCCATCAGCCTGAAAGCTACATCTCCACAATGCCTGTGTCTTGACAGAGAAGGTATTCTAGTTTGGGATTGCTGGGTGAGACGTCCTACACATTTGTCCAGATGATGCTCCGAAGACAGTGTCCAGCTGTCATTTGATTGTTTGTTTGTTACTGGAACAAATGAAGCACATTTCCCTTTCCATATCAATGTGGTGGCTTTCCACGTCACTTCTTGACAGCTTTTTTCAACCTGTTACAGCAGAATGATATCTTGTCATGAGAGGGAAAAGCCCCTCTGGTTTGTTTACCTGATTGAAGATTTGTGGTAGCTATTCTGAAAACCCTCTGTGATATCAGCTCACACAGGTAGCTTCCCCTTAGTGTCATGCAGGCACACAAAATGTTTACAAAGATAGATATATAGGCTGTTGAGCATCCTGAGTGTCTGGTACGAGAGTGTAGCTCAGCTTCCAACACCTCACATCTTGCAGAAACTTTCCAGTGCATCTAGAGAAACCAATGAGCTGACTCTGTGCTATTAAACAAATAGAAATGACCTTACCTCCTTTTCAGAATATCAGAAACCACAAACAGTTCTGCTAATCTTAGTCTGGCTGTAGTGACCTTAGGTTGGTTTTCTTAAATGTCTTTGAGAAGGATGAAGCTCCCAAGTGTAGCTGTTGGAAGGGTCAGACATCCTGCCTACGTAAGACTAGACGAATTAGTCTTCTCCAGTGAAGGGAGAGTCAGTGTCCCTGCTTTTTAAGCATTTTTCCTGGGCTGGGATGAATCTGTTTCCCTTGAGGTCTCTGTCACTCTGCCTGATGAGAGAGGGAGTTTTGTTTATACACATGGCTAGGCTCCAGGCCTTTGAACAATTAAAATTAAATAGGATTAAATTTACCCATTTTGCTTATTTTTTTCACCTATCGTAACAACTGGGAATAATTTGCCTAACCTTCTTTCTTCTCAGTAGCAGTTTGGAGGTATTAAATTTTTATCACTTTTAAGTTTCAGACTATTTATCACAAACTATAATGTATATTACCAGTGGAAATATTTTGATATAGTACGGGCTTCACCACATGCTTCAGTTGTTTTTATATCCCTTTTTGCTGTGCCATCTTAATGTAATTTTCCACAGGCTCCTGTGTTATTAACCTGCATTCATCATTTATATCCCTCTCCTGAGGCTTGTTGTAAGACTCTCTAGAAGAAGATAAACAAATTATAGATAGAGAAATTAATTGTTGCATTGGAGCACCCCAATCAAGGAACTTTAGGAACATTGGTTGGAGTGAAGCAGCCCACAGGCCACACCAATGGGAATGGTAGGAAGAGGGTTGAACAGAACTGGAGAAAACCATATACAAGGAAACATACAGATTAGGGCAGATATGAAAATAGAAGTAGGGAAAGCGAAAAAATGGCTGCAGATCTCCAAGGAATGAGGCTTTGCAAGCCAGATGTTAAACAATCCTTCCAGCAAGGTTTCCCTCCTGATGCACATACAGTCTTTTCTGCAAGCCATGTCCCCTCTGCTGAGCTCATTAGACAGCTCTGCCACTTTTTTCTGTTCCGTTCTCTGCCCCCTTAGGATCAGGTACAGAAATCCCTGCTCCCTCACAAGGGAGAGGAATCAGAGTGGTTCAACCCATCTCAATAAATCCTTGCTGTCCCCTGGTCCTGGCCCCATCTCCACCCCAGGACAGCTGCCCAAGGCTGGACAGCACAGCCCTGGAGAAGGACAAGGGGAACGTGGAGGAAAGGAAGAAGGACTACAGTGCCAAAAGGAAGATGGTGTTAAATGAAAAGTAGAGAGAGGAGGAAGGAGGGACAGGAGGGTAAAGTGAGCTCAAAGGAATGGGAGGGCACATCAAAGTGACTGTGTATTTTTAAGAAGCATATGGTGCCTTGAACCTCAGGGGAGCTGTGTTGTGCTACAGTGGGTAATGACAAAGAGTAACAGACTGTCCTTTTCCCTGAAAAGCATGTGGTGGAAACGGATAAAATACGTCAGAGGAGAGATGAGTGACTGGCACAGTGTCCAACAGGAGCTCTGCATCTGAGCCACTGACAGAACCCAAGCTGGCCCCAGCCAGATGTGCCAGCAGCAAGGGACTACAGCCCTCCAGGAGCACAGCAAGACAGGGGAAAACCTAGGGGACAGAAAACTGTGACGAGGCAAAGGGTATGAAAAGGGCAGGGGAAGGATGCAAAGTTTGGCTCCAGTAAGGTTTGCTAGCCTGACCTAAAGTGTACACAGAGCCCATGAGAGGGGGAGAGCATGACTGAGTTCTTTGCTTGGAGCAAAAATAGCGACTGTGAAAGAATGGGAAAGAGGCAGGCAGACACAAAAGAGAAGAAAGCTGAGGAAGAAAGGAAAAGAACATGAAAACACTATCCTCAAAACCAGTGCAGACATGCCCGCCATATTAATTTCCATTGCAAATGCCCTTCCTCCATCACAGCTCAGTGAGGGATCTGACCACAGTTAAGTTTACATTGTGTGTTTTTAAAAATAATAATAACAAAAAAGCCAATGCCCAGATTTAAAAGTCAAAGGCTCAGCTTAATTCTGCGGGAGGAACAGAAGGAGAAAATTTGCATGGAGGTGAATGTGTTATTCTCTGTCTACAGAAGAGTTTTGTGGGTGGTTTTAAGCAGTTTCAGTGGTGGAGTTGATAATCCTAAAAAAAAATCAAATCTCTCCTGTTATGTTCTACAGTTATTTTTTAGCCACAGCTGTCAATCACATTGCTTTTCAAAGAAGGCAAGTGTCAGTATCTCTACTCTGTAGAGGCAACACAGAGATGAGAAACAACTTGCCCAGTATTAATAAGTACAGTATCTGTAAGGGAGTCAGTATCAGTAAGGACCCCATCAACAGGGTCCCAGCCTGGGCTATGCCTCCTCTGTGTCTCCTCTGCAAAGGCTTGGGGTTGTTAGTGATGATCTGCTAGTGTGACAATCAGAAAAAGTCCTGCACCTCGTTCAAAACCACAGGGTAGATTCCAATTTGCCTTGATTGCTGTGTCGCCAAAGGAAAGTGGATATTCCCATGCTGAAGCAGATTATGGGTATCTATACTGGAAATATGCACTGGAGTTACTGAATGCACGGATGGGAGTGAGGTTTTTTAGTTTCATTATAGTCATTCAGTGTTTAACTGGGAGGAAACATTTAATGCTTTGGACAATGATATCTAAAGCCTTAAATAGACACCTTGTGCTGGTTTAAAGGCAAACCAGTAGGAGAAATGAACCCAACACAAAAGAGACCACAAGTCAGAGTTACAATTTAATAAAAAATAATACAATAATACAATTATATGGACAAGCTATTGGTTTTAACCCACAAAACCCAGACGTATAACCTAGCACCCTGGGGCACCAAAAGAATGGTGCTCATTGGCCCCCATGCTGAGCCCCACGTGGTCCCCCTGAGTCCAAAGTAAAAGGGGGGAAAACCTGCTGGTGAGAGTGCTGGTCACAGTCTGGTCGAGAGCAGTGGTCGCAGTCCAGTCGAGGTTCTGATCCTCCTCTGGATCCGAGGAGTGGTAGCAGAAGTCCTAAAACCCCAAGGTTATATACACTCAGGTTTGAGTGGGAATGCCCAGCACCTTCCCCAAGGGCGGGGAGTTCCACAATGGGTGGTTGTGAGTCGTGAGATATTTTTGGAATCCTTGGTGGCCTGTTAGCAGACATGACCCCTCAGGCTGGGTGTGGAGGTGTTAATGACTCCCTGGAGGGGAGTTAACATCACCCATAACTATAGCCTGAGGGGTCAGGTGTGCTCTGGGCAGCTGCTGCAAATGGTCTGTTGTTAACAGTTCCTGGGAAATGACATAGAGGGTATAGAATACACAGTTTGGGCTACACCCACACAGTGATGAACTGCTCCCAGCTGCTCTAACTAGGACACACCTCTTTTTAATTTTTGTCCTGTAGAAAGAAAATAAATCTACACATAACAGCAGCAACAACAATAACTGGAAATTAGGAAGATGGTTTACCCACTTGTGAAAACATAACCTCTACAGATTCTCTTGTACCTTCTTCTGCAGCATTTGGTGCTGGTCACTTTCTGACACAAAATGCTGGGCTAGATTAGACTTGGGTGCAGTCAAGCCTGCAAATATCTGTATTCCTAAATAAATTGTGAAGTATTCTCACATTCTGCTTCTCAATCTGTATAGAAAAGCTCAAGTAAAGCATATTCCTCTCCTTTGAGAGATCTCACATTACATACTTTCTTATACTCTGAAGCAAAACTCCTTTCAACGCTCTCTTCAAAGCACTTGTAATCCTGACAGTGGTTTTGTAACGCGCTTATCAAGGCTCTGCTTTCCCAGTGGAGAGCCATAGTTAATTACTACAGTCACAGAGTGTTTGCAGCAGTGGTTATAAGCACATTGCCATCCTCAAAGCTGCCTGGTTGATTCATTCTTGAAATGACCACCTAAAGTAACATAGGGGGTAGAGAATCTGCCTTTGCTTTCAGATTTTAGTATGGGATCATTTAGCACCTTTCCTACTTCAAATTTGCAGTTTGTTAAGCCAGAAACGAAGAATCAGGAGATGAAAATACAGCTTTTGAATCTGGATTCCATTGTCCCATGGAAAAAATGTGGTTTTTTTGTGCTACAAATGGAGGATAGATGAAGAACAGTTATTTGTTTAGAAACTGGAGAGGCCAAAGTGGTGCATGGATGAAATTGTTCATTTTCATTTTCATTATCTCTTTAAATTCAGATCAGTGTTCTTTTAATACACTTTTTACAAATACAAAAGAGATTGTGAGTTTTATTACGTGCATGCACTTGCTTCACAGAAAAGAAATGTCAATGTTCCTTGACTGGCACAATTTCAAAAAAACTATGTGATGAATAATCAGGACTCACATTTCATTGTGGAAAAATGCACTGTCCCAGGACATCAGCAGAGAGAATCCAGTATCTGAATCACATCTAAAGAGCTAACAGGAAGAGATGTGGCCAGTTGAATTCAAGGGTCAGGCAGAGATGACGCTCATTATAAGAAACTGGATGGATCCAATTCTGCAGACAGTGGTGAGCATCCTGAGCTTTCAGATAATTCTGTGGGAATGATGAGGGGAAATTAGAATCCATGTAACAATAGTTTTAAGCAGAAAAAAAAACTTTAAAGGGACCCTTAAATTGCGGATTTTCTTGTATTTTGTGTACTTCCATGCCAGTTAAGGAACTATGCAACATATCGAGGAAGATGACAAAGAAAAACATCCAAGCCTCCAAATCCGTATAACAAGATACAACAGAGAAAGCAATCAGCCAGATTCATCATCTTCATTTCATCCAACTTACACCTGCTGTAGAGCTGACCCTTGTAGGAAAAGAAATACCTGGCAGTTATTGCCCAGTCATGGCAGGTATTACAGTCCCTCCCCACAGACCACCAGTGGCCAACATATTGATTTTGCAATCAGACCAAAAGCAATATCCCTAATACCACACTGGATTATTGCCCTGACTCTGACTTAGGGAACATTTCCTCTAGTTCTTGTGTTTTCCTTGGAGAGCTTTCCATCTAAGCATCGACGAAGTTCAACCTGCTTTAGCTTTTGAAATATGACAAGGTAATAAATCAGAGCCATGGGTGAGCAGGACAGCTGTGCTATTGCAGTTTAGCACAAAGGCTGCCATAACAGAGCTTTCCAATCTTCTCTCTGCAAGCAGCAGAGCGTGTATGTCCAAACCGGACCCAGAGGTCAATAGATAGGATCCCTCCTGTGATCCCACACCCCAGAGGGTGATTGGGAACAAATACAAGTAGCCAGGCCATGGTTTCAGTAACAGATTTTCAAAATTAAAGTTGACGCCACAGGTTTCTCAAACTGGCCATAGGACTCCATAGACATCACTCTTCACAGATGATACAAGGTGTCACCTTGTGAGTGAGACAAGGTGGGGCCCTTTTCTCAGATGTTAGAAACCTGTTTCTGCTTTGGGATGTTCCGGACTGGAGGCAAGTAAGCTGTAAAGCCTCATGTTCAACAGCACTGCACTGCTGTTAAACCTCTGTTTTATTCAGTGGACAAGCCCCAAGATACAGATGTTAGATAAGGGTGGTGAGGCACTGGAACAGGTTGCCCAGAGAAGTTGTGGACACCTCACCCCCAGAAGTGTTCAAGGCCAGGTTGGATGGGGCTTTGAGCAACCTGGCCTAGTGGAAGGTGTTCCTGCCCATGGCAGGCGAGTGGAACTGGATGATCTTTAAGGTTCATTTCAACCCGTCTTTCTATGATTCTATGAAACTGTCCCCATGTTCAAAGATGCTACAGCAAGTGCATCTGCTGCCCACCCCAGCAGCCTTTCCTCTCCCACATAACCCAGGGCACATTGTGCTCCTCTCAACACTCCTCAGTCCATCATAGTCCTGCTGAGAAACAAGAAACTTTGGAGATTTGGTGGCAAGCACTGGAGGAATCATCAGGGGACTTTCAGATGAGTTTAGGGGATTTTTATCCAGCACATAATTATCAGACAGTGAAGCTCTGCACCACAGCTGCTTCACTGCCAAATTCCTCACGGCAAGACTGGGGACTCACCCTCTAGCTGGCAGACCCAGCTCCCTGCTGGAAAGAGGAATCCTCTTGTAGGGTACTTGCAGCCAGCATACAGCTGCTGCAGCAGTTTGGAGGGAAATTTGTCCCTCTAGTGCCAGCACCAATTTGTGCACATTTGCAGGTGTGACAAATTTGCTTCACATGACCTCTGGGAAGGCAAAAGCGCTGCCTTGAAAGTGTGTCAGTGATACCACTTAGCACTCACATTTCCTACTTCAAAGTGTTCTACCAACATTAATGAAGTGAGCTTAAAAATAAGAGCTGAAAACACCCTAATAATATGAAAATACTGCCCTGGAACAAGTATATAAGCAAGAAGGCAACAAAGCCATTATAAAATGAGGACATTATTTTTTTTTTTCTTTAATGAGCCTGCCTTGCCCAATCTATTTTCAAAGTAGCTCATCTGTTTAGCTGAAACCCTCCAGTCATTTCTCGATAGCACTGTCTGTGGAATATAGCAAGCAGGGATGTAAAAATTCAGTTCTGTGACCCTGGTAGCCTAAGCGAATATAGAAATCTGTTTAGGAAGATCTTATATTGCTTTACTTATCACTCCAGACTATTTTTAAGATATATGTAAATGTATGGTACAGAGTCCCTTAAAGAAAGATTCAGCCCCTATTTTGAAGCTCTGGGACTGAAGAACTCAGCTGAGGTTTGACCAGGAGCTGTACAGAGTTAGACGCACAATTTTCTTCTGAAAACAACATCAGGGCACATGTAACTGAACAGATCAGAGAGGTTTCAACAAAGCAAGCAAAAATTGCCAAATCCAGGCTTCTTGTAAGTTAGTCTCCCATTGCTTTTAATAGGGTTAGAATTTTGCCTGTTGGACTGAATTCTCAGCTCCACACTGAATTCACTGTAGTGGAAATCCCTTAATCTCTCTGTGCATCCTTCTCTCTGTGCACTTTCTTATCTCCTTATCTGTGGATAAGGATGATACTAATGTCTGCCTCCATGGGTATTATGAGAACTAATTAACTGAGCTTTCAGGAAAACTTCAGCAGCAAAGGCAGATTTCTCATCCAGAGATGAAACACATACACACGCACCCCTATAGATATAGATATTTGTGTGTATAGATAGATAAACATATATAATTTGGTATACATAATATCACCCCAGACCTTTCTTAATGTCAAGGCTCCTCTTTTCTTTTCCTCAGCTTGCTGTTACAATCCCACTATTTTTAAATGCTGTACGTTATTCCAAGTCAGTGTGAGAATGTCAGGAAGGTAGTTGTTAAAAAAAAAAAAAAAAAAAAGAAAGAAAAGAAAAGCCTTTACCTTCTCTTTATTTAACAGCATTTTTGTTCTGTAACCATTGTTCCTGCCAGTCAGAAAAACTGCTTGGTTTTTAATGAAAAATCCTAACAGCAACAAATTGCAACCCTCCCTTTCAACACAGACATGCCCTTTGAATTTAATTATGCCTCAGGCAATGCATTATACCAAGCATGTGACAAGTGACACCAAAAATCTTACAACAAACACAGCAAATATCCCCCACTGGGCAAAAATAGCTCAGTACCAGATTCCCTGTTTTGGTATGAAGTCACTCAGGGGCAGAGTCTGCCTGACTTACCCCATCTGGGTTGGGGTGTCAGAGCTTGGCCCCACTGATGCCAGGAGGGCTGAACCCCTTTATGGCTGCCGAGGATCTGCTCCCTGTGCACCCCCGGATCCCTGGCTCTGGAAGGAGTGATGGCTGAAGGAGAACACTAACCTCGAGGAAGGGGTGGAGGACCCTGCTCTGGGGCAGGGACATTCCTGGTGGGGTGATTCAGATCACCCAGCAGGAGCCAAGAGGAGCCAGAGACAAAGGAAGTGGAGGAGCTTGGGAGGTTTGCTTTCCTCCCAGAATAATTTCTCACAAGCTGTGTCAACTATCTGCAGTTAAACAAATACTTGAAATATCAACATTTCCCATTTGGAGAGAGAGAGGCAGCACCAGTTACCTTTGGTTTTGTTGTCTTGGGAGCTGCCACAGTCAGTGAGAGGAGACTGCCTGGGATCTTTCTGAGTGTTCGCGGAAGAAAATTTCTTTTGAAAACAAACACCCACAGCCCTGCCTGTAAAGCAACACCAGGGTCAAACTCTGTACTTTGAATCCTTCTGGATACTAACATGGGATAATACAGTGTTCCTGTGTTACTTAGGTCTTCTGTGATGGCCGGTGACACTTCCAAGCAGTAGCAGATCATAGAATCATAGAATCATTAAAGTTGGAAAAGACCTCAAAGATCACCAAGTCCAACCAATACCACCTTGCCCACTAAATCATGTCACAAACTGCCACATCTACTCAGTTTTTGGCCATCTCTTTGGCAATGCTGGTGGTGCACAATGGTTGGGTCTGCTTATTACTGGGATGCAATGTACTCATGTACAGGGAGACAACTGTCACAGATGCCTCCTGACTGCTGGTGGGCAAATACCAAGACAAATTCCATTTAACCTCCAAAGCCATATGGCTATAAACATAAAATGAAGCAATTGTAAACCTGCCAGAGAGTTTCATTATTTCAAAATAGCTGCATTGGACATGGGCTCTGTTTTCCATTCCCTTTCCCTTCTGTGCAGGTGCCTTGGCTCACTGACATTTTAGGAGAGGCAATGTTTTTATTGTGCATCAGATATAGCTGCTCTGGGTCTGAGGACCCTCTTGCTCATGTCAGGGAACTGGTTCCTGCCGTGGTGCAGTTCTCCCACGAGTTTCTGCAGCAGCTCTTTTGATTGAAGTCTTAAAGATGAAAGACAGGTAGTGCTTTACAGAAGAGAGGGCTGGGATGCAAAATCGAGTTATCATGGTTTAGTGTGCTTCTGTGCAGCAGCTGAGCCACACCAGCCAGCTGGGTGCACACCCTCAGCTTCAGTAAATGCAGGATTTAAACTACACATTACCATGGCCTAACTATGGTATCCACATTAAATCATTCACTTTCTTGAGCACAATAACTCCATCATGTAACTGAGTCCTCCAGATACATAAATGTTTAACTCTTGATTTCACCACTAACTTGCCCTGCAACCACCTCCTTAGGTTTCAAACTTCAAGTGTTAAATGGATGTAAGAGGAGTGCTTATTCTAAAGGGTATTATAAGAAAAAAAACAATAAAGTCTGTGAGGTGTTGAGATATCCTAAATACCTGGCCTGAGGGACATTTTATACACACCATTCTGCTAAGAGGAATAGCCAAGCTTTGCTTTTAGTCTCCTACAGTGCTCCTCACTATTTATACAGCCATGGAGCTGACAAATGATTTAGTCTTGTCTTTTGTTGTGTTAAAGAGAAGCAAACAGGGCTGGATTGCTCTACAGGACCTGAGGAGCTGCATCAGTTTGTTGCATGTTTTAATGTGAACCTGCAAGTCACAACTCTTGTACCAAAATATTTCCAAGTGTATCTCCTTTCAAAGATGAAATTTTAGGAGCTGCTGTCATGTGTCCCTCATAAACAATGTGAAGGATAACATCAAACACTTGGAAAGTGTGCAAGTACACCAAAGGGAAATATGATGATTTACTGAGCTTTAATCAGTTCAATATAATTCCATGAGTTTTACACCTAAAGGACTCTGACTGCTGTAACCGTTACCTGTGAATAAAGCTTCCCTCTGGCAAGTGATAATTAATTCTTAAATCCTGGAAGTTTCTGAATTTCAGAGACCCCTGAGCACATTTGTATGAAGATTAGACATTGTTTCTTTTCTCCTTTTCTCTTTGAAGTCTTTTCTTCAAAGATTGGAGCTTGCTGTTCAGACTGCATAAACCCTCTCTTGACAGACACCACTTCTCTCTGCACTTGCAGAGACTTCGGGTCTGATTCTTACTCCTGTTCTGCTCCTTTACTCTGCTCTGCACCCCTCCAAAGTGTATAGAGAGATGTCAGCATCATATTGTTGCCAGTGGGGAGGAGAATCAAACCCTTTGCCAAATACGTCAAGTGGATTGCTCACCCCCTGTGGGGAAAATTTACCACCTAACAACGCAGTAATTGATATTGATGGTGTGTGTTGCTCACATTTCAATTTTTTAGACACTTGTTTTCAGGGTTGTGAGAAGGCAGGTTACAGTGATCAAAGGTCGAAGCCTTTATTTCCCTGTAAAACAACTTCCCCGGGGCTATGCCTGATGTGGGAAGAAATTTGTGGTGGGATTTATACAAGGCACGTACCTCAGCTAAAAACAACCAAAGATGCTAAATTACAAGAGTGAGATTTTCTTTTTATTTACATCCCTGTGAATTGTAAGCAACCGCTCTGATGCTGAAAAAGTGACCTCCTCCCCATTTTTACTTGGAGTAGGAAGTGTTGGGCCCATAGAAATGCAGCTGAACTCTTAATGTTCACACTTTAGATGAACTTCTTACTTTTCTCTTCTCAAGCTGCATTCTTCTTGATCTTGTCATGAAACAATATTTTGCAACTTCTTTTCTAATGAAAAAAAAAGCCCAACTCTGCGGTCAAGGAGAAGTCTTTGCTTTTCTTTTCTATTCCGGTGAACTAATTTCTGACAGCTTGTTATAGTGAAAAGGAGGGGAGGGAAGGGG